>NC_079213.1:113172420-113384920 GCF_029633865.1 Lampris incognitus
AGAACAGGGTAACGGCTGTACGGCTGATCAGCTAGGGACCTTCATACGTGAGCCAGGAAAGGAGAGTGGATGGCCAGACGGAGGAGGGAAAGAGGAGCGAGGGGCAGAGGAGGATGACGGAGAGGAGGAAGAGGAGGAAGAGGAGGAAGAGGTGAGACGGATCAGGAACTGGACAGTGGCTCCGAAGGGTTCAGCTAAGTTTACTACGCGCCGCCCGCACAGTGGAACAAGTTCTGATATCTCAACCCTCTCTAAAGCGCTTTAACTGTATTACTATTCTGCATGAGGCGGGGGAGGGGGAGGGGGAGGGTGAGGGGGGTCAGAGGTCAGAGACGTATCAGCGTTACAACGGCAACCACGTGGTCAGGCCGACCGCACCAGATCGACCTCCCGCCCACGCCCCTGTGTGACTGGCCAACCAGCAACAAGACGGACAGGCGTTCGACCCACAGGAAGTAAGCCGAGGTCCAACGCCAGAGACAACAGACGAAGTATTTAAATACAGCAGATGACCCCCACCCACCCCACCCCACCCCCACCCACCCCACCCCCACCCACACACACAGCAGGCAGCTTATCTGTCAGATCCACCTCAACAAATGAGTTTAGGAGTCAGTACACAGGTTTGATTCCTCGCCCTACGGGACACAACACTGATAGGAATGTGGGGGATACAGGCTGATGGGTGTTTTAGGGTGGGGGTCATTTAAGGGGTACAGGGCCGGAGATAAACCACCTTCCTGTGGGTACGTGGAGCGTGTGCACACAGCTGCTGGTGGGCTGGCTGAGCTGCTTCACGTCCTCGGTGATGCTGAATGGGAGGAAGAGGAGTGAGCAGAGGAAGATGAGGCCCGGCTGATGGAGAAGGTGACCAGAGGACGATCCGGACGAAGATCCCGACGAAGATCCCGACGAAGATCCCGACGAAGATCCGGACGAAGATCCGGATGAAGCAGGTAGGGAAATTAAAGTTTGAACCGCCGAAAGACCATGACGGTACTGTTTTGATGTCCACACTGTGTGAGTCAGCGAACACACACACACACACACACACACACACACACACACACACACACACACACACACACACACACACAGGAAGAGGGGAGATAAACCTGTACAACAACAAATGCATACACGATTCCCACTACTAGGTGGAGCAGGTGGAGCAAGTGGAGCAGGTCTCCTGCTCCTTGGCATCTGCTGCTGTTTGGACCCCGGCAGCAGATGCTGAAGAACAGGTGGAGCAGGTGGAGCAAGTGGAGCAGCTCTCCTGCTCCTTGGCATCTGCTGCTGTTTGGACCCCGGCAGCAGATGCTGAGGAGCAGGTGGAGCAGGTGGAGCAGGTGGAGCAGCTCTCCTGCTCCTCGGCATCTGCTGATGTTTGCACTCCGGCAGCAGCGGGTGGGAGCGGAGCTCTGCCGGGTTTGGACGCTAGCAGAACAGTGGTGTGGGTAATGCCGGGGAGCCTCTTCTCTCTACAGCAACTGTGATGGGCTGGTCCTCTCAATCCAACAACACACACACACACACACACACACACACACACACACACACACACACACACACCAAGTCTACAATAAAAAAGAAAGAACTGAAATCCTGTCTATTGTCTTTTTGTTGTATCTCCAGTCTGTTTTCCGGTCCTTCTTTCCATCAGTGTGTGTGTGTGTGTGTGTGTGTGTGTGTGTGTCTGTTGTGTGTGTGCACACTGAGTGGTGGGCATTAGAATCTGATGGGGGAGCAGGGTGGAGGCCGCCATATACAAAGTGGTCTGAATTGGTTGTCTTTGTTCAGTGCGTTGCTTCGCTGTCGTCTGCAGGTTTGGTGACCCTGAGGAGAAAAGAGAAGAGACACGTCACATCCACTTACCCACCACATCCACTTACCCACCACATCCACTTACACCTCACATCCACTTACACCTGACATCCACTTACACCTGACATCCACTTACACCTGACATCCACTTACACCTCACATCCACTTACACACCACATCCACTTACACCTCACATCCACTTACACACCACATCCACTTACACCTCACTTACACACCACATCCACTTACACCTCACATCCACTTACACCTCACATCCACTTACACCTCACATCCACTTACACACCACATCCACTTACACCTCACATCCACTTACACCTCACTTACACACCACATCCACTTACACACCACATTCACTTACACACCACATCCACTTACACCTCACATCCACTTACACCTCACTTACACACCACATCCACTTACACCTCACATCCACTTACACCTCACTTACACCTCACATCCACTTACCCACCACATCCACTTACCCACCACATCCACTTACACCTCACATCCACTTACACCTGACATCCACTTACACCTGACATCCACTTACACCTGACATCCACTTACACCTCACATCCACTTACACACCACATCCACTTACACCTCACATCCACTTACACACCACATCCACTTACACCTCACTTACACACCACATCCACTTACACCTCACATCCACTTACACCTCACATCCACTTACACCTCACATCCACTTACACACCACATCCACTTACACCTCACATCCACTTACACCTCACTTACACACCACATCCACTTACACACCACATTCACTTACACACCACATCCACTTACACCTCACATCCACTTACACCTCACTTACACACCACATCCACTTACACAGCACTTACACACCACATCCACTTACACCTCACATCCACTTACACACCACATCCACTTACACCTCACATCCACTTACACACCACATCCACTTACACCTCACATCCACTTACACCTCACATCCACTTACACACCACATCCACTTACACCTCACTTACACACCACATCCACTTACACACCACATTCACTTA
Source organism: Lampris incognitus (assembly GCF_029633865.1). NCBI lineage: Eukaryota > Metazoa > Chordata > Actinopteri > Lampriformes > Lampridae > Lampris > Lampris incognitus. Next base: position 113,175,309 of record NC_079213.1, read on the forward strand.
CACCTCACATCCACTTACACACCACATCCACTTACACACCACATCCACTTACACACCACATCCACTTACACAGCACTTACACACCACACCCAATTACACCTCACATCCACTTACACACCACATCCACTTACACCTCACATCCACTTACACCTCACATCCACTTACACACCACATCCACTTACACCTCACTTACACACCACATCCACTTACACACCACATCCACCTCACATCCACTTACACAGCACTTACACACCACACCCAATTACACCTCACATCCACTTACACACCACATCCACTTACACCTCACATCCACTTACACCTCACATCCACTTACACCTCACTTACACACCACATCCACTTACACACCACATTAACTTACACCTCACATCCACTTACACACCACATTCACTTACACACCACATCCACTTAAACCTCACATCCACTTACACAGCACTTACACACCACATCCAATTACACCTCACATCCACTTACACACCACATCCACTTACACCTCACTTACACCTCACATCCACTTACACACCACATCCACTTACACCTCACTTACACCTCACATCCACTTACACACCACATCCACTTACACCTCACGTACACACCACATCCACTTACACACCACATCCACTTACACCTCACATCCACTTACACCTCACTTACACCTCGCATCCACTTACACACCACATCCACTTACACCTCACATCCACTTACACCTCACTTACACACCACATCCACTTACACCTCACATCCACTTACACACATCCACTTACACCTCACATCCACTTACACCTCACTTACACCTCACATCCACTTACACACCACATCCACTTACACCTCACATCCACTTACACCTCACTTACACACCACATCCACTTACACACCACATCCACTTACACCTCACTTACACTCAAATCCACTTACACCTCACTTACACACCATATCCACTTACACCTCACATCCACTTACACCTCACTTACACTCACATCCACTTACACCTCACTTACACTCACATCCACTTACACCTTACACTTACACATAACACTTCTTTTTTGGGGGGGGGGATTTCCCCCCTTTTTCTCTCCAATTGTACCTGGCCAATTACTCCATTCTTCCAAGCCGTCCCGGTCTCTGCTCCACCCCCTCTGCTGCTCCAGGAGGGCTGCAGACTACCACATGCCTCCTCCCATACATGTGGAGTCACCAGCCGCTTCCTTTCACCTGACGGTGAGGAGTTTCACCAGGGGGACGTAGCGCGTGGGAGGATCACGTTATTCCCTCCAGTCCCCCTCCCCCCTGAACAGGTGCCCCGACCGACCAGAGGAGGCGCTAGTGCAGCAACAAGGGCACAGACCCACATCCGGCTTCCCACCCGCAGACACGGCCAATTGTGTCTGTAGGGACGCTCGGCCAAGCCGGACGTAACATGGGGATTCAAACCGGCGATCCCCCGGGTCGGTAGGCCACAGAACAGACCGCTACACCACCCGGACGCACCACAAAGTCTCTTTTAAGGAAGCAGCAGGAGTTCTTTAGTAAATTCCTTAAAGGTGATTTGACTGGGCCAGAAGACCGGGACTCAAACCCGGAGACTCCAGAGACAACCACTAAAACCAGTTTGCCGCCCTGTTTAGACCCGGTCCCCTCAAATACCAACATGAAGGACACGGTGAACCGGACTGGCTCCTGTTCAGGGTTCTGCTCGGATCAGTGGTTGGCTGAAGCCATAGTTGTACAGAAACACATACCTGCTTCTCCTATTTCTCCTTGTGGAGAGCTTCTATGAAGGCTTCAAGTTTCTCCTGGATCTCCCGCACTTTCTCTGCAGACACACAAAGGAGGAGGGTTAGCAACACTACTGAGAAACACACAAACATCACACAACACAAATACCAGCAGCTGTAACATGTCGTTTACTTTTCATAACCTCTCACGAGCATGTGGATTCTTCACACACACACACACACACACACACACACACACACACACACACACACACACACACACATCAAAGATGCTGCCGCTCCTCCCACCACCACCGTCACATCACGCTACGTCCCCGGCGGGCACATGACAAGGAGATGGAGAGCTCCGGTGAAGAAGAGGAGGACAAAAACAAACGCTCCCTTCTTCTCCTCGTCAGGCTTCTGTTGTCTGCCGTCCAGCTCAGAAACCCCACACAACATGTAGCGTCACACGAGGCCCGCCTGCAGGCGTCTTAATCGCTGATCAAACATCGGGAGCTCGAGGAGCGGCGCGGAGAAAAGGGGGGGGGGGGTCGGTTGGAGGGGCTGTTGCGGTGGGCGGTGCCAGCCGAGTCTGGCCCGGCCGCCCGGCTAATCTGTCTGGCTCGCCACCAAGCACAAACTCAAACAGCAGCAGCTCTGAGCGACGAGCCAGCGCCGCTCTGGCCCCCGCCACCACGGGACCACGTGAGATGAGGAAAAGCTGCCGCCGGCGGGGCTCCTCCGGGCAGCGGGGCTCCTCCGGGCAGCGGGGCTCCTCCGGGCAGCGGGGCTCCTCCGGGCAGCGGGGCTCCTCCGGGCAGGGTGACGTAGGCAGCCGCGTTATTCCCAGGTGGGAGGAGTTGTGTGTCAGCCGTCGTCCGAGTGTGCACGTTTCAGGTCAGCGCGAAGGTGAAGAGCCGTGTGTGTGTGTTTCGGAGGGAAACCGAACCTCAGGGTGGGGGCGGGGGGGTGGGGGCTTTGAAGGAAAAACTGCTTCAGCGGTATCTCCTTCCTGATGAATGACAGGCACACAGTAGGCTTTCAGGCCGCACACGCACACACACACACACACACACACACACACACACACACACACACACACACACACACACACACACGATATACTGCGTGGGCAGGTGTTGGTAAAATTCTAGCCTTTGGTATCCTGAAGCACATTAAGGCAGAATGGGCGGGAGTGGGGCTGACACACCACCACAGCAGATGTGGGGCTGAAACCTTACCCTGATCCCCCACACACACACACACACACACACACACACACACACACACACACACACACACACACACACACACACACACACACACTCTGACACCGCGGAGCAACCCTCACAAAAAACTGACAGGAGTTGAGTCGTGTGGGCAGGACAACACCAGATCCAGCCAATCAGAGCCAGCGTGTGTGTGTGTGTGTGTGTGTGTGTGGGGGGGGGGGGGGCTGGTAGGGGAAAGCCCCTGGATCGGGCTTCAAAGCCAACAGGTGTAATGTGGTTCCAGATGAAGGCAGGCTACTGTACACAACCTCACCAGTAAGACAGACGACCACTACACAGGTGAAGACAAAACACATGGCCACCCCCCGCTCTGTGTGTGTGTGTCTGTGTGTGTGTGTGTGTGTCGCGGTTTGGATATACTAGTTTTCAAGCTCTATGCGTTTGTATGTTTGCGGGTCTTTGCAAGTCTGGACTGTGTATATGTGTTTAGTGTGTGTTTGTGTGTGTAAGTGTGTGTGTTTGTGTAGCAGTTTGGATATACTAGTTTTCAAGATCTGTATCATCAGAATCAGAATTCTTTATTTGTTTGTTTGTTTGCGGGTCTTTGCATGTCTGGAGTGTGTGTGTGTGTGTGTGTGTGTGTGTGTGTGGGCGCACGTGTCCCGGTAGTGTTGCACGGTAAACCAGTAATAATAATAATAATAATAATGATGATAATACTAATAAGTATTGATTTATATAGCACTTTTCAAAACCAAGTTTCAAAGTACTTTACAAGACAAAAAAAGGAAATGCACATGAGGAAAATAAAACAATGTATAATTAAAATGATTAATAATTAGTAATAAAATAAAAACGGGATAAACAAGTAATAAATTCACACCACAAATCCCAAAGAAGCACCGCAGTACTAGAGGTTTGAAAGCCACGATACTTATTATTATGCTAATGGCTATTTGACGTGGCTAACAGGACACTGTCTCTTTAAGCACAGCGGCGACGTCACGCCGCTGTGAGTGACGTAGCAGGAAGCAACCCCGACGGAGTTTGTAATGTGAGCCGTCGAGACAATACAGGCAGATGTGACCAGTGTCAACTTAATTAATGAACTTAATTAATCTGTAGCCAGCAGTTTACCTCTGGCCAGAGCTGCTGATGTTAGACTAAAAAATAAATAAATAAAAAGATGTGACTAGTGTGGGCAGGAAGAAACAACACACATATTAGAAGAAATACCATATATTGTTATATTGTCATATGAGGCAACAAGAAGAAACAACACACATATTAGAAGAAATACCATATATTGTTATATTGTCATATGAGGCAACAAGAAGAAACAACACACATATTAGAAGAAATACCATATATTGTTATATTGTCATATGAGGCAACAAGAAGAAACAACAGAGCATTTTATATTGTTACATTGTTACGTTGTTACATTGTTATGTTGTTACATTGTTATATTGTTACGTTGTTAGATTGTTATGTTGTTACATTGTTACATTGTTATATTGTTATGTTGTTACATTGTTATATTTTTACGTTGTTACATTGCTATATTGTTATGTTGTTACATTGTTATGTTGTTATATTGTCAGAAATATGAGGCAGAAAGAAGGCGTCTAACTCAAAATCTCAGGAAAATAAAAGTAAAATTTCATTTGGTAGATATTCTACAGAAGAATTCAACTGAGTGTTATAAAATCTTGTTTCAGTTTCTCAGAGTAACTAATTCAATTAAGAAGATTTGACAATTTTTGTTTGTTTGGGTTTTTTTGGGGGGTGGCTGGCGTAAATAATAGACATTCGGATCCACACTCCATACTAGCTGGTGGCGGTAATGCACCAATTCGTTGTTTGCTAACCGCCAATAAACTTGACGATGAAAAAGAAGTAGAAGAAGAAGAAGACGAAGCAGCAGAAGAAGACGCAGAACAAGAAGAAGAAGACGAAGCGGCAGACGAAGAAGAAGAAGAAGCGGGAGCGATGGTGGCAGCAGCCAGTCAAGAGGACCACTTTCCCACTTGTTCAGAGACTACACTTGAGGAGATGGCAGCAGCTTCAGCAGCAGCTGAACTCGTTGACAAAGAGGGGACCCAAGTGGAATATGGAGACATTTCAGTTTTCAAGTGGACGAAGAAGACGAGGCCTTAAACGCAGCAGCACTGCTGTCTCGCAAAGGGATGTGCCTCGTGAAACATGGTCAAACATGTCGGTCAAACATCCCGACCTGTCCAAGGAATTCAAACACTGACAGGTGATGGGTGACTAGCTCACTCCCCTGTTGTGTCCATGAAAGAAATAATAATAATAATAGTAATAATAGTAGAACATCAGATCTACTCCATCAATAAAGAAGCTGCACAACTCAAGAAAGAGCTTGATGTCCCAGAAACCCCACCATCAGAAAATGAAGCAACTACCATCTACGTATGCCAAACGAGTGAAGCAGAAGGCAAAACAGCATGGGCAGCGGCAACTGCAAAAAACCTGGGAGGACAAAGCAATGCACGGGAAGGACCCACAAAGAAAGAACGATGCGGACGTGGACCAACAGAAGACAAACCAGTGGCTGAGGAGCACCGGGCTGAAAGCAGAGACGGGGGGCCTGATAATCGCTGCACAAGACCAGAGCCTGGCAACCAGATCCTGTCACCATCACACCATCAAAGATGGAACAGACCCAAAATGCAGAATCTGTGGAGTGTACGAAGAAACCATCGACCACATCGTCGTCTCAGGCTGCCCGGAACTGGCAAAGACCGAGTACATGTACAGGCACAACAAGGCAGCAGCATACCTGCACTGGAAGACCTGCAGGAGTCACAAGATCAAGACCACTGAGAAGTGGTACGAACACCAGCCAGACACGGTCACTGAGGACAATGATGTCACCATCCTCTGGGACACGCCCATCCACACTGACAGAGAGATGAGAGCCAACAAGCCCGACATCGTTACCAAGGACAGGAAGCAAAAGAGGTGCATGCTCATCGACATGGCAACACCATCCGAAACAAACTCCTCAGAGAAAGTCCCAGAGAAGCTGACCAAGTACAAAGACCTGGAGACTGAAACCAACAGGATAAGGGGAATGAAGACTGGAACAACACCAGTGGTCATCGGAGCTCTAGGACTCATGAAGAAGGAACTGGAAAAGTTCAGCAACCGTATCCCAGGAAACATCAACATCCATGCAGTCCAGGAGATCTCCCTACTCGGAACAGCCCACATATTACGATGAGTACTGTCAATCAAGTGACGTCTGCCCTGTAGTGCCTCAGATCCATAGTTTGGACCCGGCTCCACAGGATGTAAAACAGATGAAGACAGACGCAGACGTGGACAAAGACACTGCGAGGACGGTACTGGGTGAGGCTGCCACAAACATGAATTCGCCCCGCCATCTTCCCACACCAGAAGCTTCCGGTGGTGAAAGCTTTGACGACTGGGTAAGACTGGTATCGGTATTGAAACAAACACTTTGGTACCGTGACAACACCAGTGTGTGGATGCAGGTGTGTCACTGAAGCGCCGTCAGATTGAATCCACATCGTACACGTGAGGTTTGATCACTTGGCTCACGCTGACTCATTAAAAGCTTACTTTTCAGTGCTGCCTGTGTGGTTCCTGGTAGCAGGGGTGACTACCGGCAGGCTTTCCCCCCGACGGACAGACTTAATGACATGAAAATGAGGGCGAAGCAGCTTTCAGGAGTCCAGGAGGCCTTGGGCGGATATGAAAGACAGCTTCTCAGAAAGACAATATTGTGTGGACAGAAACTGTGAGAAACAGATATTTATTTCTGCCTGCACCATCTGTTTGTTTCCAAGAGACAGCAGTCAGACCGAAGAAAAGACACAAGGCCTCCTCTTCCTCTCCTCCTCCCCGACAAATGCAACAAAGAAGAAAAAGCAGTGGACAGAGTCTCCATCGCCCGGTCCTTTACAGGACGGCGGGAGAATGGATCTAAACCCCTTTTAAAACCTGTTTACCCAAGAGATGAGCCCCGAGACACCGCCATTCAGCCACCCAGCCCTTTATCTGGCCATGAATATTCCCATAATCCCCTGGCCCCGATCCCAGAGGCCCCCTCTCTAGGGTGAGGGGCTCTCACTGTTCAAAGATAGATACAGACAGATAGAGAGATAGAGAGATACAGACAGATAGATAAAGATACAGACAGATAGATAGAGAGATACAGATAGATAGATAGATAGATAGATAGATAGATAGAGAGAGAGAGAGAGAGAGATAGAGAGATAGATAGATAGATACAGATAGATAGATAGATAGATAGATAGATAGATAGATAGATAGATAGATAGATAGAGAGATAGAGAGATAGACAGACAGACAGACAGACAGACAGACAGACAGACAGACAGACAGACAGACAGATAGATAGATAGATAGATAGATAGATAGATAGATAGATAGATAGATAGATAGATAGATAGATAGATAGATAGATAGATAGATAGATAGAAGGGGGAAGGAGTCTAAGCTTGGGAAACCCTTTAAGTGATGTGTAATTGGTCTGAAAACCATATGACTCAACTGGGCGAGCTACAACCACAAAGAATGGAGAGAGAGACAGAGAGAGAGAGACAGAGAGAGAGAGAGAGAGAGAGAGAGAGAGAGAGAGAGAGAGAGAGAGAGAGAGAGAGAGAGAGAGAGAGACGGAGTTAATGGTCTTCATATGGAGGACAGGAAGTAAATGGGGAGAGGGGGGCCGTTATGAGAAAGTGGTGATTGAAAGATTTCAGCAGCCCGTCCTAGACGCCAAGGTCACGCCCCCTTTTGCACAGCACTCCCAAATCTCCAGACAACAGGACAGGAAGTTCACAGCCTGGTCACGAAAGAGAGGGAGGGCGGGAGGGAGGGAGCGGGAGAGAGCGAGAGCGAGCGTGCGGTCCCTTCCCGACCTGTGATTTAGATAGGGTTTTAATCTAGTCATGATCAAGGTCACGGTGGAAGTGGGGACACGGAGCGTCTTTGCAGAGCAATCTCTTAATGTAGCAAACAGAGCAGATCTGTCCTCGGCCACGCCACATGATTGGTCACTAAATCTGCGTTATCACGCCATAAACAGCTGGGAGGTGGGGGAGGGGGGGGGTTCGGCGGCCCGCGTCGTGAATCAGCGCCAGGCCTCTTATCTAGAAAACAGATGCCTGGGATATAGCGGGCCAACCCGGGGAGAGAGGCTGAGGTCTGCACAGGCCGACGAACGCCAGGGTCACTCTCGGGGCAGACACGGCGGAAACCGTGATGGCCGGCGAGCAGCGGATCAGTTAATGGATGAATGCTGCCGCCGCCGCCAGACGTCTGCAACGTGAACCCAGTTAGCGGCGATTGCTAAAAGCGGGTCGGCTGGAAATGTGATTTACGGAGTGTAGCTGGTTCTCCCGGGCTCAGACGTTCACCTCAGCTGGTGCACTCGGGACATGTTCTGATCTAAAACGCTCACACGGAACACGACTTCTTCACCGACGGTGGGAAATAAAGGGCCGGCGCCCTCCTCGGGAAGGTGTCATCATCTTTTTCTGCCGGTATAACGTTACGGTGAGGCTACTCTCGAGTCCTCCTGTAAATCTGCAGCGCTGCGGTCGGAGCGCGGGGTTGTACATCACTCTGGGAGTCGGAGGCGAGGCGGTGATCAATCCTGAGCAGCCTCATGAGCCCGCGGATGAAGAGCTGACAGCAGGGTTTAGACCAGATCCTGTCAGCAGGGTTTAGACCAGATCCTGTCAGGAGGGTTTAGACCAGATCCTGTCAGGGTCCCTCCGAGAAGCTCAGACACAGGTGTGTGTGAGGACCACGTCAACTGCTGCTGACCTCTGGAGTGAGAGCCAACACACACACACACACAGACACACACACAGACACACACACAGACACACACACACACACACACACACACACACACACACACACACTCACTCACTCACTCACTCACTCCCATGAGTCACACTACCGGGCTGGTGTGAGGACATGATGCTGCCACAACACTGCAGACATGAGACAAACCAAACCCCAGTTTACATCCAACGCAGAGAGGACGTGTATGGTTTAACCATTACCTCATCATTATCACAGCTCTCTCTGTGTGTGTGTGTGTGTGTGTGTGTGTGTGTGTGTGTGTGTGTGTGTGTGTGTGTGTGTGTGTGTGTGTGTGTGTGTGTGTTGACTGTGTGACTGACAGCAGCTCTGTGAAACGGGTCCCTGGGGGCCACACTGTTGGAGAGAAGACGGACTGAAGCCTCGCTGATGTTCTCTTCCTGTCACACACCTCCTTGTCTTTTTCATTTTCCCACGCTCCCTCTCTCCCTCTCGGAGGGGGGTGAGAGGGGTGAGGGGGGATGAGGGACGGCTTCGCATTTTTCGCAACAGTTTGTTTTTCCTCGTCGCCTCGCCCTTCATCGCCTCTGATTTGTTGTGTTTGGGAAACAGAGGTCTCTCTCTCCTCATGTGATGCAGGATGATTTTAGTAAGCAGTGCTGTTCACCACACATCTTCTACACACTGGGACCTGATGTTCACCACACATCTTCTACACACTGGGACCTGATGTTCACCACACATCTTCTACACACTGGGACCTGATGTTCACCACACATCTTCTACACACTGGGACCTGATGTTCACCACACATCTTCTACACACTGGGACCTGATGTTCACCACACATCTTCTACACACTGGGACCTGATGTTCACCACACATGTTCTGCACACTGGGACCTGATGTTCACCACACATCTTCTACACACTGGGACCTGATGTTCACCACACATCTTCTACACACTGGGACCTGATGTTCACCACACATCTTCTGCACACTGGGACCTGATGTTCACCACACATCTTCTACACACTGGGACCTGATGTTCACCACACATCTTCTACACACTGGGACCTGATGTTCACCACACATCTTCTGCACACTGGGACCTGATGTTCACCACACATCTTCTGCACACTGGGACCTGATGTTCACCACACATCATCTACACACTGGGACCTGATGTTCACCATACATCTTCTACACACTGGGACCTGATGTTCACCACACATCATCTACACACTGGGACCTGGTGTTCACCACACATCTTCTACACACTGGGACCTGATGTTCACCACACATCTTCTGCACACTGGGACCTGATGTTCACCACACATGTTCTGCACACTGAGACCTGATGTTCACCACACATCTTCTACACACTGGGACCTGATGTTCACCACACATCTTCTGCACACTGGGACCTGATGTTCACCACACATCTTCTGCACACTGAGACCTGATGTTCACCACACATCTTCTACACACTGGGACCTGATGTTCACCACACATGTTCTGCACACTGAGACCTGATGTTCACCACACATCTTCTACACACTGGGACCTGATGTTCACCACACATCTTCTGCACACTGGGACCTGATGTTCACCACACATCTTCTGCACACTGAGACCTGATGTTCACCACACATCATCTACACACTGGGACCTGATGTTCACCACACATGTTCTGCACACTGAGACCTGATGTTCACCACACATCTTCTACACACTGGGACCTGATGTTCACCACACATCTTCTGCACACTGGGACCTGATGTTCACCACACATGTTCTGCACACTGAGACCTGATGTTCACCACACATCTTCTACACACTGGGACCTGATGTTCACCACACATCATCTGCACACTGGGAACTGATGTTCACCACACATCTTCTGCACACTGGGACCTGATGTTCACCACACATCTTCTGCACACTGGGACCTGATGTTCACCACACATGTTCTGCACACTGGGACCTGATGTTCACCACACATGTTCTGCACACTGGGACTTGAAGGGGTCAAACTACCCCAACAGGACAGAGGCCTGAAGATGTGTGAAGAGCAGACTGCTTCTTAAAGGGACATTTCAACACTCATAATGTACACTTCTAGAAAGTACCAATAGTCTTCATCATCCATCCATCCATCCATAATCCAAACCGCTTATCCTGCTCTCAGGGTCGCAGAGATGCTGGAGCCTATCCCAGCAGTCATTGGGCAGCAGGTGGGGACACACCCTGGGCAGGCCACCAGGCCATCACAGGGCCCCCCCACACACACATACACACATCGGTGGTATTTATCCCCCCCCATTTTTTCTCCCCAAATGTACTTGGCCAATTACCCCACTCTTCAGAGCCATCCCGGTCGCTGCTTCATCCCCTCTGCTGATCCGGGGAGGGCTGCAAACTACCATATGCCTCCTCTGATACATGTGGAGTCCCCAGCCGCTTCTTTTCACCTGACAGTGACCAAAAGGGTGAGCTCGCGGATACAAGCAATTGAAATGAATTTCCTCTGGGCTGAGCCCAGACAGGGTGTCTGGGCCTTAGAGATAGGGTGAGGAGCTTGGACATCCAGAGGGAGCTTGGAGTAGAGCCGCTGCTCCTTCGCATCAAAAGGAGCCAGTTGAGGTGGTTCGGGTATCTGATCAGGATGCCTCCTTGGCACCTTCCTTTGGAGGTTTTCCGGGCACGTCCAACTGGGAGGAGACCCCGGGGTAGACCCAGACTCGCTGGAGGGAGTACATGTCCAATCTGGTCTGGGAACGCCTTGGGAGCCTCCAGGAAGAGCTGGAGGGTGTTGTTAAGAAGAGGGGCGTCTGGAGTGCCCTACTTAGCTTGCTGCCACCGCGAACCGACCCCGGAGAAGCGGCTGGAGATGAGATGAGATGAGATGAGATGAGATGAGATGAGATGACATGAGATGAGATGAGATGAGATGATGAGTGAGGAGTTTCACCAGGGGGATGTAGCGCGCGGGAGGATCACGCTATTCCTCCCAGTTCCCCCTCCCCCCTGAACAGGTGCCCCGACCGACCACAGGAGAAGCTAGTGCAGCGACCAGGAAACATACCCACATCCGGCTTCCCACCTGCAGGCATGGCCAATTGTGTCTGTAGGGAAGTCCGACTAAGCTGGAGGTAACGTGGGGATTTTAACCGGAGATGCCCGTGTTGGTAGGCAATGGACTAGACCACTTGGCTACCCGGACGCCCAGTGGTATTATGTGCCATGGAGGCCTCTGTGTATGCAGGTTTTCTTTCCAACCAAACACTACACTAGAATTTCTATTCTAATTACTGACTTTTCTGGGTTTTTCATGACTGTATGAACCTTGTAAAAACATAAATGTGAATAACAATAAATGCTTCCGGTGTGGGAAGATGGCAGAGCAAACGTTTGCGGTGGCCTCACCCAGTGCCGTCCATGCAGTGTCTTTGTCCGTGTCTGGGTTTGTGTCTTCATCTGATGGTTGGGGGAGCTGACGCTGGATCAGCTGGGGGAGCTTTGTCTGCTGCGTCCTGTGGGCCTCCTGGGTACCGTGGCCCTGCCCGAAGAGGAAATGCCGAGGGCGGTCTGACAGGGCGCGGAAGTGGGGCAGGCTAAGCTAACTGCTAGCTCATGCAGACCGGCAGTTCCGATAACACCGAGGGTGGTCTGGCAGCAGCCTTGCTTGGTGTTGACTGTGTTTTTGGTGTTGTCGTGTGAAGTGCGGGGAGGTGTGTTGAAGGTGTCTGGCTGGGAGGGCTGGCACTGGATCGGCTGGGGTAGCCTGGTCTGCTGCCTCCGGTGGACCCAAGGACCACGGCCCTGCCTGGAGCTGCGCCCGAAGAAGAAACACCGAGGGCGGTCTGACAGGACGCGGAAGTGGGGCAGGCTAAGCTAACTGCTAGCCCATGCAGACCGGCAGTTCTGACAGTCATCCTGGCTGGTGTCTGTTCTCCTGGACAGTGATTTTTATTTTTCTTATTTTTGGATATGTTGGTTATATGTGTTTTTGTAGTTTTTGTAGGGTAACGACATTTTGTTTCATTTCATGTACGCAAGTACTTGAATTGAAACAACAAATAAAGTTCCTGATCCCTGATAAGAGCAAGAATCCTCTGTTAAACTGGAGCACATTACCAGAGACTCGACACCACGTTCTTTACAGGGTAACTGGACATGAATAATGGATCTGTTGGCTGTTTGTGAAACAAAGAGCCAACACTGACAGTACTGTTGACAAGTGTCAGTGTTGTCTGTCGCTCTGTCAGTGCTGATAAATCCAGCAGATCCATTATTCCTGTTATTATCTGCAGCTGTGTTTATGCTGCCATGCTAACACCACACAGTACCAGGACCAGCCTGCCATGTTCTAACCTTTACATGCTCTTTAACCTGGGGATATCCGCAAACTCACTAACATGCTGCTGATTCCAAAAAAAAAGAAGGCTCTGATTGACCTCTGACCTGGTTGTTGCTTGGTTGATTCCACTGAACCAGCCAACGGCACTGGGAAAACAGAGACTAGACATAGTGGTCCAGTATGTTATGTGAACCTCACACCTCCGTGACCAACGCCACAATGTCACCTCCAACACTGATGAAGATGCAGCCATACTGTGTCAATAGATGGACATAGCGAGTGGAAGCCCTGACCCCAGCTGTGACCCCCGCTGTTTCGGTGTCAAGCTCAACTCCATGCTAGTCCAGTCCTGCTACTGAAACATCCACAAGGTCTGTTGTCAAAGCCAGCGGGTAAACTCACATCCTGTGTGGGACAACCTGCTCTGTGCTCCCAAGAGGCCGTCACACCACACACTGAGAATGTAATTCAGCATCAGAGTGTGTGTCTGTGTAGTTACTGGTGGTGTATGTGTGTGTCTGTGTCTGAACTGGTGGTGTGAGTGTGTGCGCCGGTACTGGTGGTGTGTGTGTGTGCGCCGGTACTGGTGGTGTGTGTGTGTGTGTGTGTACTGGTGGTGTGAGTGTGTGTGTCTGTACTGGTGGTGTGTGTGTGTACTGCTGGTGTGAGTGTCTGTACTGGTAGTGTGAGTGTGTGTGTCTGTACTGGTGGTGGTGGTGTGTGTGTGTGTGTGTGTGTGTGTGTGTGCATGTGTGTGAGAGAGAGACGGCACATGTACATCATCGGGTGTGTCAGAAGGAGCAAAGGGCGCTCAGCTTCCCAGACAGGGGGAGGAGGGAGGGAGGAGAGATGGATGGTGGAAGGACCAGTGGAGCAGCGACTGAGAGGAGAAGGAATGGCGGGAAAGCTGAAGATGGAGGGAGAGAAGGAGAGGGATAGAGAAAGACCTGCAATGGTGAAGAGCAAGGCAATAGAAAGCAAACGAGAGAGAGAGGGAGAAAGAGATGGAGAACGAGCGAGAGCGAGAGAGACAGTGGGAGAGAGAGAGAGACAGCGAGAGAGAGAGAGAGAGAGAGAGAGAGAGAGGGGAGAAGGAAAACAGAACATGTGATAATAAAGAGAGTTTGTTCCTGTCGGGAGGGGGGCGGGGGGTCTGAGACAACATGGCGGAGTCGCGGGTTTGGCAGCGGATGAAAGGTGCAGCGCTGTGCGTCTGTATGGATGTCAGCCGGCGTTATGACGACCAGTCAAGCCGTGTGTTTGTCTGTCCCTCCTTTCCCTGCACAGAACAGATGATCCGGCCCAGAGACGAGCGTGAACGGCAGAAGGTTACAGGTTCCCAGAGGCCCAGCCAAGCCAAACACACAGCGAGGGAGCAGGGCGGCAGTGCATCAACGTGATGCCGGTATCATGATGTCAGATGACACAGCCTGGGATTCTGGTTCTTCTGTCATCTTCATATTGTGGCAGGAACCACGAAGAGAACATAAATAACTCACTGAACATCACTCACACACACCTTTATTCCTCACAGCTCTGACACCTGGGTCATGTCCGGGTCACCTACACGTAGGCGTTGGGACAAATTAAAAATGAGAGGGGCGTCTGGGTAGTGTGGCAGTCTATTCCATTGCCTACCAACATGGGGATCGCCGGTTCGAATCCCCGTGTTACCTCCGGCTTGGTCGGGCGTCCCTACAGACACAATTGTCCGTGTCTGCGGGTGGGAAGCCGGATGCCTCCTCCCATACATGTGGAGTCGCCAGCCGCTTCTTCTCACCGGACAGTGAGGAGATTCACCAGGGCGACGTGGCACGTAGGAGGATCACACTATTCCCCCCCAGTTCCCCTCTCCCGCAAACAGACACCCTGACCAACCAGAGGGGGCGCTAGTGCGGCGACCAGGACACATACCCATATCCAGCTTCTCACCCACAGACACGGCCAATTGTGCCTGTAGGGACACCCGACCAAGCTGGAGGAAGCACAGGGATTCAACCGGGATCCCCGTGTTGGTAGGCAACGGAATAGACCGCTACGCCACCCGGACGCCCGCAAATCAACTCTTCACAGCAATATATTTCATCATTTGGACGACCTTTTCCGCTCTTTGCACAGCATGGACGCAGGCAGGAAATGTGCATGAAGGCAATACAAACAAACATGGAGGACGGTGAACGCAACGCAGAACGGGGTAATTCCGAACAGAAGGACTCCGACCCGCCAGGACAAAACCAGGAGCTTGTTCCTAAAAGAGGGGCCACTTCTATCGTATGGACATGGTTTGGGAATGAAAAGTTTGACACGGACCAGAAAACCGTATTTTGCAAAATACGCTGCACGCCGGTCCCCACAACAGACTCAAACACCAGTAGCCTCTTTTACCACCTACGCAAGAATCGTGTCAAACAGTACGGAGAGTCTACAGACGAGAGCCGCAAAAGCAGCTGAGTGCTGAAAACAAACCACAGACTCAGACGTTGCAAGAGACTTTTTCCCACGGCACACCATATGTCAAAGAGTCAAGAAGATGGAAGGAGATGATGACCGCCATTGCAACTTACATCTGCAAAGAAGTGGCCCCAATTTACACGGTCGAGAAACAGGGGTTTCGTGAGTTGGTGCTAACACTCAGCCAAGGGTACACAATACCAAGCCGAAAACTCTTCACTCAAGTCGAGTTGCCTCGTTTATATCAAGAGTGTCGGGCCAAACTAGAGGAGGAGACCCACAAGGTATTTTGTTACATGCTTAATTGAAAACTTGCGCAAAGGTTCTAAATAAAAGAAGAAAAATAATCAAATATCAGTACGTAACTTTCATTTGTCGAGTATATAATTCAAAATGTAATAAGAAATAGGCCTTTCCATGTGGTCATTTTATATGAACTATTTATTCATTGAATTTACAGAACATGTGCTACATCATATGTATCGTTGTTGTGATATGAATGACCTATATCGTGAGATGTATCATTATTGTGTATGAATGACCTATATCATGATATATATCGTTATCATGATATGACCTATATCATATGTATCGTTATTGCGATATGAATGACTTAGTATATCATATGTATCATTATCATGCAATGAATGACCTCTATTGTGATATGTATCGTTATCGTGATATGAATAACCTATAGCATATGTTTCATTATCGTGATATGAATGACCTATATCATATGTATCATTATCGTGATATGAATGTGCTCTATTTTGATATGTATCATTATCGTGATATGAATGACTTATAGCGTGATATATATCGTTATCATAGTATGAATGATCTATATTGTGATATATATCGCTATCGTGATATGAATGACCTATATCGTGATATGAATGACCCATATCATATGTATCGTTATTGTGCTATGAATGACTTATATCATGATATGAATGATAAATATCGTGTTGTGTATCGTTATCGTGATGTGAATGACTTATATCGTGATATACATCGTTATTGTGATATGAATGACCTATATCATTATATATATCGTCATCGTGATGTGAATGACCTATATTGTGATATGTATCGTTATCATGCGAAGAATGACCTGTATCTTGATATATATTGTTATCGTGATATGAATGACCTATATCGTGATATATATCGTTATTGTGATATGAATGACGTATATCGTGATATGCATTGTGATACGAATGACCCATATCGTTATATTTATCGTTATATAAATGACATATATCATATGTATCGTTATCGTGATATGAAGGTCCTATATCGTGATATATATCGTTATCGTGATATGAATGTGCTCTATTTTGATATGTATCATTATCGTGATATGAATGACCTATATCATATGTATCGTTATCGTGATATGAATGACCTATATCGCGACATATATCATTATCGTGCTATGAATGACCTATATCGTGATATATCGTTATTATGATATGAATCACCTATATCGTGATATGAATGACCCATATCATGATATATATCGTTATCATGCTATGAATGACCTATATCGTGATATATATCATTATTGTGATGTGAATGACCTATATCATGATATGTATCGTTATCATGCTATGAATGACCTATATCGTGATATATCGTTATTATGATATGAATGACCTATATCGTGATATGAATGACCTATATCATGATATATACCGTTATCATGCTATGAATGGCCTATTTCATGATATATATCGTTATCATGATGTGAATGACCTATATCATGATATATATCGTTATCATGCTATGAATGACCTATATCGTGATATATATAGTTATCGTGATATGAATGACCTATATCGTTATATTGCACAGTCCTAAACCTGCATTAAAAGAAAGAGAAGGAATAAAGATGGAATGGAAGATGTAACAAGAGAGGGCATGCCAGACATATGGGAGGACAGAGAGGAGAACCTGACAAAGCAGACGGAGGAGCACCAGGAGGAGGTTTCAGAACAAACGGTGTGTGTTCTTGTTTTAAACACTTATCTCATGGAAACTCACTGCTAATCCAGCATTGGGGTTTTCCCAGAACAACCCAACACGAGGCCAGGGAGGCCAGGGAGGCTCCCGGCCTGCTCCTCCCTCTGGGAGTCAGGAGGGAAGCATTAATCTCATCTGCAGCTGGTTCACCCGGTGTCAGAGCTAATGCTGCCTGAAGACAGCTATTACTGCACTGACCTGCCGCCTGCAGCAAACACACACAACACACCTACACACCACACGTCATCCCTCTTCAGGAACAACAGAAGAGCTCTTCTTATTGGGACAAGGAGAAAAGAAAGGAAGAGGAGGAGAGAGGAGGAGATGAAAGGCGCTGGAAGGAATGAGAGGCCGAGAGGGCATTCCTGTGCACAGGCCCAGACAACCAAGACGCTATTGTACTCTGTCGATGCTCAACACACACACTCATCGCACACACTCTCTCTCTCTCTCTCGTGACTATGAAGCTCACTGGAAGATGGAGCACTGAAGATGTGAGATAATTCTTTGCCACTAAGAACTTTATAACTTATCATGCAAGAGTTGTCTTTTGGCAGGCTCAATAATCCAGTTAAGGAAATCCCAGACAGTTATCAGTTCATCTGGACACGACGTTTATTGGGAGAGAAATGTTTCATCATCATCATCTAAGTGACCTCTTCAGTCTCAACTGACTGCAGGTATCCCCACCCTTATAAACAAGTGGTCCACCCCAAGGATCAGGTCCCCCTGCACAAACAGAGCAATATAGTGTACATGTCAGGAGGATTGCCAGGAGGGTTGCTGTGACTTGTACATTGGGGAAACTAAACAGATGCTGGCCAGAGGATGACACAACACGGAAGAGGTAGGGGCCCAGACACACCAAACCGACTAGCGGCGACGAAGGCTGACTGTTGCGTCACCGCACGTTGCCTGCCGTCTGGGCCAAAAAGTAGCACTTCAACAGACCGCAAAGACTACAGCCGACGGCCAGCTAGCATGTACGTTCTGCATTGATTAGCTAAGCTGAACAGCCAATCAGAGTGATCTCTCTCACCGACGGGCTCCGCCCATTCAACATGCTGAATCGGCCGAAAAGCTGCCAACAGGGGTCCGACTAGTGCCGACGATGTGGGACACGCCTCAAAAACTAGAGTCACAGACGCTCACCGACGGCCAAAAGCCAACCGTCAGCCTGGTGTGTCAGGGCCCTAACACGAGAGGCCAGGACTCCAGTCTACACCATCTACAGGCCAGGACTCCACAGTCTACACCACCTACAGGCCAGGACTCCACAGTCTACACCATCTACAGGCCAGGACTCCACAGTCTACACCACCTACAGGCCAGGACTCCACAGTCTACACCACCTACAGGCCAGGACTCCACAGTCTACACCACCTACAGGCCAGGGGCCACTCTTTCAAGGATGAGGATGTGACCATCCTTGATAGGGAGGAACGCTGGTTTGAACGGGGAGTCAAAGAGGCCATCTCTGTGAAGAGGGAACAACCATCCCTGAACCGAGGGGGTGGGGGGGCAGGGGGCTAAGAGTACATCTGTCACCAACTTACAATGCTGTGAGTGCAACTATTCCCCAATCCTCTGTGAATAGTACACATGGCCATTTTCTCATGTTAATGTTCGCGGTAATTTGCATATGAAACTGATCGTTGGTTTGGGTCGTTATATCACTGTGTTGCTTATAAGAGTGGGGACACCTGCAGTCAGTTGAGACTGAAGAGGTCACTTAGATGACGATGAAACATTTCTCTCAATAATTGTTGTGTCCAGATGAACTGATTCAGCCTTTTCTGACTGTAATGCGCGCACGCGTGTGTGTGTGTGTGTGTGTGTGTGTGTGTGTGTGTGTGTGTGTGTGTGTGTGTGTGTGCATGCCTACATGCTGTACAGCCAGTCAGACACACACACTATCAATCTGCACCCCCTTCCAGCCCCTCTCCCCTCCCCATGACCCCCCCCCCCCACACGCACTCAGGATCTGTGTTGAGGACGAGTGCCAGCTCTTCCAGAGACAGAAGACCAGGAAGGCACCCGGGCTGGATGGCGTGTCATCCTCCTGTCTTCTTTTTTTTTGTGTGGCATTTTTTGTTTTTATTTTGATAACGATAGTCGGGAGAGAGACAGGAAAGGCAAGGGAGAGAGGGGGGGATGACATGCAGCAAAAAGCCCAGGCCGGATTCAAACCCAGGCCACTGCGGTAAGTTCTCAGCCTTATGTGGTACATGCTCTACCAGGTGAGCCACCGGGGTGCCCCCCACCCTCCTGTCTGAAGAGTCTGTGCTGACCAGCTGGCCCCCATTTTCATACTGCTCCTCAACAGATCACTGGAGCTGTGTGAAGTCCCCTCCTGCTTCAAGAAATCCCCTATCATCCGGGTCCCCAAGAAACCCTGTATCACAGGATTAAATGACTAAAGGCCCGTTGCCCTAACGTCTGTCGTCATGAAATCCTTCAAGAGACTGGTGTTGGCCCACCTGAAGGAAATCACAGGCCCCTTGCTCGACCCCCTGCAGTTTGCCTACCGAGCAAACAGGTCCTGTTTGTGGACCTCAGCTCAGCGTTCAACACCATCGTCTCAAATATCCTCCACTCCAAACTCACCCAGCTCCCTGTACCAGCACTTGTATATTAAAAACTTCCTGACAGACAGGAGGCAGCTGGTGTGGCTGGGTAAAACCACATCCATTACCCGGACTATCAGCACTGGCGCCCCCCAGGGATGTGTGCTCTCCCCTCTAATCTTCTCCTTCTTCACAAATAACTGCACCTCAGGTGACCCGTCTGTTAAACTCCTGAAGTTTGCGCACAACACAACCATCATCTGCCTTATCCAGGATGGTGACGAGTGTGCATATAGACTGGTGGTTGATCAGCTGGCCCTCTGGTGTGGCCATAACAACCTGGAGCTGAACACGCTCAAGACAGTGGAGATGACAGTGGACTTCAGGAGGAGTCCCCCAATACTGCTCCCCCTCCACCATACTCAACAGCACGGTATCTATGGTGAAAACCTACAGATTTCTGGGTCCTACATCTCCCAGGACCTAAGGTGGACATCCAACATAGACTCAATCATCAAAAAGGCCCAGCAGAGGCTGAACTTTCTCCACCGGCTCAAGAAGTTCAACCTGCCTCAGGAACTGCTGACCCAGTTCTACACTGCAATAATCCAGTCTGTCCTCTGCACATCCACCACTGTCTGGTCTGGATCAGCCACCAAACAGGACAGGGACGGACTACAACAGACAGTTTAGGTCTGCAGAGAAACTCAATGGTGCCAACCTGCCCTCCATTCAGGACTTATACACCTCCAGACTCAGGAGATGGGCAGGCAACATCACTGCAGACCCATCACACCCTGGTCACAACCTGTTCCAATTCCTCCCCTCTGGTAGGCGCTACAGAGCACTGAACCCCAAAACAACCAGATATAAAAACAGTTTCTTTCCACAGGCTGTCATTCAAATGAACACTTAATACTGTCAATACATCCAACCATGTAGTATATACTGTACTGTACATGTTGTACATACTGTACTGTACATGTTGTATATACTGTACTGTACATATAGTATATACTGTAATGTACATGTAGTATATACTGTACATGTTGTGTATACTGTACTGTACATGTTGTATATACTGTACTGTATATGTTGTATATACTGTACTGTACATATAGTATATACTGTACTGTACATGTTGTGTATACTGTACTGTACATGTTGTATATACTGTACTGTATATGTTGTTTTAATGTACTGTGCATGTAGTATATACTGTACTGTACATGTTGTATATACTGTACTGTATATGTTGTATATACTGTACTGTACATGTTGTGTATACTGTACTGTACATTGTACGTATACTGGTACACTCTGTCATGTACATCTACCTCAGGCATGTATGTCAGTAAGCTGCTAACATGTATTTCAGCATCTCTGATATATTCTCTGCACCACTGCACCTTATCACCTCTTATTTCACCTGTATAAGTCAGTCCTTGTGTATATATGTGAAGGTTGTTGTGTGGTAGTGTTGTTATTCTATGTATAAGTCAGTCCTTGTGTATATATGTGAAGACTGTTGTGTGGTAGTGTTGTTATTCTATGTATAAGTCAGTCCTTGTGTATATATGTGAAGACTGTTGTGTGGTAGTGTTGTTATTCTATGTATAAGTCAGTCCTTGTGTCCATATCTGAAGATTGTTGTATTGTAGTGTTGTTATTCTATGTTAACTAAACTGAGAGAGCCACGAAACCAGTCACATTCCATGTAGTGCAAACCTACATGGCCAATACACACACACATACATTATATATACACACACACACACATTATATACACACACACACACACACACACACACACACACACATATATATATATATATATATATATATATATATATATGTATGTATGTATGTATATATATGATCTCTATCTTTCTCTCTCTCTCTTCATCTCTCTCCCTCACCCCTAACCTCTGTGTGAAACCTGAGGCATGCTGGGACTGTCTGCCAGTAGGGGCAAATACCTCTTAACACCAGACTGCCCTCAGGGGCACATATCTGCCTTTGTTAAGAGAAGTGTGTTCACCCCCCACCCCACCCCACCCCCACCTAAAGGGAGGGGCTGGTAGGTGAAGCTGGGGATTCCCGATACTCTTATACACCATCTGAGAGACAGAGAGAGAGAGAGCGCGTGTGAGAGAGAGAGGGGGGGGGGGAAGCTGGATTAGGTAGCCTGTGGTATGTTACCCTGCTGACCTCAGAGGTGGAGTCCTGCTTTGAGGGCCCGAGGGCCTCTGACCTTCTGCCTTCCCAGGGAGGAGGAGGAAGAACAGCGCTTAGGGAGAGGATTTCATTATATCCAAACTGAGGTTTCAACACACACACACACACACACACACACACACACACACACACACACACACACACACACACACACACACTCCTGTGTACACATACACACATGCAGAGTTAAACTGGTGGAATTTTTCTTCCTGTTCAGCCTTGTAACCATGGGCAGAGGCACCACACAGGTGTGTGTTTGTGTTTGTTCTTGTTTGTGTGCGTTTTAAGGTTCACATTGGTGTTTAAACTCATCACTGACCAATCACAACAGGCCACATCAGTGTGAAATTAACACTGGCAAATATTTGCCTCCCGTCCACTTCCTTCTATGCAAGTGAAGAGGCGAATAAAACATTCACTTCCGCTGGCGAGAAAAATTTGTGTCACAAGTTCAACTTTGGTCAACTTTGACCGGCGAATCCGCAGCCTCAACCAATAGCAAAGAAGCGTGTGTGGTTGACCCCACTTGGCTGTAGTTTTCTTAGGGAGTCAGGATGGATGGGATCTCCGGGTAGCGTGGCGGTCTATTCCGTTGCCTACCAACACAGGGATCACCGGTTCGAATCCCTGTGTTACCTCCGGCTTGGTCGGGCGTCCCTACAGACTCAGTTGGCCATGTCTGTGGGTGGGAAGCTGGATGTGGGTATGTGTCCTGGTTGCTGCACTAGCGCCTCCTCTGGTCAGTGGGGCGTCTGTTCGGGGGGAGGGGGAACTGGGGGGAATAGTGTGATCCTCCGACGCGCTACGTCCCCCTGGTGAAACTCCTCACTGTCAGGTGAAAAGAAGCGGCTGGTGACTCCACATGTATCAGGGGGGACATGTGGTAGTCTGCAGCCCTCCCCGGACCAAAGAACCATGGCCCTGACCACAGCTGCGTCCAAAGAGGAAACACCGAGCGCGGTCTGACAGGAGGTGGAAGCAGGACAGGCTAAGCTAACTGCTAGCCCATGCAGACCGGCAGTTCCAACAGTCATCCTGACTGGCGTTCGTTCTCCTGGACAGTGATTTTTTTTTAGTTTAGTTTGGACATGTGTGTTAGTTTGGGTATGTGTGTTCTTGTAGTTCTTGGATGTGTGTTTTTGTCTTTGTGTTGTACTGCCGTGGGCTGGGAGAAACGACAACGAAAGTGTTTCTGATTCTGATCAGAGTGAAGAAGACTGGAGCAGAGCAGCACCTGGACACACTTACTAATAAAGAAATAATGTGAACCTGTACGGAGAACTGACAGCTTCCCAGAGAGACTGGTCCAGAGGGACTGGTCCAGGATAAAGAACAGCTCCCAGAGGGACTGGTCCAGAGGAACTGGCCAAGGATAAAAGAACAGCTCCCAAAGGGACTGGTCCAGGATAAAGAACAGCTCCCAAAGGGACTGGTCCAGGATAAAGAACAGCTCCCAGAGGGACTGGTCCAGAGGAACTGGTCCAGGATAAAGAACAGCTCCCAGAGGGACTGGTCCAGAGGGACTGGCCAAGGATAAAAGAACAGCTCCCAAAGGGACTGGTCCAGGATAAAGAACGGCTCCCAAAGGGACTGGTCCAGGATAAAGAACAGCTCCCAGAGGGACTGGTCCAGAGGAACTGGTCCAGGATAAAGAACAGCTCCCAGAGGGACTGGTCCAGAGGAACTGGTCCAGGATAAAGAACAGCTCCCAGAGGGACTGGTCCAGAGGGACTGGCCCAGGATAAACAACAGCTCCCAGAGGGACTGGTCCAGGATAAAAGAACAGCTCCCAGAGGGACTGGTCCAGAGGAACTGGTCCAGGATAAAGAACAGCTCCCAGAGGGACTGGTCCAGAGGGACTGGCCAAGGATAAAAGAACAGCTCCCAAAGGGACTGGTCCAGGATAAAGAACAGCTCCCAAAGGGACTGGTCCAGGATAAAGAACAGCTCCCAGAGGGACTGGTCCAGGATAAAGAACAGCTCCCAGAGGGACTGGTCCAGAGGAACTGGTCCAGGATAAAGAACAGCTCCCAGAGGGACTGGTCCAGAGGAACTGGTCCAGGATAAAGAACAGCTCCCAGAGGGACTGGTCCAGAGGGACTGGCCCAGGATAAAGAACAGCTCCCAGAGGGACTGGTCCAGGATAAAAGAACAGCTCCCAGAGGGACTGGTCCAGAGGGACTGGCCAAGGATAAAGAACAGCTCCCAGAGGGACTGGTCCAGGATAAAGAACAGCTCCCAGAGGGACTGGTCCAGAGGGACTGGCCCAGGATAAAGAACAGCTCCCAGAGGGACTGGTCCAGAAGGACTGGTCCAGGATAAAGAACGGCAAACTTTCAGGATGGGAACTTTCCCACAGGGAGATCTTTGCTTCCAGGAAGTGCGTTCGCTTGGTGCTCTGAGCCGTGTCACGTCGTCAGCCAGTCAGTTTGGTCATTTACTGTGAAGAACCCACAAGCCCCCACACGCGCACACACACACACACACACACACACACACGCACATACACACACACATGCACACACAGAGGGTGTAGGCAGCGTGATATACAGAAAGCCCTGTGCGAAGTGTCAGACGGCTAATGACCCACATCCTCCCCACACCCTCTAATTCCCTTTGACGGCTGACAGAAGGGGAGAGTGGGAGAGAAACTCCCCGGGTGGAAAAACTCTTGACCTGACACGGCCGTGTCGTTAGAGCTGGCCAACACTAAATCTCATCTGAAGAACATTTCAAATTAAACTGATGAAAGACATGAAGCACGTTTTACGCCCTGGACGCGGCGCAGCTTACACGGGCGAGAAAAGCCAGAGAAGAAGACCTGTTTTCTTCTGCACAGGATTAAAGAGTAATCCTGTGCAGAGGTAAAAGCCAGCTTGTGCACATACGTGTGTGTGTGTGTGTGTGTGTGTGTGTGTGTGTGTGTGTGTGTGTGTGTGTGTGTGTGTGTGTGTATACACACAATAAGCTCCAATACTTTTGTCAGTTTGCACTGAAATTCATTTTTTCATCCATAGGCAGTTCCATTCAAGAGATTTAACACAAATTAAACACAAAGTTTCACGTGACACTTGTCATCCATCCATCCATCTATTATCCGAACCACTTGTCCTGCTCTCAGGGTCGGCGGGATGCTGGAGCCTCTCCCAGCAGTCACTGGGCGGCAGGCGGGGAGACACCCTGGACAGGCCGCCACACCACCACAGGGCCACACTTATCATATATGTACAAAACACATCAAGCAGTCATGACAAACACACACATGACACTATGTCCTCTGACTCAGAGGGCAGAGGGCAGCACACCGACTTTGGTTCAGCAACAGGACAGACTGACTTGTAACAGAATTCTTCAGCCTGTGGCGTGTTAATGGAGGGACCCTAAATGGCCTATCTGAGAGCAGGTGCTGGTATTCTCCATTTAAAAGATGTGGGGAGGGGGGAGTCCGGGTAGCATAGCGGTCTACTCTGTTGCCTACCAACACGGGGATCATCGGTTCGAATCCCCATGTTACCTCCGGCTTGGTCAGGTGTCCTTCCAGGCACAATTGGCCGTATCTGCAGGTGGGAAGCCAGATGTGGGTATGTGTCCTGGTCGATGCACTAGCGCCTCCTCTGATCAGTCGGGGCGCCTGTTCGGGGGGGGGGGAGCTGGGGGAAATAGTGTGATCCTCCCACGCGATACATCCCCCTGTGAAACTCCTCACTGTCAGGTGAAAAGAAACGGCTGGCGACTCCACATGTATGGGAGGAGGCATGTGGTAGTCTGCAGCCCTCCCCGGATCAGCAGAGGGGGTGGAGCAGAGACCGGGACGGCACGGAGAGCAGGGTGATTGGCCAGGTACAATTGGGGAGAGAAAGGTGGAAAAATCAATCAATCAATATAATAAAGAAAGAAAGAAAAAAAGAAAGAAAGAAAGAAAGCTGTGGGGAGACAGAAGTGATGCTGTCAGCACGTCTGAGCCTGCTCTTGTTGTGAGTGCCTTGAAAGGAGTGTGCCGCCACAGGCTGACCAATAGTCTCGTTCAGATCTGGATCTGATTGTATAGTTTAGTTTTAAGCTCGCGACACACCAGGCCAACAGTCGGCTGTCGGCCAATGTCAGTGCCGTCGGTGAATGTCTGTGGCCCTAGTTTTTGCGGTGTGTCCCATACCGTTGGCACTAGTTGGACCCCTGTCGGCAGCTTTTTGGGCGATTCAGCTTGTTGAATTGGCAGCGGGGCCTGTCGATGAGAGATCACTATGATTAGCTGTTCAGCTTAGCGAGTCAGTGCACGGAAGTTATGAAAGCAAGCAAACGACGAAGTCAAGAGGCCACACATACACAGAAGGCTCTTCTCATTTTTCATCTTCATCTCAGCTGAACATTTCAAGAAGCTAATATTTTCACACGTCACATCTTTATCAGATGTACTCTGGATCAGAAGCAGCTACATTACCACACCGTCTGGATCAGAAGCAGCCACATTACCACACCGTCTGGATCAGAAGCAGTTATATTACCACACTGTCTGGATCAGAAGCAGCTACATTACCACACCGTCTGGATCAGAGGCAGCCACATTACCACACCGTCTGGATCAGAAGCAGCCACATTACCACACCGTCTGGATCAGAAGCAGCTACATTACCACACCGTCTGGATCAGCAGCAGTTACATTACCACACCGTCTGGATCAGAAGCAGCTACATTACCACACCGTCTGGATCAGACGCAGCTACATTACCACACCGTCTGGATCAGCAGCATTTATACATTACCACACCGTCTGGATCAGAAGCAGCTACATTACCACACCGTCTGGATCAGCAGCATTTATACATTACCACACCGTCTGGATCAGAAGCAGCTACATTACCACTCCGTCTGGATCAGAATCAACTACATTACCACACCGTCTGGATCAGAAGCAGCTACATTACCACACCGTCTGGATCAGAATCAACTACATTACCACACCGTCTGGATCAGAAGCAGCTACATTACCACACCGTCTGGATCAGAATCAACTACATTACCACACCGTCTGGATCAGAATCAACTACATTACTACACCGTCTGGATCAGAATCAACTACATTACCACACCGTCTGGATCAGAAGCAGTTACATTACCACACCGTCTGGATCAGAAGCAGTTACATTACCACACCGTCTGGATCAGAAGCAGTTACATTACCACACCGTCTGGATCAGAAGAAGTTACATTACCACATCGTCTGGATCAGAGAAAGTTACATTACCACACCGTCTGGATCAGAAGCAGTTACATTACCACACCGTCTGGATCAGAAGCAGTTACATTACCACACCGTCTGGATCAGAAGCAGCTACATTACCGCACCGTCTAGATCAGAAGCAGCTACATTACCACACCGTCTGGATCAGAAGCAGCCACATTACCACACCGTCTGGATCAGAAGCAGCTACATTACCACACCGTCTGGATCAGAAGCAGCTACATTACCACACCGTCTGGATCAGAAGCAGTTACATTACCACACCGTCTAGATCAGAAGCAGCTACATTACCACACTGTCTGGATCAGAAGCAGCTACACTACCACACCGTCTAGATCCGAAGCAGCTACATTACCACACTGTCTAGATCAGAAGCAGCTACGCTACCACACCGTCTGGATCAGAAGCAGCTACATTACCACACCGTCTGGATCAGAAGCAGCCACATTACCACACCGTCTGGATCAGAAGCAGCTACATTACCACACTGTCTGGATCAGAAGCAGCCACACTACCACACCGTCTGGATCAGAAGCAGCTACATTACCACACCGTCTGGATCAGAAGCAGCCACACTACCACACCGTCTGGATCAGCAGCAGCTACATTACCACACCGTCTGGATCAGAAGCAGCCACACTACCACACCGTCTGGATCAGCAGCAGCTACATTACCACACCGTCTGGATCAGAAGCAGCTACGCTACCACACCGTCTGGATCAGAAGCAGCTACATTACCACACCGTCTGGATCAGAAGCAGCCACATTACCACACTGTCTGTAGTTCTGTAGTGAGCCAGAGTGAAAACTGTAAGCAAACTCTGCTTTGTTTACAGTTTGAATGTCCGCAGCCCTGGGTCTTCCGGTTTCAAATTTTGAATGATGAATACAGATTACCGCCACCTGCTGTTATGGAGAGTTACTTCCTCTCATGCAGGCGCAGAACGTACATGCTAGTTGGCTGTCAGCTGTAGTCTTTGCCTTGTGTTCAAGTGCTACTTTCTGGCCCAGATGCAGGCGACGTGAGGCGACGCAACAGTCGGCCTTCATCACCACTAGTTCTCTGATGTTGGCTTGGTGTGTCTGGTCCCTTAAGTTTCACAGACAGGCTGCTGAGCCAGGCCGTACTGCTGCACAGCATGATGCTCTGAATGACTGACATTAAAAAAACAGAAAAATAATACGGCTACTGGCTCCAAAAGATCCCAGTCTACGAAGCAAGTAACTGAGCTGCTGTATCTTCTGACAAATATTCTAGATGAGGAGTCCGTGATAGGATGACGTCTATCATCATGCCCAGCCATTTGTATGAAGAGACTGGTTTAATTTCTACGTTGTGAATCGTCACTGGAGACACTTTCAGTGAGTTAATCTACATCAGACTCGTCCAGTCTGGGGTCATCGCTGTCAGTCAGCAGAGGTAGTAAGGTGGAGTCATCAGCATATCGTAAAAGAAACTGGTTGTGTGTGTGTGTGTGTGTGTGTGTGTGTGTGTGTGTGTGTGTGTGTGTGTGTGTGTGTGTGTGTGTGTGTGTGTGTGTGTGTCAGCCATATAGATCCCTGGGAAGATTCTAACCACATTCCCATATCCCCCCGAGATGAGTCTTCAAGTGGAGGGAGGTCTGAGATGATTCGGGACAAACTTGTTTTGTGGGCCATGCAAGGCCAGGCAAGTTCCACACTGTGTGTGTGTGTGTGTGTTTTCTGCAGCCCCCTAGGCTAGTATTACTCCAAGCAAGAAGAAGTGAAGCCAGTCCCTGTTTGCCTCTACCTAACAAATAAGGACTGGAGGTGTGTGTGTGTGTGTGTGTGAGACATAGCAGACATATAGTCAAGTGGGTAAACCAACATATAACCTGTACAAAAGTATGTGTGAGTTCGTTTAACACACCACCACCACTGTATACAAACACACACATGCAGATACAAGAAGCAGTCAAAGCCTTTCCTCTTTCACACAGCAGCCCCCTATCAGGCTGGCAGGAAGCCCACATCCAGCAGGGAACAATATCTCTACAGCGGGATAAAGAGTGTGTGCATGTCAGTGTGTGGGTGGCACTGAGAGAGGCAACATTGTGTTGTGACAGCGTGACAGTGGCCTTGCTCAAGGGCATGTTGTCGGTATTGATAGTTTCTTGGTTGTCTCAGGGCCCAGACACACCAAACCGACTAGCGGCGACGAAGGCCGACTGTTGCGTTGCCTGACGTCGCCTGCCGTCTGGGCCAAAAAGTAGCACACCGCAAAGACTACAGCTTACGACCAACTAGCATGTAGGTCCTGCACAGATTCACTAAGCTGAACAGCCAATCAGAGGGCTCTCTCTCACTGACAGCCTCCACCGCCGAGTCAACATGCTGAATCGGCCAAAAAGCTGCCGACAGGGGTCCGACTAGTGCCGACAGTGCGGGACACACTGCAAAAACTAGGGTCACAGACACTCACCGACGGCCCAACGCTGGCCGACAGCCAAGCTGGTGTGTCAGGGCCCTGAGGGATTTGAACTGACAACTTCCCAGCTTAAGTTATATTCAAATAATATCCAATCTGACCCATACATGTTTGAGTCCATGTGAATGGATGAGGGAGGAACTTGCACACATCTGTGCAGCTGTGCACATGCCCACGTGTGGATACAAATTTACACATGTGGATACAAATTTACATATGTAACCACACGAGTAAATTTGTATCCATATCACTTAAACTGGAAACCTTAAATTATACATTAAACTGGCAACATGCCTTTGAGCAAGGCACTAATCAGCCCTTATTAGTGGGGTGGAGTTGCACACGGCAGCAGCAGAAGGCTGTGGTTATGTGTGCAGCCCACATAGTTGTGATTCAGAGTTTAGATTAGGACAGAGCACAATGAGAGAGAGAGAGAGAGAGAGAGAGAGAGAGAGAGCACAATGAGAGAGAGAGAGAGAGAGAGAGAGAGAGAGAGAGAGAGAGAGAGAGAGAGAGAGAGAGAGAGAGAGAGAGAGAGAGAGAGAGAGGTGTGTGTTTAGTCATCATGGATGAATACAGTTTGAAAAGAAAAATAAACAGGGGGAGTGTACTGATGGAGGAGAGTACTGATGGAGGAGTGTGCTGATGGAGGGGCAGCAGCTAAAGCAGGAGCCCTTACAGACACACATTAGTTCAACTTCACACGTCTGGACTTGTCGGTGATGACAAAGCCCGTTATTACTAACAATTATTATCTGGGGGGGGGGGTTACTGGTATCTGTGCATGTGTGTTTGTGGAAGTATGTGTCTATGTACATCTGTATGTGTGTTTAAAGATGTGTGTATGTGCACATATGTTCAGGTATTTGCTTAAGTTTGTGTGTGTGTGTGTGTGTGTGTGTGTGTGTGTGTGTGTGTGTGTGTGTGTGTATGTGTGTGGCTGATCACACAGGAATTGTCTCCCAGGCTCTTTGGTTACCAGCAGTGATGCTGGTTGTTTGACTCACTGTAGCTATATCCCTCCCATATACTCCAAATAGAGCTCTCTCTCTCTGACTGACACACACACACACACACACACACACACACACACACACACAGCATTTAGAGACACAGGTCTTGACTGTTGTCCTCTCGCTGTACTGGTGTTGTGTAGTGTCTGCTGAAGCCAGACTGTCCAGCAGAGTATGAACACATGAAGACTGGCTGTATTACATGTAACACGTGTAATACATGCTGTATTACATGCACCATGTGTACTCTGCAGTACAGACTGCTGCTGTATATCATGCACCATGTGTACTCTACAGTACAGACTGCTGCCTGCAGTTCACTTATACTTCACACATGACGGATGAATTAGTCCACCCTACACTACTTTTTAAACAAAGAGAGAGAGAGACAGACACGGAGAGAGAGAGAGAGAGACACACACACACACACACACACACACACACACACACACACAGAGCGAGAGAGACACACACACACACACACACACACACACACACACACACACACACACACAGAGCGAGAGAGAGACACACACACACACACACACACACACACACACAGACAGACAGACAGACAGACAGAACACATAAAGTGTACCATGTAACAGTTGTAATGTGTTAAGTGTGATGAGCAGGTCACAGTTGCAGGTTCCTGCAGTGCAGTACAGTACAGTACAGTACAGTACAGTGTAGTGCAGTACAGTACAGTACAGTGCAGTACAGTACAGTGCAGTACAGTACAGTACAGTGTAGTGCAGTACAGTGCAGTACAGTACAGTAGTGTAGTGCAGTACAGTGGGATCACTACATACAAACTCACTGCATGTTACACATCTTAAAGAACACAACACAAGCGAAGACCAAATGGCTGATCTCCTCCAGTGTCACATCATTTCACCCAATCACTGCCTCCAAACCCAACAACACACTTTCCTGGAGCACCGCTGCCATCTACTGGAAGCTGTACTTCCTTCCACACACATCTACTGGAAGCTGTACTTCCTTCCACAAATAGATCTACTGGAAGCTGTACTTCCTTCCACACACATCTACTGGAAGCTGTACTTCCTTCCACAGATACATCTACTGGAAGCTGTACTTCCTTCCACACACATCTACTGGAAGCTGTACTTCCTTCCACACACATCTACTGGAAGCTGTACTTCCTTCCACACACATCTACTGGAAGCTGTACTTCCTTCCACACACATCTACTGGAAGCTGTACTTCCTTCCACAAATACATCTACTGGAAGCTGTACTTCCTTCCACAGATACATCTACTGGAAGCTGTACTTCTTTCCACAGTCATCTACTGGAAAGTCAAAGTCTCTTTATTGTCCCTTGCAGGGTAATTCGTCTGCAGCCAGTATAGAAACTCTCACACAAAGACAAAACATACAAACACCAAGGTGGAACTGACTACAGGACATAGTGGGCAAGGAGAACCAAAGTAGGTCAAATATGAAATAAAAAATATATAAATATAAAATATAAGCTGTACTTCCTTCCACAGACCCAGCACACGTAGACGTCAAGTGAAAAGAAGTGTGTTTGTAGAAGAGATTATATGAGTGTGTGTGTGTGTGTGTGCATGTGTGTGCATCTATAGTACTCACTGAGATCTTCAGCCAGCTGGACACGGCGTCCAGTGATGAGCTGTGTCTTCTTCTCTGTGTCTTCTCCAAAGTCCTCCAACACCTCCTTCACATTCTTCTCTAGACGACGCACTGAGCATGCCCACACACACACACACACACACACACACACATTTCTCCATCAATACCCAATTCAACAACAATGCGCTGGATTTTCATCTTGATCTTCTGACCATGGTGGCTATAAGACCACGTTTAATACCACTCACTTCAGTGCAGGACAGGACTTCAATCTTATGAAGCATATTTACACACAGTCCCCCCTCCTTTCTCCCTAATTGTACTTGGCCAATTACCCCATTCTTCCGAGCTTTCCTAGTCGCTGCTCCACCCCCTCTGCTGATCCGGGGAGGGCTGCAGACTACCACATGCCTCCTCCCATACATGTGGAGTCACCAGCTGCTTCTTTTCACCTGACAGTGAGGAGTTTCACCAGGGGGACGTAGCACGTGGGAGGATCACACTATTCCCCCCAGTTCCCCCTCCCCCCCAAACAGGCGCCCCGACTGACCAGAGCAGGCGCTAGTGCAGTGACCAGGACATATACCCACATCTGGCCTCCGACCAGCAGACATGCACAGTTGTGTCTGTAGGGACGCCTGACCAAGTCAGAGGTAACATGGGGGATTTGAACCGGCGATCCCTGTGTTGGTAGGCAACAGAATAGACCGCTACACTACCCGGATGCCCTTAGAAGCTGCAATGTTTTGATAAAGGTAAAATGTGTGAGAAAACTCCATGCTAAATGAAGTAGTGTAGTGCTGCAGAGAGGCCCTGGCCTACAGGTCTGGTTCTCCAGGCCCTGGCTTACAGGTCTGATTCTCCAGGCCCTGGCCGACAGGTCTGGTTCTCCAGGCCCTGGCTTACAGGTCTGGTTCTCCAGGCCCTGGCTTACAGGTCTGGTTCTCCAGGCCCTGGCCTACAGGTCTGGTTCTCCAGATGTAAGAAAACCTGTTTCTTTGATACAGACCTCAACAAATGTCAAACCATCATCATTTTCATAGTTCTTTCAGAGAGAATGAAAACTGATAAGTAAATATAATTATTCTCACTAATGGTGAATCACATCACAACCATAATACGTGTCAAAATAACAGCAATATGATTTTTTTATCATATTGTGCAGCCCTAACTGTTCTATCCATTGTTTTTGATTTAGTACATAATAACAAACACAGAAACAGTCAGACAGATCCAGCTGTAGACGGGGAAGACTCATCAGCCACTTCTGCTATCAAAGCTTTGGCAAAAGCATCAGGTCCTGCTAGAAGCAGAGACGGTCCTCGATTAAAAACAGAGCATCTCTGGTTCGAAGCACCACGACCCCGCTGTAGGATGTACTCAAAGCTAGAGATGGTTGTTGTTTAGCCTGAGTTGCCACGTGAAAGTCTCTCCATCATCCAGCAGACCTGGAGTCACTATCCTTACCCTCAGTGTTGGTGAGCTGCTGGCGGAGGGTGTTGGCTGTGATGCCCAGCATCCTTTGGATCCTCCAAAACAAAACCACGTCGTTACACTCCAGCTGGACCGGCGGGCGACAAGACACACAGATCAGAATCAGAACCACAGACTGGATTTTATGTTTCGGTCAAGTTTTCAATCACCAGCAATCTGACTTGATGTGTTTGGACAACAAGCCACAAAGATGCAACACAAAGTGCAAGTTGACAGTCGGTAAATACAAAGACATAGATGGACAGAGATTACTAAATAGATATAAATAGAGCCATTGGTAGATACATAAATATAAATAGATACATATCCAAGTAATGTGTGCTCATTATATTAAACATTTTGCTCAGTGTTTATTAAATCAGTGTGAGAAGGTCAACAGAACAAAGACAGCAGTATGAGTATGACTGGAGTATGACTGGAGTATAATTGGAGTATTACTGGAGTATAATTGGAGTATTACTGGAGGGAGAATGATGATGACGTCTCATGTAATGACCTCCAGCACTGCTGCGAAGAGGGCTGGACATGAAGAGGGACTTTACTGAGCAGAAAGTCAACAGGACGTTCCCACAGGACGACCACTGAGCCTCACCTCTGAGTCCACAAAGTGTCTCTGGTAGTAGTAGAACCCTCTCTTACACAGGTTGCAGTGGGTCAAAGCCTTCTGCAGGAAGTGACGGCGGTACAGCTGGTGCCAAGTGTCCTTGATCTGACCAGACAGGAAGTCAACAAGTCACACTGGAGGTCAAAAACCTTTCAAGTCAGTTCAGTGTTTTTTTATGCTTTAAAACTTTAACTCAAAAAGGAAATGGACACAATACCGTTTTAGCAAACGCTCTGTTTGCAAGGATTACTCTGATTTATGGATCTATTTACGAGGTATTATAATGTAGTCCATCCATCCATTATCCAAACCGCTTATCCTGCTCTCAGGGTCACGGGGATGATGGAGCCTATCCCAGCAGTCAACAATTTAGTACGGCTGATTCACCTGACCTATGTACATGTCTTTGGACTGTGGGAGGAAACCGGAGCCCCTGGAGGAAACCCACACAGACACGGGAGAACATGCAAACTCCCCACAGAGGACGACCCCCAAGGTTGGACTACCCCGGGGCTCGAACCCGGGACCTTCTTGCTGTGAGGCGACCGCGCTGACCACTGCACCCCCGTGCAGCGGTTAGCGGTGAAATGTAGTGAGTGACAAAATGGAGTCAAAGATCAGATTAATAATGACATCGTGTAACCCATCTGAACCCACTGAATTCACGGTGAAGAGACAGAACTGAATAAGTGCTCTTTGTAATTTTAACAGGAACGCTCAAATATATAGAAAATATATACCTTTAATACAAACTGGCTGAACCTTTCACTACAACGGCTCTCTGCAGGTATTTTCCTATACATGAAATATTTTTCTCAAAGCTCATGCTGCCGTTGCGGTGGCTACACCACCTAAATGAAATGTTCTGATCATACCAGAACAGGGTCGACGTCCACACTGCGCCCCTCCAGGTTCTTGCGGACGGTGGTGACCTCGTCATTGGCCAGGTAGGCAGTGTGGTCCTCGTTGAGCTTCAGAAGTCGCTCCAGCTCGTGTTTGGTTTCATTTCGGACGTGCTGGAAAGGACAACGAGAAGTGAGTGAGTGCCCCCTGCAGGGTGACTGTGGGTCGGGTTTTCAAAGCTGTTGAAATTAAAAAAAAAAAAAGTTTGTTTTTTGTTTTGTTTTTTTATGCATGCTCAGTAATCCAGGTAAGGAAATCACAGAAGGTTGAATCAGGTCATCTGGACACAACGTTTATTGAGAGAAACGTTTCATCATCATCTAAGTGACCTCTTCAGTCTCACCTGACTGCAGGTATCCCACCTTTATAAACTATACAGTGGCATAACGACCCAAACCAACCACCAGTTTCTTATGCAAATATGGGTGTGACCACTACTTAGAGTTACAATGGCCATGTGTACTATTCAGAGGATTGGGGAATGGTTGCATTGTAAGATGGTGACAGATGTACTCTTAGCCCCCCCCCCCCCCCTCTGTTTAGGGATGGTCGTTCCCTCTTCACATAGATGAAGAGGGATTGCAAACATTCCTCATTCCTCTGTGAACAGTACACATGGCCACTGAAACTTTAGCTAATGGTCATGCGTATTTGCATATGAAACTGGTGGTTGGTTTGGGTCGCTATGCTACTGTATTGTTTATAAGGGTGGGGACACCTGCAGTCAGTTGAGACTGAACAGGTTATCTAATGCCCCTTTTCCATTACATGGTACTGGCTCAACTCGACTTGATTTTTTCGTTTTCCATTACTGGAAAGTACCGGCATTTTGGTAACTGTTACCACGTTCCTGGTACCACCTTTGTCGAGGGTCCAAAAAAACTGGAGCGGGTACCAAAATCAGTGCAGACCAGCTACACTGAGGGGTACTGTTACGGTGATGGAAAACGACTCTGCGGGTTGAGTTGAGTTGAGTCGAGTCGAGCCGGTACCATGTCGTGGAAAAGGGGCATTAGATGAGTGATGAAACGTCTCTCTCAATAAAAGTCGTGTCCAGATGAACTGATTCAACTTTCTTTGAAAATAATTGTAGTCTTTCCAAATCAAGCTACAGTCCTGTTCCTTTCTGGAAAGCATTCTCTTGTTTTGCATCGGTCACTGCAAATTCAAACAAATCAATATGAATTTAAGCTACCTGTACAATCCCTTCCTTCTCCTCTTATCGTGTAAAAACTGTTGTAGAAAGTATCTTCTAGTGTTTTAGTCGACAAAGAAAAAACTGAAAGTATCTAATATTCAATATACTTTGGTCAAATATGATGTTCAACAAAAATATTTTCTGGATCTTACTTCAGTAGAAGACTATGAATCATGAGAAAATAACAGTGCAGAAGCAGGAAGTGTTTGACAATGACCTCTGACCTGTTCTGGCGTTCGGTTCTTCCAGTTCAGCCACCGCTGCTTCCAGTCTGGACCCACCATGTCACTGATGACTGACTCAGCTGGAGAGAGAGGGGATGGACAGAGGAAAAAAAACATGGAAGTCATTTGGCGTAGATTTAGATCCAAAGTGCTTAAAAGCACCATGTGACTGTAAAGCCCCCCTGACCCCCAGGGCTGTTAGGTTGTCCCTGCTGAGATGCACCAGTATACTAAACACCATTATGACAGGTTAGCAAATAGTTAAGATTAAAGGCTGTAGGCACGGCAGTGGCTGTCTCCCGACAGCCACTGAACGTAAATAAATTAATAACATCCATTCACATTTTGCGGTATACAAATATAACTTGTACACCAATGTTCTTCCTCTGTATTGTCCATACAACTATTATAACATATACAAGTGAGACAAGCCATCTGGTCCTTGTATAACCAAAGTGAGAGCTGTGTCCACGTTCTCGGCAAGAAGTCAAACACGTTTTCGGTGGGTGTCGGACTCCGCCAAGGTTGTCCCTTGTCTCCAATTCTGTTTGTGATGTTCATGGACAGGGTCTCAAGGCGCAGCCAAGGTCAGGAGTGTGTCCGTTTTGGGAACCTTAGAATTGCATCTCTCTGCTCTTTGCAGATGATGTGGTTTTGTTGGCTTCATCAGAACGCGACCCCCAGCGCGCACTGGGGCGGTTTACAGCTGAGCGTGAAATGGCCGGGATGAGAGTCAGCACCTCCAAGTCTGAGGCCGTGGTTCTCTACTGAAAAATGGTGGATTGCTCCCTCCGGGTTGGGGATGAGTTGTTACCTCAAGTGAAGGAGTTCAAGTATCTCAAGGTCTTGTTCACGAGTGAGGGTAGGATGGAGCGGGAGATTGACAGGTGGACTGGTGCAGCATCAGCAGTAATGTGGAAATTGTACCGGACCGTTGTGGTGAAGAGGGAGCTGAACCAGAAGGCAAAGCTCTCAATTTACTAGTCAATCTTCGTTCCAACCCTCACCTATGGTCATCAGCTTTGGGTAGTGACCAAAAGGGTGAGATCGCGGATTCAAGTGGCTGAAATGATTTTCCTCTGTAGGCTGTCTGGGCTCAACCTTAGAGATAAGGTGAGGAGCTCGGACATCGGGAGGGAGCTCGGAGTAGAGCCTCTGCTCCTTCACATCAGAAGGAGCCAGTTGAGGTGGTTCGGGCATCTGATTAGGATGCCTCCTGGGCGCCTTCCTTTGGAGGTTTTCCGGGCACGTCCAACTGGGAGGAGACCCCGGGGTAGACCGTGAACTCGCTGGAGGGACTACATGCCTAATCTGGCTTGGGAACACCTTGGGATCCGGAGGAGCTGGAGGGCGTTGCTGGGGAGAGGGATGTCTGGAGTGCCCTACTTAGCTTGCTGCCACCACGACCCGACCCCGGAGAAGCGGCTGATGATGAGATGAGATGAGATGAGAACTCATTTTGTTTGGAGATAGAGATAGGAAAGAAAGAAAACATTCTTTTTCATAATTTCTTAGTGCAAAAAATGCAATGATTGGATCATATCCTAAAATATCACGAAAATGTTTAATGTTGACATGCAATGTCTGTTTCATTTGATTGTTCTTGTCAATTCTTGACAATTGAAAACATTTATTCATCTTTCTCTGGACTTCAGTGTACATTTTTCCTGTCGCAAAACCAACGACCACTCATATGTGATCGTCAACCACAACTACTCAGACGGACTACAAACCAGCAAACTCATTTCCGTGTGCGTCACATCCTGTACTGCCCACATTCAGCACGACAAGATACCAATTTCCCCTCGGCAGGCGATGGTCATTTGCCGGCATTGGCGCACGTGTGACCGTAGCCTTCTTCTTTATTCACCTCCATCATTTTATACACCTCGAGTTTCATTTGGCTCTATAAGTTTTTGCTCAAGGCTACACCAGTCAGCTAATACACTTAGCGTTCATAATGGCACTTGAATTGATCAACTAAATATTTGGTGGCAATGGGTCAGATATCAAGTTTGTAGACAAGTCACTGAAGTACATAATCGATTTTTGACTAAAACCACTACCTAAGCTCTCGCCAGACAGGTGGAACTCATGCAGGTATCGTCTGGCTGGTGAGATTTGTTCAGCCCTGCACACATCGACTCTTTGTTAATTTGAGTGAATGTCGAACCCAAATTTTGTTTTCTTTTTAACATGCATCCCTAGAAAATTCTACAGAAGGCAGCCTGAAGCCATTACGGCTTATAGTACGTACTGTCTTTGAGACGGGACTGCAGGGTCTCCTCCATAAACTGGATAGCTGCGTCCCACTGGGGCTTGTCTGTGATGGAGCGATCCTCCAGAGCATTGTGCTGGATCACCCTCTGAGAGAGCGAGAGAGAGAGAGAGTGAGAGAGAAAGAGAGAGAGAGAGAGAGAGAGTGAGGGACACACACACACACACACGTACTGTTGGCTTTATATTTTACCTGGTAGTTCATTTGTCACATGTTCCATCAGGTCTAAAGCCCTGACTGGCAGCTGAGAGAACAGAATATCAGCAGTACTGGGTGATTCGAGAACTGAGGATGAGAACCACCGACCAAGAGAGTTTTAAATTAATAAATAAACCAGTTGATCTAAAATAGATTTTTTCACTGCTGTTCAAAACACGTAGGGTGTCCTGAAAGTATCCGTGTGGGGCCTGATCTCAGAGTCCAGGGTTCAGTTCCAACTCAGGATCTTTGCTGCATGTCTTTACATTATACTTCTATTGATCGATTTGTTACCACAGAATTTTTATTAGCTGTCATTTTTCTGCCTCTGTTGTCCAGACTGGGGGCAGCACAGTTGACATATCACAGGTTAGGTTCTGCATCTCTAAAATTACTGATCATAGGGTGGTCTATTCCGTTGCCTACCAACACGGGGATCGCCAGTTCGAATCCCAGTGTTACCTACGGCTTGGTCGAGCGTCCCTACAGACACAGTTGGCCATGTCTGAGGGTGGGAAGCCGGATGTGGGTATGTGTCCTGGTCGCTGCACTAGCGCCTCCTCTAGTTGGTCGGGGCGCCTGTTCGGGGGGGAGGGGGAACTGGGGGGAGTAGCGGGATCCTCCCAAGCGCTATGTCCCCCCTGGTGAAACTCCTCACTGTCAGTTGAAAAGAAGCGGCTGGCGACTCCACATGTATGGGAGGAGGCATGTGGTAGTCTGCAGCCCTCCCCGGATCAGCAGAGGGGGTGGAGCAGAAAAAAAAGAAAAGAGTGGGGTAATTGGCCAAGTACAATTGGGGAGAAAAAAGGGGGAAAAAATCCAAAAAAATAAAAATTATTGACCATGCTATTCAAATATTACATCTCTCCTTCTCTAATTAAATTCAACACCTGTTGCTGTGTTTCCAAATACTGTTGCTCTCCAGAACTCCTTCCAAACTAAGAGGTCACAGGAACCTTCACAGCCACTTGAATGACAAAAGTGTGGATGTTGGTCTTGTGTGCTGGTAGACCAGGACAGGTAGACCAGGACGACTTAACTGGGATGGGTTGACTGGGATGGGTTAACTGGGATGGGTTGACTAGGATGGGTTGACTGGGACGAGTTAACTGGGATGGGTTAACTGGGATGGGTTGACTGGGACGGGTTGACTGGGATGGGTTAACTG
This sequence comes from Lampris incognitus, assembly GCF_029633865.1. Lineage (NCBI taxonomy): Eukaryota > Metazoa > Chordata > Actinopteri > Lampriformes > Lampridae > Lampris > Lampris incognitus. Next base: position 113,216,154 of record NC_079213.1, read on the forward strand.
GGATGGGTTAACTGGGATGGGTTGACTGGGACGGGTTAACTGGGATGGGTTAACTGGGATGGGTTGACTAGGATGGGTTGACTGGGACGAGTTAACTGGGATGGGTTAACTGGGACGGGTTGACTGGGACGGGTTGACTGGGATGGGTTGACTGGGACGGGTTAACTGGGATGGGTTAACTGGGATGGGTTGACTGGGACGGGTTGACTGGGATGGGTTAACTGGGATGGGTTAACTGGGAAGGGTTAACTGGGATGGGTTGACTAGGATGAGTTGACTGGGACGGGTTAACTGGGATGGGTTGACTGGGACGGGTTGACTGGGATGGGTTAACTGTGTGTGTGTGTTTACCAGGCTGTCCATCGCCCTCTCGTTCCACTTGTGTCTCTTGATGCTCTCGTCCTTCACAGCCTCCTTCAGCTTGTCGAAGATGTCGTCCTGGTCTTTGCCCTTGTATTCGGCCATGAAGCGGGCAAACTCCTCCTGCAGCGTCTCCCATGCAACCTGGTGGTGGCAGGATGGCATTACATCAACATAAGCTGAATACAGGTACCCTGAACAGGAAGACCTTTCTAGAACGTTTCTAAAGCAGTTATGTTTACACAGATACATGCATAAGGGTTACAATTTTTTTTTAAAATCATGCAGCATTTTAAATGAGAAAATTTACTGCAATTATTAAACAACCAAGAAAATTATATTATTCGGACCAAGCTACGTGCCTCACTGCAACAGACAGTTAACCATTACAATCTCAAGTTCTGCTGCCATCGAGCTCAGTGTATGTACCACCTCGAGCGTGCATGATTCTGATTCAGTTAATCAAACGTAACATTATTTTTTATTATATGATGTGTAAGCTGAAAAACAGTTGTGTTACTTATTACATTGGTGTTTGTTTCTGCCGTCTGCTTGATGATGCATGACTTAATTTCCTGGATAGAATAAATTAAGGCTGTATTACATCTTATCTGCCAGTTAACGTTCAGGTGGAGGCTTGGATCCATGCTTTGACCCAGGGGTCCGTTTACCTCCAGCGCCTTGTGAGGCAGCTGTTTGTCGGTCCACTGTTTCAGCTTGATGTCCACGGTGGTGTTGAAGGTGCCCGGGTTCATGGTCTGTGCAGCTGGCAGGTAGATGTTCTCGATAACGTGGGTAGACACGCGCTCCCACAGCTTCTTCTGCAGGATGGCCTCCCTAGGAAAGGTCGAAGGTCAGGTCACAGCCATTTAGATATCACAAGAGGGGGTGGGTGTCACGTGTTTTCATTCATTCACACACTTGACAGCAAGAGAAAAATGATGCAAGAGGAAAGGTTAGAGGACAAATTTAAGAGGGTACGAGCTTGCAGGGAGCACTAAGGAGACATGTTGAGACTCAGTGCAACACTTTTAACAGGAGGGACTTCTTTATTCTGCTGCTCCTTAATTTTTGGGAGCTGATATGGAAAGCTCTTACAGGTGTTAAGAGTTTGCTGACCTCCAGCCATCCTGCTCTATCGAGCTGGGTGATCCAGAGGGAGCAGCAACAATGAGCAGATGGAGGGCTGAAGTTGCACTTGGTTGCAGATTACAATACAGCCCCACTAACGGCCTGTTAGTGGCTAACAGCCTCCCCAACGGCGCTTCATTTCGCCGCAGCGGTCTGACAATTGGACAAAACCAGCTCCCACACGTCCTCCCTGAGGACTGCCGTGGTGTTTAGCCTCTCCCATTTATCATAAACTGGCGCTCATATTTCATGCAGCTCCCGGTTCATTGGGGGCGGCCGTGTTTGCTGTCGATAAGCTCCATCTCCGATAGCACTGGCTGGCTAACAGGCCCGTCCCCTACCCCCATTTATCACAGTATCGACCCAGAAGAGCTGATGGCACACCACACTAGCGATGGCCACACCACTAACACATACATCTCACTTAGCCCCGTTTTCCCTGTGGGGCGACTACACACATGCATGGGCAAAATCATGTCACACACACACACACACACACACACACGGAAAGGCTGGCTGTTAATAAAGTCTTGATGTTGAGGCCTGTGTGGACTGGAGTGTTTTGGATCTCTGGTCTGAGGGTCTGCAGGTGCAGGACTCTGTTTGGTACAGAACGTGATGGTTTACAGTGCAGCTTGCACAAGATGGTGTCATAAAAAATGACCTATACGTCTTCCAAAACACATAAATATATTTTTCTCCCCAATTGTATCCAGCCAATTACCCCACTCTTCCGAGCTGTCCCGGTCTCTGCTCCACTCCCTCTGCTGATCCGAGGAGGGCTGCAGACTACCACATGTCTCCTCCCATACATGTGGAGTCATCAGCCGCTTCTTTTCACCTGACAGTGAGGAGTTTCCCCAGGGGGACGTAGCGCGTGGGAGGATCACGCTATTCCCCCCAGTCCCCCCCCCCCCCGAACAGATGCCTCAACCGACCAAAGGAGGTGCTAGTGCAGCGACCAGGACACATACCCACATCTGGCTTCCCACCCGCAGACACGGCCAATTGTGTCTGTAGGGACACCCAACCAAGCCAGAGGTAACACGGGGATTCGAACCACCGATCCCCATATTGGTAGACAATGGAATAGACTGCCACGCTACCTGGATGTCCTCAAAATGTTTTATTAGGTAGATTTTTTTTTAGCTTGAGCGCTGCATATTGAAAGGTTTTTTTTTTCCCCCATATTTCCTGTTCATTTGACTTGGGCGCTGAGTAGAAGTCCTATAATGGCAGGAAAACACTGGTTTTCTGTCCGTGTGTGTCTCTGTCCACTGCTAAGCTCTCACACTACTGGGCCTGTCAGCCTAATAATGTTTGTGCACTTATGACTGTATGATCAAGGACCTGTCGTGGTTGCGGTGATTCAAAACCTTTGAAAACCCTGTTTTATAACTGATTGCTAACTCCTCAGCTGGTTTGTCGCCTGCGTCCGAGCACTGAAGAAGGGGGGATACACCGGCAGAGCCCCTGTATTTTCCCTTCTCCTGGTCGGCAAACAAGTCCGAGCACCAGAGAAGGGGTGATACGCCTGGCGGGGAGATCTGCACTCTACTGAGTGTATTCTTCTAGTTGTTTCTGATCTGGCTGATCTTCCACTGCGGACCGACATCAGAAGTGGAAGAGGAGCAGAACAGGAAGTGTTGGCTCCTTGTTTGCTGACAGAACCGGTTGAGGAGCTCCAGGTCAGAGCAACAGCACCTGGGTATCAGAGAGAACAAGAGGGTTTCTGTTTGACTTTACCAGTGCTTTGGTGTCACTTGGCTCAAACTGATGACCTCATCCAGGATTTCATTCTTGGCTTTTTCAAACAGCTCATTCTGCAGATCGCACAGAAGAAAGAAAAGACACACTGCCGTTCACGATACACTGCCACCATCAAGTATCCAAGGTGTGAATGTGTGTGTGTGTGTGTGTGTGTGTGTGTGTGTGTGTGTGTGTGTGTGTGTGTGTGTGTGTGTGTGTGTGTGTGTGTGTGTCCCTCACCCGGTCCAGTTCTCTCAGACGTGGGTAGTTGTTCTTCCATTCAGTTTCCAAGTTGAATCGGGATGCTGGAGGAGGAGGAGGAGGAGAAGGAGGAAGCAGTGAGAGACAATAAACTGAAGAATGAAGCGTCAGCATTTAATTCATTAAAGATGTGAAAATGAAATGCTGTGTAAGAATGTCATTTATTTATCCAATAATAATAAGTCACACTGGCTCCACAGCTGAATCACTTGAGGTATGAAGATATTTTTTCTCCCCGATTGTATTTTTTGGCCAATTATCCCACTGTTCTGAACCGTCCCGGTCTCTGCTCCACTGTCTGCTGATCCAGGGAGGGCTGCAGACTACCACATGCCTCCTCCCATACATGTGGAGTCACCAGCCGCTTCTTTTCACCCGACAGTGAGAAGTTTCACCAGGGGGACGTAGCGCGTGGGAGGATCACGCTATTCCCCCGTTCTCCCGACCAACCTGAGGAGGCGCTAGTGCAGCAACCAGGACACCTACCCACATTCGGCTTCCCACCCACACACACGGCCAATTGTGTCTGTAGGGATGTCTGACCAAGCCAGAGGTAACACAGGGATTCAAACCAGCGATCCCCGTGTTGGTAGGCAACAGAATAGACTGCCATGCCACCTGGATGCCCCTGAAATTTTAAAACACTTACCTGGATAGGTAATGAATAATCTCTCTCTCTCACTCACTCACTCACTCACTCACTCACTCACTCACTCACTCACTCACTCACTCACTCACTCACTCACTCACTCACTCACTCACACACACACACGCCTCATCTTATATGTAACTGTTCTATTTGCTAGCGTTGTTCATCTCTTGTTTCAGTCTGGATGTGTGTCCTTTGTGTGTCCATAAGCTCTCTGTGACAAACCTGCCGTGCAGCTCGGTGTGTGTGTTAACCCCAGACGCTGCTCATTTCAGTTTCCCCCTTCCAGGGCGGCGCTCCATCAAACTCTAACTCCTCTGAATCACACGGCGCCAGCCGCGTACAGACCAGCGCTCTTTTAAACGGGTGTGAAATACAGGCGGCTCTCAGACTGATGGTGCCAGTCTGTTCATAAAAGTAACAAAGGATGAAGACTGTGTGACGCACACCACGCTGATCTCACACACTCTTCATCAACAGCCGGCATTAACTTGTCACTCACGAACGTGCACACACACATGCACACAGAGTCCCTAGCCACAGTGGAGATTAGGCTAATTGCTGGGTTATGGTGAGGTGCTGGCGCCAGGCCATGGGGCAGGAGGCGGGGTGCGCTGTGGATCGATGCTCCACACAATGGGCCGAACGGGGAGGCAGTCGCCCGGCCATAAATCTCCCGAGCCGTTAGCGAGGAGCCGTGGACGCCTGCGCTAATTATTGACGGTCAGAGTGTGGCAGGGTTGGCTGAGGGGTGGAGCGGGTCAAGGTTCTGGAGATGGGGTTTTGGTTTGCTAAATGGACGGACCACAGCAGCAGGTTACGGGTTCTATTCCTCGTGCAGCTCACTGAAGCAAGTCTGTCAAGTCATCTGGTTTAGTTTTTGTTCTTCACGTGCATGACGTTCCTCCTGCAGGAACGGTCATGTCTTCACGGCCAGGTGACATCTAATGTAATCAGATCTAGGCTGAATCTGGTCTAAGTGAAATCCAGCATTTGCAGAGAAGTTACCTTTGAAGGCGTCAGCTTGCTGCTCCACTGACTCCCTCACCATTTTCCAGAAACAGTCGGAGACGGCCAGGCTCAGGTTCTTGGTGGTCACCTGGTGGGCCTTTAACATACCATCCCTGGTGGAGTCACACATTTATTTAAAGCTTAAACTCAATTTACTTGTCGAATTGAAATACTGAGAGAAACAGTTTTAAAACTATCAGGACCGAAGTAAAACACCGGCAGAGGTTCCCGATGTAGTTTTCCTCTGGGAACGGAGACAAACCATGGAGTTGTCCGGTTTGGCTGGTTTAAGGAAACCTACCGCACTAGCCGTGAATTCTGGAAGAAGTCTTCCTCATAGTCTTTGATGGACTCTATGCTCTCCCCACTGCTGCCTACAGAGGAGAGAAGATGACAGGAGGTCAGAAACGGACCGGTCACCCATTAGCTGGTTACAGGAGTGGACATATCACACGGAGGATTCCTGAAGGGTGTACCTTACCTTTCCCTGTCACCACTGCAAAGTAGCCCAGCGCCTTCATGGGGAACAGCTTCCCCTCCACTATCTGCTGGATCTGAAACAGAACGGGGTGAAAGGGGATGGATTTACTTCTCGTCTCTCCACTCTGTTCTGTAAAGTCAGTTTACTTTGGTAGGTGCAGGCTTAGACTAAGGAGCTGATGGCCCTCGTGCTGCAGACCAGGACACTGCAGTGTCCTCATAGCAGGTTGGCACAACTTGTCCAATAGTTTAAAAGAAGCACTTTTAGTCGCTTCTTTCCTGCAGCGCTGACATTTCGTTGCTACCTCTAAATTCCTCCAACCACTTTATTACAGCTTTATTTGATTGTGGCATTTTACCTATGCCTGCCATGACGGCATATCACAGAATCACAGAGTAAGTCACTCAAAGTACTGCTATGTAATAGAAGACTGGTGGTTTACTGTTGATTCTAATCATCAGAGTGAGACTCTGATGCCAAAACCCAAATCTGATCAAATCAACAATCATAATCCAGCTTTAAAAATCACAACTGGGACGGCGTCCGGATGGCATGGCGGTCTATTCCGTTGCCTACCAACACGGGGATCACTGGTTCGAATCCCTGTGTTACCTCCGACTTGGTCAGGCGTCCCTACAGACACAATTGGCTGTGTGTGCGGGTGGGGAGCCAGATGTAGGTATGTGTCCTGGTCGCTGCACTAGCGCCTCCTCTGGTCAGTCAGGGCGCCTGTTCGGGGGGCGAGGGGGACTGGGGGGAATGACATGATCCTCCCACGCGCTATGTCCTCCTGGTGAAATCCTCACTGTCAGGTGAAAAGAAGCTGCTGGTGACTCCACATGTATCGGAGGAGGCATGTGGTAGTCCGCAGCCCTCCCCGGGGCAGTGACCAGGTCGGCTCGGAAGAGTGGGGTAATTGACCAGGTACAATTAAGAGGTTCAGTAAGAAATCTCCCCCGCTGTCATTCTCTATATGAGTGGTCTTCATGCGGTTTTATGCCGTGACCCACCCATGGACATGCTTTTTGGCCTCGGGCGCACCAAATACTTTGTACTGTAAAATAGGCAAAAAAAATCACATAACCTGAATATTAAAAATCCCCCATATTGATCATCCGTGCAGTATTCCCCTTTTCAGTCGTCAGTGTTGACAAGAATAATCAAATGAAACAGACACTGCATGTCAACATTAAACATTTTCGTGATATTTTAGGATATGATCCAATCATTGCATTTTTTGCACTAAGAAATTATGAAAAACAATGTTTTCTTTCTTTCCTATCTCTATCTCCAAACAAAATGAGTTCTCATCTCATCTCATCTTCAGCTGCTTCTCCGGGGTCGGATTGCGGTGGCAGCAAGCTAAGTAGGGCACTCCAGACATCCCTCTCCCCAGCAACACCCTACAGCTCCTCCTGGGGGATCCCAAGATGTTCCCAGGACAGATTGGATATGTAGTCCCTCCAGCAAGTTCTGGATCTACCCCGCGGTCTCCTCCCAGTTGGACGTGCCCAGAAAACCTCCAAAGGAAGGCGCCCAGGAGGCATCCTAATCAGATGCCCGAACCACCTCAACTGGCTCCTTCTGATGTGAAGGAGCAGCGGTTCTACTCTGAGCTCCCTCCAGATGTCTGAGCTCCTCACCCTATCTCTAAGGCTGAGCCCAGACACCCTACGGAGGAAACTAATTTCAGCTGCAAAATGAGTTTATTGTGGATATCCCACAATCCACCTGGCTGCGTCACAACCTGTTGCAGTGTCCACGTATTATAGAACCAGCAAACCCGCTGTTTAACTAAAAGAATGCCTCTCCAGAGTCTGTCTGCTCGGATAAAGCTGGGTTGGGGTCCTGGGTTAGGATGTCTTACTCTATTGGGGCTGGCCAGGTTCTTCTCAGCCAGGTCCACCTTGGTCAGGACGAAGATGGTCCTCTTCCCCTGAGGGTCCATCTGACTCACCAGGTCTGTGACGATGCTGCGCTCCGCATCCACACTGCCATCTGGACAAACATGAGGGAGGGAGGGAAGGAAGGAAGGAAGGAGATGAGAGAGAAAGGAAGTCCAAAAAGAGGAGAACCGTGGGGATGAAAATGAACAAAATGGAGAGGAAGGTTGAAAAAATTAGAGATGAGATGATTCGTGATGAGCACATATGTATTCGGGTGAACGTGTAAGTGTACGAAGTTTAAATAAAGTATTTCTTTTATTTCTAGAAGTGTTGTAGACAACTGTCTCTCTGATGGACTGAAGACCGTCTCTCTGATAGACTGCCAAACCACAGGAAGGATGAAAGAAAACGGACAAACAGCTTGGCCTTTGTCAATTATACTTACAAACAATCTGATTAGGCTTCAGACCTGACACCATTCCTCAGTAGCTTTATTATGTGGAAACTTTTTTCGGGGGGTGGGGGGTTTCCCCCCCCATTTTTCTCCCCAGTCGTACTTGGCCACTCTTCTGAGCCGTCCTGGTCTCTGCTCCACCCCCTCTGCTGATCCGGGGAGGGCTGCAGACTACCACATCTCCTCCGATACATGTGGAGTCACCAGCTGCTTCCTTTCACCTGACAGTGAGGAGTTTCACCAGGGGGACGTAGCGCATGGGAGGATCACGCTATTCCCCCCCAGTTCCCCCTCCCCTCCCGAACAGGCGCCCCGACCGCCCAGAGGAGGCGCTAGTGCAGCCACCAGGACACATACCCACATCTGGCTTCCCACCCGTAGACACAGCCAATTGTGTCTGTGGGTGTCTGATTTGAACCAGCGATCCCTGTGTTGGTAGGCAACGGAATAGACTGCCACGCTACCCGGACACCCCTGTGAGAACTTTTCTAAGACAGACGTTTTACAAAGAGCTTTTCACCAAGACAAAGCAGAGACAAGTCAAAATAAAAGGGGAGCACCAAACACACGGGCTGCATTCAAACCACCGGCTACTGAGATGCTGCTCAGCTCTCAATCATTTGTCTCACTGTTCACATTAATTTTTGAAAATAGACCATATCAAATATAAATGTGAACAGTCCTCTATCCCGAGACCAGGCACATGTTCAAACAAAGAACACATGACATCTTGTGACCTCACTCAGACAGGTCACCAGTCAGTTTTACAGAGTGGCCTGAGTTAACAAGGTGTGTGTTCATGTGGTTTTACTTCTTCATCTGTGCTACGTTTGAGGAAAAGAAAATCATAATCAAGTGACTGAATGAACGACAAAACTATCAATCCATCCATCCACCAATCTCTTCATCCATACGTACAGTCCATATCAATAACTAAACCGACATGCTGCAGAAATGATTATATCATCCTGCTACCACTGGTCCAGCTAGTCCTGGAGAGTCCCACCAGAGGTTTGGGGTGTGTGTGTGTGTGTGTGTGTGTGTGTGTGTGTTGGCGTGACATTGACTCACCTTGAATACAGAGGATGATGGCGTTGGGGTTCTGCATGTAGGCTTTACTGATGCTGAAGATGGTCTCCTTGGTGTCTGCCGCCATGCCTGCCGTCACAGTCTGACAGGAACATCACACAGGAAGTTAATGAGACTTTGTGTTGGTGTGTCTACGCGTGTGTGTACTCATATTGACAGAATTGTGAGGACAGGGGTTAATTTGAGCGCTCTTACTTTGAGGCAGTGGATTTTGGTAGTTTTGTATTTTGCGGTTTTGTCAGTCAGCTAGATTTAGGCAAAAGTCAATGTCGTAGGGGTCTATTTTGTTGCCTACCAACACGGGGATCGCCGGTTTGAATCCCCATGTTACCTCCGGCTTGGTCGGGCGCCCCTACAGACACAGTTGGCCATGTCGGCGGGTGGGAAGCCGGATGTGGGTTTGTGTGCTGGTCGCTGCACTAGCGCCTCCTCTGGTCAGTCGGGGTGCCTCTTCGTAGGGAGGGGGAACTGGGGGGAATAGCGTGATCCTCCCACACGCTACGTCCCCCTGGTGAAACTCCTCACTGTCAGGTGAAAAGAAGCGGCTGGTGACTCCACATGTATGGGAGGAGACATGTGGTAGTCTGCAGCTCTTCCTGGATCAGCAGAGGGGGTGGAGCAGCGACCGGGACGGCTCGGAAGAGAAGGGTAATTGGCCAAGTACAATTGGGGAGAAAAAGGGGGAACCCCCACCCCCCAAACAAAGTCAATGTCAAGAAATTGACAAGTTTTAACAAGGATTCTAGGAAACGTTTACTCAGTTCACAACTCGGGTCAGTTCAAATATCAAACCAGCACATCATACAGATAAACTGTACTGACAAGCCTCTCTTAATATGTACTATACTACTATTGCACACTCATTTCATCTCATCTCATCTTCAGCTGCTTCTCCGGGGTCGGGTCGTGGTGGCAGCAAGCTAAGTAGGGCAGTCCAGACGTCCCTCTCCCCAGCAACATCCTCCAGCTCCTCCTGGGGGATCCCAAGGTGTTCCCACGCCAGATTGGACATGTAGTCCCTCCAGTGAGTTCTGGGTCTACCCCGGGGTCTCCTCCTAGTTGGCCATGCCTGGTAAACCTCCAAAGGAAGGTACCCAGAGGCATCCTAATCAGATGCCCGAACCACCTCAACTGGCTCCTTTCGATGCAAAGGAGCAGCGGCTCTACTCCGAGCTCCCTCCGGATGTCCGAGCTCCTCGCCCTATCTCTAAGGCTGAGCCCAGACACCCTACAGAGGAAACTAATTTCAGCCATTTGTACCCGCAATCTCACCCTTTCGGTCACTACCCAAAGCTCATGACCAGGGGTGGGCAAACTTATCCAGAAAGGGCCAGTGTGGGTGCAGGTTTTTGTTCCAACCAAGCAGTTACACACCTGATCCCACTAATCAACCAGTAGAGTCTTTGCTGAGGAACTTGATTAGGAGACACAGGTGTGTAACTGCTTGGTTGGAACAAAGACCTGCATCCACACTGGCCCTTTCTGCATAAGATTGCCCCTGCTCATGGATAAGCTTGCCCCTGCTCATGACCATAGGTGAGGGTGCCCCTCCGAGAATCATCACCTTAATTTGGTGGAGGGGTCTGGGTGTCCCGGTGATCCTGGGAGCTGTAGCTCCTGGTAGGGTCTCCCAAGGCAAATTGGTCCCAGGGGAGGGGACAGACTAAGCGATTTCCAATAAATCCAATGAAAGTACACCAGCAGAGCGACAGCACCTCACCCGGAACAGGGAAACTGGGGCCCCCTCCTGGAGCAAGACCTGGGAAGGGAGCTCACCAGCGAGCGTCCGGTGGCCGGACCTTGGCCCATGGGCCCCAGTCGGGCCCAGCCCGTAAAAACAACATGGATGCACCACGCTGTGGACCCACCGCACACGGGGATGAGCATTGGGGTAGGGTGCAATGCAGGCTGGGCGGCAGACAAAGGCGGGGACTGGGGCATGCCGACTTCCGGCATCGCAGACTGGTCCTCGGGACGTCGAATGTCACTATTGCATACTATTACTATAAAGTAGGGGTGTAAGAAAATATCGACACACTTGAGTAGCGCAATATTATGTTTTGTGATACTGTATCAATTCTCCAAAACACTATATCCATTTTTAATCAATAGTTTACATGCAAAGATTCGTGGCAGACAGTGGTTCATGTTGTGTTGTGTGTAAACCCCCGACCGCTAGATAACAGTGTTGTAATCTATCTTCAGCCATTTGACTCTTCCACTCCAACCCAACAACGTAAACTGAGACAGGAAGTAAACACAAAACAAAGTTCTATGAAATCGGAACATATCATCTTGCTTACAGTATCGCAATATATTGAATCCTAACCCCTGTACCGTGATACGTATCATATCACCAGATTCTTACCAGTACACAGCCCTACTATGAAACAGTAAACCTAAGCAGCTTACTATTTTCACCAACGCAGAACAAGTCGTAAATTAATAGCGGTTCAACACTCCAGTCAACACAAGTTTTGTGCTCCGCTGAAGACAGAGTTACAGTCATGACAGCCAGAGGAAATTATAAAGTACCATAAGGCAAGTTATTTCAGTTGTTCACCATTGTGCCAGCTATTAGTTCCCGCACCCTCTGATCAGAAAGTGCAAATGTGGGTGCACACAGCTTTATGAAAATGAAATCAAGACAACCCATCTTTTAAAAATTATCAGCTTCAGCACTTTTCCAGAAAAAGCATGAACATGGCCCAATACCAAATTTGTGTGTGTGTGTGTGTGTGTGTGTGTGTGTATAAGCACGAGTACTCACACTGATGACTCCAGGTAAGTCGACTAGCACCATCCTCTGGATGCCGGGGCCTTTGACGCTCAGGGATATTGTCTAAGCAGCAGAATGAAATAAACAGGACAAATCTTCATCTTCATTCTACCACACACTGAGAAGGCAGTTTGACCGATGATCTGAAGCGTTTACCTCTGGGCTGACAGTCTGCCCCTCCTTCACACTCTTCCTCATCCTCAACTCGATCTCATGCCTCAGGGCAGCCAGCTGGAGCAGTGTGTGTGTGTTTGTGTGTGTGTAACAAAGGAGACAGATAGTTAGAGATTGACTTTCAGAGCAGATTGAATGAATGAGTGAATGGATGGATGGATGAACGAATGGATGAATAAATGAATGAAGTGTGTTTTCTAACTTACGTCTTCCTCCTTGTTCAGGTCGAACTCTCTGCTGCTGTCTTTAAACATGGCCATGTGGTGGGGCCCCTCACTGAGTGTTACCTGGGTTAGGGAATAGTCACAGTAATTTTAACCCAAATTTTCTTTAAGGGATTGCTAAGAAAAACCTTAACTTGTCACCTGAATTTTAAAAATCAGTTGGCAAATCATTTTTAAACATTTCCGTCAGTGGTTGACATACAGCATGTTGATGATGATGATTACTCTTCACATCAAGAAACAGACCAATAGATGTGGGATCCACAGCAATATAAAATATGCTCTTCCGCTTCCGGTGTGGGAAGATGGCGGCGCAAATTCACGTTTGCAGCAGCCTCACCCAGTACTGTCCATGCAGTGTCTTTGTCCACATCTGCGTCTAAGTTTGTGTCTTCGTTTGATGGCTGGGAGAGCTGGCGCTGGATCAGCTGGGAGAGCATGGTCTGCCGTGTCCTGTGGGCCCAGGGACCACAGCCCTGCCTGGAGCTGCACCCAAAGAGGTAACACCGAAGTAGGTCTCCTAGCCCATGCAGACCAGCAGTTCCGATAACACTAAGGGCGGTCTGACGGCGGCCTCGCCTAGCCTTGACTATGTTTTTGGTGTCATTGTGTGAGTGCGGTGAGGTGTGTCGAAGCAGTCTGGCTGGGAGAGCTGGCGCTGGATCGGCTGGGAGAGCTTGGTCTGCTGCGTCCGGTGGGCCCAGGGACCATGGCCCTGCCTGGAGCTGCGCCCGAGGAGCAAACACCAAGGGCGGTCTGACAGGACGTGGAAGCGGGGCAGGCTAAGCTAACTGCTAGCCCATGCAGACCGGCAGTTCTGACAGTCATCCTGGCGTTCACTCTCTTGGACAGTGAAATTTTCTTTTTTGACATGCTGGATGTATGTGTTTTTGTAGTTGTTTTTTTTTGCGGTTTGGATATGTGTGATTTTGTAGTTTGGATGTGTTTTTGTCTTTGTGTTGCACTGCTGTGGGCGAGGGGAAGTGATATTTCATTTCATTTCATGTGCGCAGGTGCATGGTATTAAACGACAATTAAATGTTCCTGATTCCCGATGATGTGATAAATGTGAATCAGGACCTGATAACATCTTTTCTCCCGAGCATTTCCAGGCTTCTTGTGCAAGTCATGAAATTTGCAAGACTGGGAAATTATCAAGTTTTTACTTTTCAAGAATTTCAGAAGCTTCTTAGGACATCCTGACTAGAGGGGGTCACAGGGAACATCCAAATGTGTACCAACTGGCCTGCCCATCCAGGAATACAGTACCTTGACAGGAGAGCGGGTCATCATCTCTCCGGAGCCCCGGGGAAAGATCCGGGCCTGGGCGATCATTTCCAGCACACTGGTCTTCCCTGCGCTTTGGTCCCCGACCACAACCACCTGAAATAGCAGGAGGAAGAGGATGGGATCGAGGGAAAAACAGATTGGATGAAGAATAAAGAATAGAAAAGGAGGGAAAAAGAGGAAGAAGACAAGAGGAGGAAAAGGGCTCCATTTATGTTTGTAGAACTCGCCTTTTTGCCTTATCCTACAATTAGTTGCCTTTAAATTGAGTGCTTCACAACCCGTACTGCATGCTGGGTCGGTTTCTGTCTCAGTGAATTTACCAACCACTGTTCTGCCGACGAGATTATAGCATATAGATTATTGATGAGATTATCGAGTATAGCATATAGTGTATAGATTATTGATGAGATTATAGCATATAGATTATAGAGTATAGATTATATAGTATAGTGTCAGACAGAGTGATGAGTATGAAGATTATAGAGTATAGATTATATAGTATTTCATTTCATAGATTACAGAGTATAGATTATATAGTATAGTGTCAGACAGAGTGATGAGTATGAAGCTGGAAATTGAAGGTGTATTGCTGAATGTTATCAGCGCATATGCTCCGCATGTTGGGTGTGAGATGGAAGAGAAAGAAGAATTCTGGAGTGAGTTGGATGACGTGGTGGAGAGGGTACCCAAGGAGGAGAGAGTGGTGATTGGAGCGGACTTCAATGGACATGTTGGTGAAGGGAACAGAGGTGATGAGGAGGTATGGTGTCCAGGAGAGAAATTTGGAAGGACAGATGGTGGTGGATCTTGCGAAAAGGATGGAAATGGCTGTGGTGAATACATATTTCAAGAAGAGGGATGAACACAGGGTGACGTACAAGAGTGGAGGAAAGTGCACACAGGTGGACTATATTTTATGTAGAAGGCGCAATCTGAAAGGGATTGGAGACTGCAAGGTGGTGACAGGGGAGAGCGTAGCTAGGCAGCATCGGATGGTGGTCTGTAGGATGAATTTGGAGACCAAGAAGAGGAAGTGAGTGAAGGCAGAGCCGAAGATCAAATGGTGGAAGTTGAAGAAGGAAGACTGTTGTGTGGAGTTCAGGCAGGAGTTACGACAGACACTGGGTGGTAGTGAAGAGTTGCCAGATGGCTGGGCAACCACTGCAGAAATAGTGAGGGAGACAGCTAGGAAGGTACTTGGTCTGTCATCAGGACAGAGGAAGGAAGACAAGGAGACTTGGTGGTGGAATGAGGAAGTACACCAAATTATACAGAGGAAGAGGTTGGCAAAGAAGAAGTGGGATAGTCAGAGAGATGAAGGAAGTAGACAGGAGTACAAGGAGACGCAGCGTAAAGTGAAGAGAGAGGTGGCAAAGGCAAAGGAAAAGGCGTATGGTGAGTTGTATGACAGGTTAGATACTAAGGAAGGAGAAAAGGACTTGTATCAATTGGCTAGACAGAGGGACCGAGCCACAAAGGATGTGCAGCAAGTTAGGGTGATCAAGGATAGAGATGGAAATGTGCTGACAAATGAGGAGACTGTGCTGAGAAGGTGGAAGGAGTACTTTGAGGGGCTGATGAATGAAGAAAAAAGAGAGAGAGAAGGTTGGACGATGTGGGGATAGTGAATCAGGAAGTTCAGTGGATTAGCAAGGAGGAAGTGAGGGCAGCTATGAAGAGGATGAAGAGTGGAAAGGCAGTTGGTCCTGATGACATACCTGTGGAGGTATGGAGATGTTTAGGGGAGATGGCAGTGGAGTTTTTAACTAGATTGTTTAACACAATCTTGGAAAGTGAGAGGATGTCTGAGGAGTGGAGAAGAAGCATACTGGTACCGATTTTCAAGAACAAGGGTGATGTGCAGAACTGTAGCAACTACAGAGGTATAAAGTTGATCAGCCACAGCATGAAGATATGGGAAAGAGTAATAGAAGCTAGGTTAAGAGGAGAGGTGATGATCAGCGAGCAGCAGTATGGTTTCATGCCACGAAAGAGCACCACAGATGCGATGTTTGCTTTGAGAATGTTGATTGAGAAGTATAAAGAAGGCCAGAAGGAGTTACATTTTGTCTTTGTAGATTTAGAGAAAGCATATGACAGGGTGCCGAGAGAGGAGATGTGGTATTGTATGAGGAAGTAGGGAGTTGCAGAGAAGTATGTAGGAGTAGTGCAGGATATGTATGAGGGAAGTGTGACAGATGGGTTCAAGGTGGAGGTGGGATTACATCAAGGAGTGGCTCTGAGCCCTTTCTTGTTTATAATGGTGATGGACAGGTTGACGGACAAGATCAGACAGGAGTCTCCATGGACGATGATGTTCGCAGATGACATTGTGATCTGTAGTGAGAGTAGGGTGCAGGTGGAGGAGAGCCTGGAGAGGTGGAGGTATGCACTGGAGAGAAGAGGAATGAAAGTCAGTAGGAGCAAGACAGAATACCTATGCTTGAATGAGAGGGAGGACAGTGGAATGGTCAGGATGCAAGGAGTGGAGGTGACGAAGGCATATGAGTTTAAATACTTGGGGTCAACTGTCCAAAGTAACGGGGAGTGCAGTAGAGAGGTGAAAAAGAGAGTGCAGGCAGGGTGGAGTGGGTGGAGAAGAGTGTCAGGAGTGATGTGTGACAGAAGGGTACCAGCAAGAGTTAAAGGGAAGGTTTACAAGATGGTTGTGAGACCAGCTATGTTATACGGTCTGGAGACAGTGGCACTGACGAAAAGACAAGAGGCAGAGCTGGAGGTGGCAGAGTTGAAGATGATAAGGTTTTCACTGGGAGTGACGAAGGACAGGATTAGGAATGATTATATTAGAGAGACCACTCAAGTTGGACGGTTTGGAGACAAAGCAAGAGAGGCAAGACTGAGATGGTTTGGACATGTGTGGAGGAGAGATGCTGGGTATATTGGGAGAAGGATGCTGAATATGGAGCTGCCAGGGAAGAGGAAGAGGAAGGCCAAAGAGGAGGTTTATGGATGTGGTGAGGGAGGACATGCAGGTGGCTGGTGTGACAGAGAAAGATGCAGAGGACAGGAAGAAATGGAAACAGATGATTCGCTGTGGCAACCCCTCACGGGAGCAGCCGAAAGTAGTGGTAGTAGTAGTAGATTATATAGTATAGATTATAGCACACAGATTATTGACTATTGCAAACTGTTCTCTTCTCTCACATCTTTTCTCTCTCTCTGAATGATGTCTTCTCCTTTCTCTTCTTCTATGTGTGTGAATGGTGTGATGCGAGTCTCTTCTGTGTGCACATGCAGTCTGTCCTTCTCCCAGGTCTCCATGGTGATGGTGGTCACCACCTGGACACTGCTTGGCATCCCCCTCATCACATTTTCTTCTTATGTATCTTCTAAATGCATGTAATTTTGTTATCCTGTTTCAGTTTTGTATCCTTCTCTAACTAAGACATGAGAGGAAAGTGTTTTCTTGCTTCTTCTTCTGTATATGTGAATGCTGTGATGTGAGTCTCTCTTGTGTGCATGTGCAGTCTGTCCTCCTGTCAGGTCATCGTTACCATTCCCTCACACTACCGGTTCCCAGCTGACGGTTTGTTTGTCTGTTGCCCTGCTTGCTTTTAACTTTTTAACTTCCAGTTTAATCTTTTTAACCTTAATAACTCACCACTTCGACTTCTGGACGGACTTGATCACACTGAAGTCTCCGATTCTGCAGTGCTGGGGCTGTTTGTGGCTTGTTTCTAACCTGTGGCTAAGCTAACAATGCCAACTTTGCCCTGTGAGGACTGTGTGCTACTGAAGAAAGCAAATAGAAAGATTCGCTGACCTTGAAGAGGATGTTCAACGGCTTTCTGACAAACTCCATATGAAAGATTCCCTTTTATTTATTTATCCCCCCCCCACCCTTTTTCTCCCCAATTGTACTTGGCCAATTACCCCACTCTAAGACTACCACCACATGCCTCCTCCGATACGTGTGGAGTCATCAGCCACTTCTTTTCACCTGACAGTGAGGCGTTTCACCAGGGGGACGTAGCACTTGGGAGGATCACGCTATTCCCTTCAGTTCCCCCTCCCCCCTGAACAGGCGCCCCGACTGACCAGAGGAGGCGCTGGTGCAGCGGCCAGGATACATACCCACATCTGGGGAATTGACCTCCTCAGTCTCAACTGACTGCAGGTACCCCACCCTTATAAACAATACAGCTGCATAACGACCGACACCAATCACCAGTTTCATATGCATATATGGTGTGACCATTAACTAGAGTTTCGATGACCATGTGTACCATTCACAGAGGATTGGGAAATGGTTGCAATCACAGCATTTTAAGGTGGTGACAGATGTACTCTTAGGCCCCCCCCCCCCGTTCAGGGATGGTCGTTCCCTCTTCACATAGATGGCCCCTTGAGTCCCCGTTCAAACCAGTGTTCCTCCCTATCAAGGATGGTCACATCCTCATCCTTGAAAGAGTGGCCACTGGCCTGTAGATGGTGTAGACTGTGGAGTCCTGGCCTGACATGTTAGCTCTTCTGTGTTGTGTCATCCTCTTGACCAGCGTCTGTTTGGTTTCCACAATGTACAAGTCACAGCAATCCTCCTGGCACTTAACAGCTACACTAAATTGCACTGTTTGTGTCTGGAACCTGATCCTTGGGGTGGACCAACTTCTGGCGCAGTGTGTTTTGGGGTTTGAAAACAACTGAGATGCGGTGTTTGGAAAATAACACTCCGGCCACATACAGAATCACCACTGGTTTATGCTTAGACAGTTGTTGTCCTTCTCTTCCCTCAATCGGCTGGTGCACTGTTTGGGCATCTTCCTGGCTTTGACAAATGCCCAGTTAGGATAACCACACTTAACCAGGGTCTGTTTAATGTGGGATTTCTCCCCTTCCCCGGCTGCTGTGTGGGGACGTTGTCAGCTTGCTGACACAATGTCCTGATGACTCCTAGTTTGTGCTCCAGTGGATGATAAGAGTCAAACCTTAAGTACTGATCAGTATGTGTGTGGACCACACCTGGGTTAGAATTAAATCTCAGGATGTAGCACATTTCACCGACTACATTAACTCTGTGGACAACCACATCAAGTTCACCAGGGAGGATGTGAAACATGACAGGTTAGCTGTAAAATTGCAATTGGTGATGGAGGACATTTGCTTGTTCTTGTTTACCGCAAACCAACACATACTGATCAGATGCTAGCTGATCAAATTATTCATTATCGGCATTTTCTGTCGCTAATCTTCTCCCCAAAATCTTAGCATTATAGAAATAAAACCAACATAAACACTGTTAGCACCCGGAAATGGACAGACAGCTTTGACACCAGTGGAGGAGCGTTAAGTGACAAGATTCCAGTTCCAGTGGCTGTGGAGCCATGTTAGACCGGTACTCACCCTGGGTAGGTGGTCCTGAGTGTTGTAGTTGGAGTCATAGTCTGAGAGAATGTCCAGGACTTCAGAGTACATGTCAATAAGGGATTTCTGTGAGGAAGAAAAGGCAGTCTAAGGCTTGATGAAGTATCTATAAGTAAATCAGTGGGCTGGAGCTTCCAGTTCCACCAGCAGGACGATAAAGAATCTGTCTGAGCTCATTCAGAGACACTAAGTAAGGTAGCCAGCATTACAAACACATCCAATATGAAGGACTTGGAGGACCAGAGCATATGTGTGTGTGTGTGTGTGTGTGTGTGTGTGTGTGTGTGTGTGTGTGTGTGTATTAGAGGGTGGGATGATACCAGAATGAATTCTAAATCGTTCATACGGCCTTCACGGTTCGATACGGCCTTCACGGTTCGAGACGCTCCCCGTTTCGCGAGCTCGTGTGTTACTAACACCAGAACAACCGGGATGTCAGCCTCCCTCATGACGGCTGGTTTGAACCTCTACATGGTGTCAAGATAAACACCCACCCATCTGAGATGTTACTGCATTACCCACGTCAGTATGTCTGTTAGGAAACGACTGACACCAAAATTAACACTTTAGCGACTTTAACACTGTCGTGAATTCAGGGGGCAGCCGGGAACCGCCGCAGCCCACTGAACCCGGGTGTCCCGCACCACGGACGACCACGTTAACCGGTCGACTGAAGGGTCTGGTCAGTTAGCCAGCGGGCTAGCGAGTCCACACATCCGTGATCGTTACACTACTACTTTTCAAACAACTGAAAATGGCCGCTGTCCGACGCCTGTAAACACTGTGACGCCCCGGTGGTAGTCATGGTGCGTCTGTAACGGCGTCTGTACCCAGACATGTTGGAAGTAATACCTGAAAAACAAAACGGAAAACACACGTTGCTGATCTAACAAACGTAAGATGGCCTACAACACGTGACATGTAAAGGAACTGAACGTTGTGAAGGAAATGACGCCAACAACACACGCCATAAATAGTCACATGACGCACACGATGACGCACAAGTCACGCACGGTCATTTTGACCGCTAGTGGTCATTTTAGGTAGATCTAATATAACTTTTTAGAGTGCAATTCATCCTAAAACTCATTTTAATACAAATATAGGCAATTTTAGGAGCGTTCAGGGAGTGGCAGGTCTGCATCTTTTTTTCCCCACAAAGTTATTAAACTGAAAATCCAAAACGGTCAAAACAGACCGCCTTGGTGGTTCTAGTAGTTTTTAAAGTTTAAAGTAAAGCAACTGTGTTACACAACAAGAACAGATGGCACAAAATGTTGTCAGAACTTTTGCACTTACATTGGGTGTGAATACGTGCCTTGATAATGTCCAATAATGTCAACATGTTGGGCCTGATTCTAAAAATCAGTGACAAATAGAGCTGCAGTGGTGTTTTGTGTCTTGCTCACCAAGCCGTCCACTGTGTCGCACTGAGTCCAAACCGTGAGCCCTGAACCGTGAGAGGTATCGAACCGTGAAATATGTGAACCATGACACGTATCGAACTGTGACATGTGTGAACCGTGAGACGTATCGAACCGTGACACGTGAGAACCGTATCGAACCGTGACACGTGTGACTCGTCCCACCCCTGGTGCGTCTACATATGTACTTGAGCGTATTTGTCCCACCTTGACTTTCCTTTGGTGGATGCCCTTGTCGTCCTTCTGCAGCACCACTTTTCTCAGGTCCTTGTTCTCCTTCTCCAGCCTCTCCAACATGCGCTGGTACTTCATCTACATAATGTAAAACAAAAACAAAAACCTGAAAATTAACAACCAGCACAAATCTACACACACAACCGCATGTTACCAGAACAAGACCATGTCTTGTCTTCCTACATAAAGCAGTAAGAGAATTACAGTGCAGTTCCGCTACAGTCCTGGAGATGGTCATTTTCATGGAAGTGTGTGTCCTGTGTAGGTGGTGCTGAGGGGAGTGTGAGCTGAGCTTCATTCCAAATGAATGAACGTCACCAGGGCTGTTGTGTCAGAAACAAACATAAAACCTGGTTGAACCAGAGTTTTACTTATTGATGTAGTACTATGTGCTGGTAAAGGTCTTCCACCAGCTTGCTCTGTCATACAGTGGCAAGAAAAACGTAGGTGGGGACGGTGGACAATCCGTCCTCACCAACATGTTGCTGAGGTTTGAGGGTCTTTTTTTTTTTTTTTTTTTTCCCTTGTTCTCCCCAGTTGCATCAAGCCAAATTACCCCACCTCTTCCAAGCTGTCCTGGTCGCTGCTCCACCCTCTCTGCTGATCCGGGAGGGCCGCAGACTACCACACGTCTCCTCCGATACATGTGGCATCACCAGCCGCTTCTTTTCACCTGATAGTGAGGAGCTTCACCAGGGGGACGTAGCACGTGGGAGGATCACGCTATTCCCCCCAGTTCCCCCTCCCCCCTGAACAGGCACCCCAACTGACCAGAGCAGGCGCTAGTGCAGCGACCAGGACACATACCCACATCCGGCTTCCCACCCGCAGTCACGGCCAATTGAGTCTGTAGGGACCAAGTCGGAGGTAACACAGGGATTCGACCCAACGATCCCCATGTTGGTAGGCAATGGAATAGACCGCCACGCTACCCGGACGCCCCTCATTTGTTCTTTTTAAATATCCTGGCATAACCATGGACAGATAATTCCCATGCAGTATAAATTTAAAAATATACAGCAAGTAATGTAACTGTAAAACTAGACAGATATAAGACATACAGACTATCTCTTCTGCCATCACACAGTAAGCCATGATTCTACTGTACCTGGGTCCGGAGCAGTTCCTCTTGAAGCTGGTCAATCTTTTCTTTGTCTGAAGACTGAAGGCAGGAGAAACAGGAGGAAGAAACAAACAGCAACCAAGAGAATTAACGCTCCTTCTCTGACCTTCACACTCATGACCTGCACCCCAGCAGCTCGTCAGTCCAGCTGCACACACTCTGAACTCCACTAGCACCATGGAGAAGTGGTTAACATGCAAATCACACCACAGTGGGTACAGGAGTTGAGAAAAAAAATCAAGTTAATGAATAAGATGGAAGGGAAACCAAAGTCAGATTCCAAGCGGAGGGTATTCCAACCATCGATAAGTGGGCTAGAAATCACAGGCACAAATCACAATCCCATCCCTGGAAAAGATGTCAGAATCTAATCAAGAAATCATTACCAAGTAGCAATGCAGTGAAGCTTTTACACACGATGCATTTGATTCTATCAGTTCTGTGCGTTCAGCAGATTTTTTCGGGATGATAGGTGATGAGATAGGGCGGGAAAAGGAAGGAGAAAGCAGATGGGATTAGCGGAAGACTAGGAATTAAACACACAGGTAGACAAAAACACAGTACAAAGTTCTATCTTAGACTATCTACACTAGACGACAGGAACAGGAAGTGTCCCAAGCCAAAGTTTTAGCGATTCATGATGTCGTTGCGATGCTCCGTAACATTTTAGTTGTCCTAGGAGGAGATTCCGTTAGAAAACATAAAGCCCCGTATAGAGAGAGTTCATGTGCTGATGGCAACCTGATGACAACCTTGCTAGTGGTAACCTGATGATAACCCTGCTAGTGGTAACCTGATGACAACCTTGCTAGTGGTAACCTGATGATAACCTTGCTAGTGGTAACCAGATGATAACCCTGCTAGTGGTAACCTGATGATAACCTTGCTAGTGGTAACCTAATGATAACCCTGCTAGTGGTAACCTGATGATAACCTTGCTAGTGGTAACCTAATGATAACCCTGCTAGTGGTAACCTGATGATAACCTTGCTAGTGGTAACCTGATGATAACCTTGCTAGTGGTAACCTTATGATAACCTTGCTAGTGGTAACCTGATGATAACCTTGCTAGTGGTAACCTGATGATAACCTTGCTAGTGGTAATCTAATGATAACCCTGCTAGTGGTAACCTGATGATAACCTTGCTAGTGGTAACCTAATGATAACCCTGCTAGTGGTAACCTGATGATAACCTTGCTAGTGGTAACCTGATGATAACCTTGCTAGTGGTAACCTTATGATAACCTTGCAAGTGGTAACCTGATGATAACCCTGCTAGTGGTAACCTGATGATAACCCTGCTAGTGGTAACCTGAAGATGACCTTGCTCATGGTAACCTGATCATAACCCTGCTAGTGGTAACTGATGATAACCTTGCTAGTGGTAACTGATGATAACCTTGCTAGTGGTAGCCTGATGATAACCTTGCTAGTGGTAACCTGATGATAACCCTGCTAGTGGTAGTCTGATGATAACCTTGCTAGTGGTACCTTGATGATAACCTTGCTAGTGGTAACCTGATGATAACCCTGCTAGTGGTAGCCTGATGATAACCTTGCTAGTGGTACCTTGATGATAACCTTGCTAGTGGTAACCTGATGATAACCTTGCTAGTGGTAAACTGATGATAACCTTGCCAGTGGTAGCCTGATGATAACCTTGCTAGTGGTAACCTGATGATAACCTTGCTAGTGGTAGCCTGATGATAACTCTGCTAGTGGTAACTGATGATAACCTTGCTAGTGGTACCTTGATGATAACCTTGCTAGTGGTAACCTGATGATAACCTTGCTAGTCGTAAACTGATGATAACCTTGCCAGTGGTAGCCTGATGATAACCTTGCTAGTGGTAACCTGATGATAACCCTGCTAGTGGTAACTGATGATAACCTTGCTAGTGGTAACCTGATGATAACCCTGCTAGTGGTAACCTAATGATAACCTTGCTAGTGGTAACCTTACGATAACCTTGCTAGTGGTAACCTAGCCAACTAAGAGCTTTTGAGTTTTCCATTTCGGAATTGGGCAGTCATGAATCTTTCCAAAGATGCAGCTCATGCCATGCTGCAGGTTGCCACTCCACTCCATGCAGTGTTTCAGTGAATAAGAGAAGCAGGGGGGGGGGGGGTCTGGCACATTGAGAAATAGAAAGAAAATGATAAAAGTATTACTATTCTCATTTGTGACTTCACTCTCACTACTGCTGACTGCTCACCTGAAAAATATGCGGCTCTGTTGAGTCACAGAAAGTAGAAATATTTTACAGATGGGGGTCGGTGTTGTGTTGCCACCCAGACCGGCGGGCGCACCCAAAAAGCAGACTGTCCAATCACAGCTTTGGACACTGATCCAAAGGCGGCGACTTAATCCAGATGCAGTGCAACAGAATTATGAAAAATTGTTACCTCCGGCTTGGTCAGGCGTCCCTACACACACAATTTGCCATGACTGTGGGTGGGAAGCCGGATGTGGGCATGTTCTGGTCGCTGCACTAGCGCCTCTTCTGGTCAGTCGGGGCACCTGTTCGGGGGGGAGGGGGAACTGGGGGGAATAGCGGGATCCTTCCGTGCGCTACATCCCCCTGGTGAAACTCCTCACTGTCAGGTGAAAAGAAGCAGCTGGCGACTCCACATGTATCGGAGGAGACATGTGGTAGTCTGCAGCCCTCCCTGGATCAGCAGAGGGGGAGGAGCAGCGACCGGGACGGCTCAGAAGAGTGGGGCAAGTGGCCGGATACAATTGGGGAGAAAAAGGGGGGAAAAATCCACAAAAAAAAAAAAAAGAATTATGAAAAATGGAAACATAAATATTAGAATGCAGTGTTTCCATGGCAACGGCTGGCACACGACTGCTCACGTGCACTGTACTTGTCATGTGATTCATCTTATCAAATGGCTTCCTTGATGCAATTGCCTCTACATTTCAACAAAGATCAACACAATTATTTCCACTGCGTCCAAACTATATCACCTGACTAGTCTAGAAAGCTGTGATCGGAGAGTCCACTTTTTGGAGGGGGCCATCTGTTTGAACTTGCTCTCAGAGAGGAGAACTGGCTATATTTCATGAGAGATTAACGCAGTTGACTTGCAATATTTCTCTGGCGTAAGCAGTATGGTCACTGATACAAAATGCCATCCAACTAAGGTAATATGATCATTTCTACCAATTTCTTGGGCGTTCTTGGACACAGAAATGTTTAGGAAACTGTTGTCGATAGTGATGTTCTCTCTGCATGAGATGGGGCAGTAGGAATATATGTCCAATGGAACCAGGCTAAGATATCTGTCCATGCCTGACCATCCAAAAATCCATTGACAAAGAAATAACCAACCTGACTGACTAACATAGTGTGTGTTATGACTATCAAATGGCAAAGACTTGGCAGTCTCAGGGTGATGGAAGTCGTTCCAGTCTAGACTTTATTCTTTACAGATTCAGTTGTTAGTGTGTGTGTCCAGGTAACTGGTATAGTATGTAGGGGGGATTGCTTCTGACTAAAGGTCTTCTACATCTGTTGTTTGGTAGGAAGGTAGGGTGGGAGGTGCCTGGATAGAGGTAGGATGGGACCTTCACCTTGCGTTTCTGCTGAGGGGGGCTGGGACTGGGGTTCGGAGGCGGGCTGGGGACGGGCTCTGGCGGTGGAGGTCGCGCGTTATTGGCCGCAGCGGCCCGCCGGACCTCCTCCTCGTGCTGCTGGATCTGCTGCTGTATGAGAATGAGCTCGCCGAGCAGACCCTGCTGGGGGCGGGACGTCACAGTGAGAGACAGGCAGGAGTAGCAGCAACAATCAACCAACGAGCTGGGCAAGTCAGCCAGCCAGACCAAGACCAGAGGAGCACCTAAATACAGGCCCAAAACAGAGGAAAGACAAGCCTATGCCCGCAGTCATCAGCGTGGGACCTCCACAGGCTGTAGTGCCACCATCCAGCCATGGATCAACACGAATGGAATCAATCGTCTTTGGGAATCTTGCCACCGTCATCAGCATTACAACAAAGTCATTCTCTCTGGCCCACAGGGGAGATGACAAAGTTTGCCAGTCTGAAAGAAGAAAAGGCGACTGATACCTCAACCAGCACCTCTCAGCTTGTGGCATGCCACTGTGATTCCACCGTCATCCATAGCAAACAACAACACTGCTATGACTAAACTATTGTGCCCTCGACATCAGTCAGGCAAAGCCATCCAAAACATTACTTTGCTCCAAGGGGTAAAACTTACTAATTTCCACATACTGTAATTTTTACTGACTGCTCACATTGCACGCTGTATATGTTTAACATAGCCAAAGAGGGGCTAACAAACTGATGGGTCTCATCGTAATTAGTCAAATGAAGATGATGGTGGTAAGGAAGATGAAACAAGTAAAGCCAGTCCTGGGTAATTTGCCCTATCAGGGGTGGAGAGGAGAGGCTGTAGCCAGGGAGGAGGTGAGCTTAGCTTTAGTCCACTGGTCCCCAACTCGATGCTGCCTGTGTTAAAGTCATCAAACCAGAATGAGAGTACCCACAAGCAAAGAGCGATGAGGAGGGAGAAAAGCTGTCCGATGAAGGCTGTTCATTGTTATCGCTTTACAGATTTATAATTCCTTGCTCTGCAAAGCATACATGATGTCCTTGTTGGTTTGAAACTTCTAGAAAACTAGAAGTCTAGTCTAATGGGTAAACTAGTAATCTGGTACCAGTTAATATGTACTCTTGTTAGGAATCACAAGTTTGAACTAAAAGCAGTGTTGAGCAAAGCCCCTAACTTCAGCCCACACATCTTCGCTCATTTATTCAACTTTAACTGTGTACAAAAAGACATGTTTTCCATGGAGTGGGGAGGAGGGCACTTGTGGAGGACAGACATGAAACAGAATGGACATGGAAGTCAACAGGAATAAAACAAATATGCGGACAAAGTGACCGCAGGACAACATGAAGCTAGAGGAAGGTGTGGTCTTCCTGACTGCTACTAGAGGCTTCTGGGGAAAAACAACAGTGAGAAGCATGAGTAGAGGGAGAAGAAGCAGCAACGATCAGTGATCAGCGACTGTATTTTGTAAAGAGCTGAGCTGTGATCTGTGAGCAGCAGCACCATGCAGCAGCAGAACATCTCAGATGCCCACAGACGGCTGATCCATGACTGCTTCTTCTCGCTGAGTCAGATTAACCAGTTAAAAACACAACACCTGCTTTGTTACAGAGAACAGAATCCCTTCAAGGCCTTACCCCTCACCATGACTTGCTAGATAAAAACACATTTCTATTCAAGACTGTCAGCAGGTTCATATGGTTAGTGTTCTTATTTCATGAATGTTAAAACAGGAAATGGTTTTACTTGCACAAAATCAACATGGTGATGGAAATTAAGTCTATTCTATTGTTTTTTTCTTCAAATGTCAGTTTTTAACATGTTTTATTAACATGTTAAATTGAGTTTTCTGAAGTTGTGTCAATCAACTAGCATCCCAGAACTCACCAACTTGCAGATGTCATGAGGCATATCAGATAGCTGAACCCTGTACTTTTGGATTAGTGTGAACATCAACCCAGTAAAGTATTTTAAAATGGCGTCCCTGGTGTCATCCGTTACAATTTGACCAGATATAAACTACTGTTACTGTGTGGTGAATAACTTGAATCAGAACAATGCACCTAGTAAAACCCAACCTGACAGACTAACTAATAATCTTCTTACCGCAGCACCAACATAATCCAAACATCAGCAGCCCGTCCTGACCACCTGTTATCAACCACGAGAACGAACTGAAAGTAGTCCAAACATATTGCACTTTAGACAACACACAGGCCGGCTGGTTGATGGATTTTATCAGAAGCTCCATAAGGAACCTTGTGGGCAGAGTTTGCATGAGGCGCCCCAGTGGGACATGACAGGACAGAGGATCAAACAGAGACTCGGCAGTGTCGGTTTAGAGGCTTTAACATGACCATAAGACTGGCTGGGTATTTATGAGACGTAAAAGTATATATATTTTTTGTTCTGATATACTCTATTGATCCCTGTGGGGAAATTACGCTGTGCTTGTATCCATCCTAGCTGTGTAGCTAGGAGCAGTGGGCAGCCACCGTGCAGCACCCAAGGACCAACTCCAGTTCATCTTGCCATGCCTTGCTCAGGGGCACAGGCAGGAGTATTAACCCTAACATGCATGTCTTTTTGATGGTGGGGGGAAACCGGAGCACCCGGAGAAAACGCACTGCAGACACGGGGAGAACATGCAAACTCCACACAGAGGACGATCTACGATGACCCCCCCAAGGTTGGACAACCCCAGGGGTTCAAACCCAGGACCTTCTTGCTGTGAGGTGACAGTGCTAACCACTGGGCCACCGTGCTGCCCAATATGTAGTTCTGAAACCCTACAGTGTGAGTTAGAGAGCTATAATTTGTGTTCGGTCACAGATCAGAGCAGTGAGGTACTGTGTTTAAACCAGAGAGTACTTTCTGATGCGTTCAGCTGCAATGCATGAATCAGAGATGGAGCCGGTCCAAGCTGTAGGGCAGGAGATAAGTGAGGTGAAACTACGGTATGTTGCGGTGGAGACTTGCCTTCTTGTACTGTTTGTCCCCACTTTCTGAGGTGGGCACTGCTGCAGTGTCTGTGGCCTTCAGGGGAGGCTCACCTGAGGTGTCTACCAGAGGGAAACATAAGAAGACATAAATAGATTATTTAAACGCCCCCCCCCCTTTTTTCTCCCCAATTGTACTTGGCCAATTACCCCACTCGGTTGTTGCTCCACCCTCTCTGCTGATCCGGGGAGGGCTGCAGACTACCACATGTCTCCTCCGATACATGTGGAGACGCCAGCCGCTTCTTTTCACCTGACAGTGAGGAGTTTCACCAGGGGGACGTAGCACGTGGAAGGATCATGCTATTCCCCCCAGTTCCCCCTCCCCCCTGAACAGGCACCCCAACCAGCCAGAGGAGGCGCTAGTGGTGTAGCGACCAAGACACATACCCACATCTGGCCTCCCACCCGCAGACATGGCCAATTGTGTCTGTAGGGACGTCCGACCAAGCCGGAGGTAACACGGGGATTCAATCCAACAATCCCCGTGTTGGTGGGCAACAGAATAGACCGCCATACCACCCGGACGCCCTAGGTTATTTAAACATGAGAGATTCTACAGACTACTGGTTATCAGTCAGTGATAACAAATACATTATTCCCACACAGAAAAGCAGTTATCTAAACTAAGGCACCAGTGAGGTTAGTAGAAGCAGGACTGAAATGTTTGGAAAACTCTTTTTGAAGGGTACTGGACAGTCTGGATAATACACCACCCCTTAAAACAATCATAAACGGCCTACATGAAGGCTATTTAGAGCTACAGTTATGACAACCACACACACACCCTGCTGATTTACACTTTACAAATCACATCCAACAACTCTCTCTGGGCATCATTTGTAGTATGTAGGGTGGCAGTGTTCGACTTGAAATTATAATTCTATACATTTTACTTTGTGTTCATATTTTAACATTATTAGTGTTGATTGATCTTGATTTCAGCAAAAATTGATTACATGGCACTTTTTTCACCTTACTGTATCTTATCTTGACCATTTTCACCACTGTAAACATTCTATGTGACATGAAAACGGATTAAACACATGCCAGCATTTTGCAAATTTTTTTTTTAATTTTTATTTTTCTGGATTTTTTCCCCTTTTTCCTCCAGCCAATTACCCCACCCACTCTTCCGAGCCGTCCTGGTCGCTGCTCCACCCCCTCTGCTGATCCGGGGAGGGCTGCAGACTACCACATGCCTCCTCCCATACATGTGGAGTCACCAGCCACTTTTCACCTGACAATGAGGAGTTTCACCAGGGGGAACGTAGTGCATGGGAGGATCATGCTATTCCCCCCAGTTCCCCCTCCCGACCCGAACAGGTGCCCCAACTGACCAGAGAAGGTGCTAGTGCAGCGACCAGGACACATACCCACATCCGGCTTCCCACCTCCTGACATGGCCAATTGTGTCTGTAGGGACGCCCGACCAAGCCGGAGGTAACATGAGGATTCGAACCGGCGAGCCCCATGTTGGTAAGTAACGGAATATGCTACGCTATGCTACCTGGACGCCCGCATTTTGCAATAATAATTCACGGGTGAATGTGCAAATCACAATTGCACATAAGTCATTAAGCATTTGTGTGTGCTTTCTGAACATCTGAATGGATTTGAGACTGTCAGACAACCTGTGTCCAGCAGGGGTTAGTAATCCCAAGTAAGAGTAGAATTAATAAAAGGGACACACACACAGGCCAGGAGAGAGAGACACACACACACAGGCCAGGAGAGAAAGAGGGAGGGTGGAAGTCAAAGGCAGCCAACAGCCACAAAGGTTGAACAAACAGAAACTACAGCAAGTCAGCTGGTCAGCGCAGAGAGAGAAGAGATGAGAAGAAAAACAAAAGGAGAACAAAATACATTTTAGATATTACAGTAGTCTTAACAACAAATTAGCTAATTAATCTATACCTGCATAATATCAATATGAATACATATTTTTTTCATTGCTTATATCTATATCTATTTATATCTATCTATATATATCTATATATATATATATATATATATATATATGTATGTTATAAAATCCAGTGAGTCAAGTAAATTCTTTACGAGACAGTACAAGCCTGTGTCACGACATAAGCATCATCAGCTGTCAATAAAGCTACAGGAGGAAAGAACATACCGTTTACTGCCTCGTCATGCACATCAAGTGCACAACGTCCGATGGGGAAGGGAGAGGTGCGCATTCATAAATTCAAAAACACGTGATCGCTAACAGTGCAGTGGGGGGGGGAGTTAGTATTTGTCTATTGTCATGATTTATTTATAATTAAAAAATAGGCTGCTTCGGTCGCGGAAGCGAAAATTGAAGTGTGGGAGGAGTTTGGCAAGATTATGGAGGAGGACTTTCGGTTGGCCTCAAGGAAGTGCTGGAAAACCATCCGGCGACACAGGAAGGGGAAACAGGGCTTGACTCAGGCTGTGTTCAGCCGGTGAGGGGAACTGTTGACCCAGACTGGGGATGTTGTCGAGCGGTGTAAAGAACACTTTGAGGAGCTCCTGAACCCAACTAACACGTCCTCAGTGGAGGAGGTAGAGTCTGAAGACTCAGGGGAAGCCCCACCCATATCCCTGGCAGAGGTCTCTAAGGTAGTTAAAAAGCTCTTTGGTGGCAAGGCGCCAGGTGTGGATGAGATTCACCCTGAGATGCTGAAGGCTCTGGACATTTTTGGGTTGTCTTGGTTGACTCGCCTCTTCAGTGTCGTGTGGAGGTCGAGGAAAATACCTGTGAAGTTGCAGACTGGGGTGGTGGTTTCCATATTCAAAAAGGGGGACCAGAGGGTGTGCTCCAATTATCGGTGCATCACATTGCTCAGCTCCCTGGGAAAGTCTACTCTGGGGTGCTGGAAAGGAGGCTTCGACCGATTGTCGAACCTCGGATCCAGGAGGAACAATGCGGATTCCGTCCTGGTTGTGGAACAACGGACCAACTCTTTAACCTTGCGGAAGTGCTGAGGGGGGCATGGGAGTTTGACCAGCCAGTCTACGTGTGTTTTGTGGACGTGGAGAAGGCTTACGACCGTGTACACCGGGGCACTCTGTGGGGGGTACTGTGGAAGTACGGGGTACTGGGGCAGTTGCTACAAGCCATCCGGTCCTTGTATAAGTGACAGCTGTGTCCGCATTCTCGGCACAAAGTCAAACACGTTTTTGGTGGGTGTCGAACTCTGCCAAGGTTGTCCCTTGTCTCCAATTCTGTTTGTGATATTCAAGGACAGGATCTCAAGGCACAGCCAAGGTGAGTAGTGTGTCCGTTTTGGGAACCTCAGAATTGCATCTCTACTCTTCGCAGATGATGTGGTTTTGTTGGCTTCATCAGAACGCGACCTCCAGCGCGCACTGGGGCGGTTTGTAGCTGAGTGTGAAATGGCCGGGATGAGAGTCAGCTCCTCCAAGTCTGAGACCATGGTTCTCTACCGGAAAATGGTGGACTGCTCCCTCCGGGTTGGGGATGAGTTGTTACCTCAAGTGAAGGAGTTCAAGTATCACGGGGTCTTGTTCACGAGTGAGGGTAGGATGGAGCAGGAGATTGACAGGTGGATTGGTGCAGAATCAGCAGTAATGCGGACGTTGTACCGGACCACTGTAATGAAGAAGGAGCTGAGCAGGAAGGCAAAGCTCTCAATTTACCAGTCAATCTTCGTTCCAACCCTCACCTATGGTCATGAGCTTTAGGTAGTGACCGAAGGGGTGAGATCGTGGATACAAGCGGCTGAAATGAGTTTCCTCCGTAGGGTGTCTGGGCTCTGCCTTAGAGATTGGTTGAGGAGCTCGGACATCCAAAGGGAGCTTGGAGTAGAGCCGCTGCTCCTTCGCGTCGAAAGGAGCCAGTTGAGGTGATTCAGGCACATGATGTGCATGACGAGGCAGTAAATGGTATGTTCTTTCCCCGAGTAGCTTTATTGACAGCTGATGATTGCTTATGGCATGAAACAGGCTTGTACTGTCTCATAAAGAATTTACTTGACTCACTGGATTATTTTGTTCCTTATTTGTTTGGCACTTTCCCTACCGTTGAGTGTTTATTATAACAAAGATAGATATATACGTATATGTATATATATATAACCCCCCCCCTTTTTTCTCCTCAACTGTATTTGGCCAATTATCCTACTCTTCTGAGCCGTCCCAGTCACTGCTCCATCCCCTCTGCTGATCCGGGGAGGGCTGCAGACTACCACATGCCTCCTCCCATACATGTGGAGTCACCAGCCACTTCTTTTCACCTGACAGTGAGGAGTTCCACCAGGGGGACATGGCACGTGGGAAGATCACGTTATTCCCCCCAATTCCCCCTCCCCCCTGAACAGGCGCCCTGACTGACCAGAGGAGGCGCTCATGCAGCGACCAGGACACATATCCACATCCGGCTTCCCCCCCGCAGACACAGCCAATTGTGTCCGTATGGGCGCCCGACCAAGCCGGAGGTAACACAGGGATTCAAACCGGGATCCCTGTGTTGGTAGGCAACGGAATAGACCACCACGCCACCTGGGCACCCTCACTGCTAACACATTTTTACCACCAATGAAACATTTTCTGCACTTGGGATATGGTATCACTGTACGAGAAAAACAGTCCAATTGCGTTAGTTTACTCTTTAATCAAATGAAACCAGTGTGAGCAAGAGATATTCAGTATGACACTTTCATTTCCTGTTCTAGAGAACACATTTTAACCACAAGGTATGTGTTTAGTCAAAATGAACCTGTCATACTCATCCTCCAATCCGAGTCACCCTCAGTCAAAGGAGAAAGCCATACAGGTTTTAATATCAGCCAAAACTGACTTGGCCATCAGATCACAGCAGTACCAGCCTGCCGAACCCTGGCAGCCAATCAGGATTCGGAGTTTGCCTCATTAGCCCAGAACCATGGCAACGGCAGGTCGGAAAACGGGAGCCCCACTGTACCCACACCAGGGGGAGGATGGAAGGTGGAGGAGGGGGGTGAGGATAGACGGGAAGCACTATTTAGTGCGGGGTCTACACACCTAACAAAAGATGCAGACCAGAGGCTCCTTTGACTTCACTACCCAAACTCACACCTGTGAAGAATGCAGAGGGGGGGGGGGGGGTGAAGAACAAAAGAAAAATAAAAGAATCATAAAACAAGACAGAAGCAGCGGGAGGGGTGGTCAGAGCATGTGTGACAGTGGATGATGTGTGCAGGTCCAGATTAAAGCAGACACCTCATGAGGAATTATCAAGAGACAAGCAGAAACAGCATCAGTTCTCAGTTCTCTACACGTGATTACAGGACCGCTCAACTGCCGAGGGTTCACCACGTGTCCTGCTTACATACAGTCAGACAATCTAGTTGCTGCCTGTTTTATGTCTGTGTGTGTGCAGGCTGAAGGGATGTTGAACAGAGAGTTCAGCCTAGCTTAGCCAAACTGCTGGATGTCTATTGGGATCATTAGCACCTTCTCTCCAAAGAAGCAACACACACCTTCACCAAGGTGAGCATTACAATCCTTTACTCGTCAGTCTCAGATTAATGATTGTTCTTAATACAATTTCACAATTACATGCAAAATCCTAAAAATTAGATTATATGAGGTATCTGGGTAGCATAGCGGTCTATTCCGTTGCCTACCAAAATGGGGATCGCCAGTTCGAATCCTTGTGTTACCTCTGGTTTGGTTGGGCGTCCCTACAGACACAATTGGTCATGTCTGCGGGTGGAAAGCTGGATGTGGGTATGTGTCCTGGCCGCTGCACTAGCACCTCCTCTAGTTGGTTGGGGCACCTGTTCGGGGGCGGAGGGGGAACTGGGGGGAATAGCGTGATCCTCCCACGTGCTGCATCCCCCTGGTGAAACTCCTCACTGTCAGCTGAAAAGAAGCAGCTGGTGACTCCACATGTATCGGAGGAGGCATGTGGTAGTCTGCAGCCCTCCCCGGATCAGCAGAGGGGGTGGAGCAGCGACCGGGACGACTCGGAAGAGTGGGGTAATTGGCCAAGTACAATTGGGGAGAAAAAGAGGGGGGAAATTTAAAAAAAAAAAGGTTTTTTTTTTATTATAATTTTGAACGATTTTTCTGCAACACGCAAATCTGTCATCTTCCACCTCAGAAGTCTGGTGTCTGTTTTTTGTTTCTGGATTTTCAACCCCTTTTTCTCCTCAATTGTACCCGGCCAATTACCCCACTCTTCTGAGCCGTCCCATCCACTGCTCCACCCCCTCTGCTGATCCAGGTGGGCTGCAGACTACCACATGCCTCCTCCAATACATGTGGAGTCACCAGCCGCTTCTTTTCACCCGACAGTGAGGAGTTTCACCAGGGGGATGTAGCGCGTGGGAGGATCACGCTATTCCCCCCAGTCCCCCCTCCCCCCTGAACAAGCGCCCCGACCAACCAGAGGAGGCGCTAGTGCAGCAACCAGGACACATACCCACATCCGGCTTCCCACCCGCAGATATGGCAAATTGTGTCTGTAGGGACGTCGGACCAAGCCGGAGGAAACACAGGGATTTGAACCGGTGATCCCCCATGTTGGTGCAAAACGGAATAGAGCGCAAGGCCACCCGGATGTCGGATGTGTGTTTTACGGAAAAATAGCTCACTGCTCAATGTACCTTCAAAGTACACACACACACAGACATAAGGTGTCCTGGGTTTGTCTGACTCTATGTAAGTAGAGCACAGTAAAAACTCCCGAATCAAACTCTCCCTTTAAAGCTAGAACCCTGAAGACCACAGGTCCAGCGGTGTCTGACCACTGTAAACTGAAGAGATCCATTCCAAATAAAACAAAGTCACCAGGGCTGTTGTGTCATTTACATTTTTACATATTCTTATTGAGCGGATGCTTTTATGCAAAGTGACTTAGAAGATAAATTTGTGTCGACCTACAGACATCATGGAGCCTAGTAACATAATAATTAAGAGTGCATGGCATAGCGTCATCTCAAACTAGCTGGCCACACAGGTGATGTGTCAGTACAGGGCAACAGCTTAAGGGCACTGTGGAAAATGATCAGGACGTTGTGCTGCTGTAAAGCCCCTTGAGGCAAATTTGTAATTTGTGATATTGGGCTGTATAAATAAAACTGACTTGACTTGGTGGGAAGGATTTCACCTGGAGAGGAGCTGTTGGGTCAACAGACATACTGTGATCCAAACACATGCGAGTTGTAAATCACTTCCTCTAAATCACCATCAGGCACTTCTAATGTGTTGCTACTGGAGTTTCTTTCAGCCCTTTTAGTGAAAGGAAGTGGCAGCTGCTCACACCATTGTGGGGTAAGACAGCACTCCAGCCACAGCAGAATAGGGTGGGTCATTTTTCCAAAGCAGTCTCTAACACTCCGAGGTCCACATCACACAGGAGGGTTTGTATGACTGGGTGTGTTTCCTGGAGAGTCACTGACCAAATGTGAACATGTCCTGAATAGTCACAGGACAGAGACACAGTGACTCTATTACAGACATCTCAGTCAGCTACGGTCACCTTGGGGCAGGTACAGAGCAGGAGACCTGGGGTGTCATGAAGACAACAAGCACAGCTCCCTAAGTCCCATCAGACACGTTGGGGACAGGTTTGCTTGGATTAATGAGATGAATATAATCAAGAAATGAAGGGAATCAACGTCAAATACAACAGATTAGAGGTTTTGTTGTCTGGTGTATTTTTTTAAGCAAGTAATGCTGATTTCAACATGAAAAACCCCTAACGGGAGCAGCCAGAAGTAGTAGTGGTAGTAGTCAACATGAAAAAGCCCTCAGTGAGGCATGGTTGGTGTTCTATCAGCAGGCTCACCGGTGGACAGCAGGCTTTTGAGAAAGGAGAAGTTCTCTCCGATCTTGTCCATGTCGGGTAGTAGTTTGGCAATTTCCTCCATCTCTGGTAGAGCTTTGGCCAGTTTGTCTGCAGTCAAAGGGAGACAGGACAGTTTGGTGGGGAAGGGAAGGGGAAGTTGAGAATTTTTTATCCTGATGAATCAATACTGATGTGATTGATGTGTGGCATGAATATAAGTAGGGCTGTGCGATATGACCATATATATCGTGTGATGATAGAAAACGTCTTATTGTTTCATATTAAGCTATATCATTTATTTCGTTGTGTCGCAAATCACTCTTTACAGCAATATTTTTCATCATTGGACGACCCTTTCCACAGCACGGACACAGGCAGGAAATTTGTATGACGGCAATACAAACAAACATGGAGGATGGTGAACGCAACACAGAACGGGGTAATTCTGAACAGAAGGACTCCGACCAGCCAGGACAAAAGGAGGAGCTTGTACCTTAAAGGGGGGCTACTTCTACCGTGTGGACGTGGTTTGGGTATGAAAAGTCTGACATGGACCAGAAAACCATACTTTGCAAAATACGCTGCACGCCAGCCCCCACAACAGACTCAAACACCTCTAGCCTCTTTTACCACCTACACAACTATAGTTGTAAAGTGTTTTCTATTTACCTTTTTATATTTTATACATTGACATTTTATATTTTTTACATGCTTAATTGAAATTTTTTGCAAAATTCTAAATAAAAGGAGAAAAATAATCAAATACAAGTACCTTTTATTTGTCGAGTATATAATTCAAAGTGTAATAAGAAATAGGCCTTTCCATGTGGTCATTTTATATGAACTATTTATTCACTGAATTTACAGAAATTGTGCTACATTGTGATGTGTATCATTATCGTCATATGAATGACCTATATCGTGATATGTATCGTGATCGTGATATGAATGACCTATATCACGATATATCGTTATCGCGACCTATATCGGGATATGTATAGTTACCGTGATATTAATAACATATATCGTGATATGTACCATGATATGAATGACCTATATCATGATATGTATCATCATCATATGAATTACCTATATCGTGATATGTATCGTTATCATATGAATGGCCTATATCGTGCACCGTGACCTATATCGTGATATGTATCGTTACCGTGATATGAATTACCTATATTGTGATATGTAACGTTATCATGATATGAATTACCTATATCGTGATATGTATCGTTATCGTGATATGAATGACCTATATTGTGATATGTAACGTTATCATGATATGAATTACCTATATCGTGATATGTATCGTTATCGTGATATGAATGATCTATATCATGATATGTATCGTGATCGTGATAGGATTGAACTATATCGTGATATGAGATTTTGGTCATATTGCACAGCCCTAAATATAACCATTCTGTCTTGAAGAGTTTGTACAATACTTGGTGCTTCCTCTATATTCATTTAGCGGCAACGTGTGAAGGTGTATATGTGTATTTCAGTCTGTGTGGGGGAGTGTACTGTGGATTAGATTAGATTAGATTAGATTGTTTGGTCCGTCTTAATGAGGTAAAGGAGACCTGGACAAGTTATTAACTCAACGACAGCAAACTCTTACCCAGATCAATCTGTTCACTCAGCTCCCAGACAAAGTCGGGAACGACCCAGGTATAGTCACTAAAATCCGGCAGAAGGTCCTTCCACTCATCATAGGTCTAGAGGGGAAAAATGACAGGTGTCAATTACACTGTATGCACACATAAAACTGAATAATGGTTATCACATTAATTCATTCATTCATTAAACCTCTTTTATCCAAACCAGGATGGGGGCTGGAGTGTATCCCAGCATGCATTAGGAAAAAGACAGGGACAGGTCACCTGCCATCACAGGGTCCACAAACAGAGACATTATCACACATCATTGACACACCTGGCTGAATAAAAGGCTTTACTTCACCTAACATGCATGTCTATGGACCAGGAGAGGAAACCAGAGAAGCTGTAAGAAACCTATATGGACAACATGGAGAACAGACAGAGGGACCAGGGCTGAACCCAGGATCCTCTCACGGTAAAGCCACTAGTGCCCCTTTTTCACTACATGGTACCAACTCAACTTGACTCGCCCTTTTGTCGTTTTCCATTACTGGAAAGTACTGGCATTTTCGTGACTGTTACCACTTTTCTGGTACCACCTTTGTCGAGGTTCCAAAAGAACTGGAGCAGGTACCAAAATCAATGCAGACCTCCGACTGGTCAGAGAAATGCGTCACTGCGTCATTCTGCATCATTCTGCGTCATCAACGCACGCATGGGATATCATCCGGCATTTTTAAATACTGAAGCGGTCGAAGCGGAGTTATCTTAAAAAAGTACATTTTGAAACTGAAAACCAGGCGTCGCTATGACGACCAGTTACACTGAGGGGGTACTGCTACAGTAATGGAAAATGAAACAGAAGCGAGTCGAGTGAAGTCGAGCCGGTACCATGTAGTGGAAAAGGAGCATAAGCTAATACACCTCCTGCAACAACTAAGTTGATATGGGAACATGAACATGGATCAACTGACATGAATCATGGTGGCCTGTCCAGACTCATTCAGTAGAGGTGCACCAACACAACACCAAAGATATTACAACTGCTCCCAGAGAACATGTGAGATTAGCATTAATGCATAAGTCAACCCTGTTTTCCTCTTAAACAACAACATATTGCCTTGATGTTTAGAGTTGTCAGTTATGACAAATCATACACAGTCTGTTTTTGGGAGAGCAACTGCATAGCCAGGGGTGTGCCCGGATGTGTCTGTGCCATCTAAATCTCAACCTGGTCTTGGACGGGCTAGGCCCACCTGATCTTCTCTGTGCACCGTGACTTCTGCCTATGCGGTTGTGGGAGAGATGTCAAACCAAAACTGAGATTACTGACGCACCACTGTGTCAGTTTACCATGGAGGAAACGTTGAGCAGCATGTTTGAAAGGAATCATATTTTTGGATCACGCTGAATATGAACAGTAGTTGTGTAACACAGAGCTTGATCATCAAAATACACAATAAACAGTTACAACACTCTTCGGGGTAGGAGTTTATTTGAGGTTTTTAATGATCAAGTACTTTGACATATAGTTCTCTCTCATTTCTAAAAAGAAAGAATTGTTTTGGGGTTTTTTTGGAGGGGGTTATGATGTCGTTTTCATCATCAAATCTCTGAACTTTCCGTATCTGCTGTTTTAAAGTTTCTCAGGCGATATAGGGCGATTGGACATACCCAGAGGTCCAATATGAACCATGACTAGCTAACATGGCGTGACTCTGTAACATTCTCAGCAGGCTGATAGACCTCTTGTGGTGTGCCACAATACAAATAATAAATACAAAATTGAGCAACTGTAAGGTCAAATGTATAGCGATGACTGAAATCCACCTCTTTCCCAGTGGGTGTGGAAAACACCACAAGTCCTGAGTCAACACCAGTCACGCATGTGCAGTATTCACTTCACATACGTAGACCGAACTGCCATGAATCTTTTGTAGACCACCACTCCCCTAGACCTTCACCGAAAAAGACTTTTTCAATGAAGGTCTAGGGGAGTGGTGGGGTGGCGCCCTGGCGCCCTCTACTGGCCAGCCACCACTGCTCTCCTAATTCTTCAAAGGACAGTTACATGAAAGGTATTGTTCTAAGAGTAGCGTAGCTCCTTTAAGGAATAGGGCAGTGCGTGATGTGTGTGCGTAGCGAGTGTGAGAGAGCGAGCAGCAGAAAAGTGATGGTGAATGCAAGTGGAGCAGAGAAGGTTGGCAGTAAGTTCTCAATCTGGCAGTAACGTACGGTACATAGGCAAGAGTGTGTCAGTCAATAAAGGCCAGTTTCTCAAGACCAAGAAAAGTCTCGTCCATTGTTTCCCCAACTGCTGGGAAAGTGAAGGGGGTTAGCCCTAGCAAACATCTACCCGGTGCTTCCGACTACAGTCTGCAACTAACTAACTAAATGACTTTTCCCAGATCTAATGGTTGCAGTTGGTCCCCAGTGGTCTTCTTTAGCAAGTGTTGTCTTTAAGCTTTTTGGGTGTTTTTTATTTATCATCTGATTCGGATTCTCCCCGGCCTCAAGAGTGAAGGTGGAGAGGTATGGCAGAGTGAGGTGTGGACCAGCTGCCCAGAGCAGGACAGATAAATTGGTTCCAGACACCAAATGAAGGCACCAGAGCCAAAGAGAGAGCAGAGGGCTGTGGGGACGGACCTGCAGGGCTCTCTCTCCCTACTTAACTGACTTGAATGAACGTTTGTTTTTAGCTTTTCCACATGGTTTTAACTCGTGTTTTTAAAAACATTGTTTTAATAAATGGGCTGTTGTGCCCTCATTGACTATCTGTGTCAGTGTCTCTGCGCTGGCACATCTCAGCCGTGGCGCAGGTTTGCCACACATGTGTTGACTATAGATCTTATTTGAGGCATTTAACAAAAATGCATCAATTTTTCTCTATGAAATTGAGTTGAGGTAACTTATAGTTTAAAATGCTAACTTGCTTCTGTGTATTAAGACTCAAGAAAAAACCTGGATGACTCTACTGAGGAGTAAGGAGAGGGATAGAAGCACTATCCATTCCATCATCTGACCACCTTTCTAAAATCCAGATCTCCCACTCCACTCTCAAGTTACACTTCTCCTTTCCCCTTAAAGATAAAGAACCTTTGGGTGCAAAATGTCCTCGTTTCTGAAGTTTTGTTTTGTTTTGTTTTTTTTACTTTGCTGCTGTGATCTCAACTAAGTAGTACTGATTGAATTGAATGGGTTCAATGTTATGTTAGGTGTATAGTTTGGATGTGTCTGTGAATCTGAGTTTTTGTTTTGTACTGGAGTTCCATTTCATGTAAATTCTATCTGCCGTCTTTCTCTACTACTAAAACAATTCCCATCCACCTATCCATCCATCCATGTGATGTACAGCTGTGGCAACAAAGTTCATATAGGACAGTGAAGAATCGATCAAATCTCTCTATCTAATCCATCCATCCCAAATATATACCTTTTTAGCAGTGTATCCTCCCCCTACTGCAGAGCCCAGCAAAATGTACCGCAGTCTCAGCAGCCTGGCAGCCAAACGGGCAACCCAGAAGTCCCTCTTCTGCTGGTGGCCCCAGCCACCTGAGCCTGAAGGAGGCTTGGGGGGCCGCATGGGTAACCTGGACATGGAGGTGAAGTGGCGAGCTGCTGTGCGATGAGGAGGTCTCTGGGGATTAGCATTAGCAGAGTAGCGGTGGTGAATGGCACGGGACAAGGGATGGAGCTTCTGCAGGGGAAGTCGGAACCTCATCCCCATGTTGGCATAAACAAGGTTCCTACAGGCCACACTGTGAGGACAGAGAAATACAGACAGCAGTCATAAAATGAAATAAGCCTATGGATAATTTTAATACAATCCCTCTTCAATACCAAATTCCGTTTTTGGGCATCATATTGTGTTCCACACACATTGCCAATCACTGACACATGGATTTGTTGCCAATGGTTAGGATCTGTTAATGATGAATTTTAAGTTTCCAGTTCATTTGTCATGTGCAACAATTACACAAAGTGTAACCAATGCACTGCAATTAACTATACTGTTAGCCTTTTAAATAAGCAGTCCAAGCAAACAAAAGGGAACATATGATGGACAACAGCAATAACATTTACTTTTCATACAATCATATAGAACATTTCCATTTACTCGTCTGACATATACTATTATCCAGACTTGCACAAGCGAGTCAGCAATTAGTACATTTGTGTGTTGTCAACTAGCATCATAGAGCGCAACATAGTAATCATACCATAGCAGTACTATGTATATGAAGCAGTACTATTACATCTGCTGCATAGTAGTTATGTCATAATAGCACTATATATAGTAATAGTACAACATTTGCTACATAGTAATCATATCATAGCAAAGAGTGCATGTCATGTCAAGTGCATTTCACATCAGTGTATCTTAAAATATCAAAATGGTGAATATGAGAATCAAAATACAAATTCAATCTAAATTGCCACTAACCAGTATAACAGGCATGTCATTGTCATATGAGCATAAAATATCAAGTGCAGGCAGAAAAGGGGCACAATAGTAGACACCGATGATAACACATCAGTAGAGCTGACATAGCAGTGTTAGATGATTCACATTAGCTGACAAGTGCCACAAATCTTGCCTCGAGACCATTTCAGCATTAAAGTCTGCATGGAAGGGGTGAGTTTTAGGCCTTTCTTGAAGGAAGTAATCGAGTCAGTAACTGATGGAAGCTGGGACCTCAACCATTTTAGAACCACGTGAGACAAAAGTGTAGATCCAGACTGGTCACTTTTGGTGGGAGACACGTAAAAGTCTTCCACGGAGACGCTCAACTGACGGTTGGCAAGCTAAACCACACTGCACACACAGGTTAGCTAGGAAGCTGTCTAACGCTGCAACCACGTTACCTGCTTCTTGTTTTGCATCTGTGCACTTTCACGTCATATAAAGCGCATTGCATTGCATTTCAATATACAAGACGCGCTATGTAAATAAAGACTGGTTGCATTATTGATTGACTGATCGATTGACATTACAGTTCAATCCTAATATTATGTGTAACGTGTGTGGTCAGCAAGGACGCCACCGACAGTAGGAACGTCAGGTGCTGTAGTGACGTAATAACATGTGGATTGGGACACCTTGACAGTATATGTTGCCTAGCAGCTGCTGGTGTCTGTAGGTTGAGTTCAAATGACCAGCTCTCGTTAGCCTGATGTGCTCTCCTAAGCAAGCAACTACCGTTAGCAGCCAAACATTAGCTGTGTGAAACGCAACTTACCACGCAACTCGGCTCCCGATACGCAACATGGCGTTTTTAGTCAACCACGGGTGAACGCTCAGCTTCCTTACAACTCTGCCTTGTGGGCACAGATCAACACATCCTGCCAAACGGAACACATTTGTTCGCCCGCTACAGCGGCCGGCTAGCTCGTTAGCTAGCAAGGACACAGCGAATCCCGAGTGACAGCTTTACTTCCGGTAAAGTGGTCCGACTTCCAAATCAGCCGCGGGAAACGCGACCGGGTGTAGCGTTCCCACGGTTTAACGGTCCCCCGTTTCCCACGTCATTTGGCGAGCGAGCCAAAAATCAACTCAACTCGAAAACAAAAGCAAAAGAAAGAAACAAGCAGAAGACAATAAAAATCACAGTGATACTAATGATAAACATAATAACGATCATAATAGTGATGACGTAGCTGTCAAGTTTGCAGAATTCCAGTGGGTGGGATTTGTTGACGGACGGACGGACGGACAGGGTGGTCAAAAACGAAGACTACAATTATTTGTTTGTTTGTTTTATTAACAAAAAAACGAAGAATTATTATTACGTATTTAGCATTTTTGTTTTTTGATTAACATATACTACACGAATATTTAGACGGTGAAAACAGTCCGTGCACTCAGAGAAAACTGCACCATAGACGGTACAACCGCAACGCGCAGTACCTGCATATGACCGCCAGGTGTCCTTCGTGCTGCACAACATACAATGGCCAAGTAAATAAACTACAGCAGCATAGTAATAAAGCGGAGTTACTTACTACTACTACCACTTTCGGCTGCTCCCGTTAGGGGGCGCCACGGTGGATCATCCGTTTCCATCTCTTCCTGTCCTCTGCGGCTCCCTCTGTCACACCACCTTCCCAGCCTTTTTTAGACGTTCTCGACCGGGTGCGACTTTAAAACAGGGGTCCTTGCTGTTGACCTTGACCGTAATCGCTGAGCTGATTGTTCCGTCCGTGTCAAGGCTGGCTCTGAAGTCCGTTTTGGTTTTACGGACCAGACTGAAAAGTCTCTCCTCGTCCGCATTGCTCTGAGGAATCACAAGCAACAGGCGTGCTGGTTGTGATAGGCGACCCCATCGGTTGATAGCGGATCCTGGCACCTTTACTCGCGATAGAAACGCCCATACCACATCCACCCGACGGTGCGCTGCGGTGGTGCTACCATCTTCAGTCTGCAGCTTGGTCTCTGCTTCGTTCCACACACGTGTAACGGGGGCAATGTAACCAGGTTAAAATTAATGTTTTTATTTTATTTTGTTTGAGTATGAAATATCACCAAATCCTGTCTGTGTGCTGTTATTTGTGTTTACTACATTTTATTTTATGTCATTATTTACTTTTATGTATGTTTTATAGCGACCGTCATATACTTGTACTGTCGCTTTAAGAGCGAGGTCTTGTGGGTACACGGAAGAGAGAACGCGAGAGAGGCCATTTTTGTTTTGTGGGAGGAGTCTCAAGCAGCGATCGAGCCGAGCCACGCGTGTTTCTTAGCGTAGCACAGTTTTGCTGGTTGAGGAGAACGTAACCTTGAGTATCCCTGTAAGAAGATACTGCAAGCTGTGGGATAAAATACTTGTTTATCCTTTCTTACATCGGAGTCCCGTGGACGGTTTCTCCTTCTAACGCACACGAGTGAAGTCCGGGCAGTGGTTCGCAATACATAGTCTGTCTGATACTGCGAAAAATTCGCAGTATCGGTGGCCAGTGTCCTTTCAATCGAACAGGGGAATGGGTTAATAACCCCACTCAATGGCCAGATGTGTCTTATGGCGACATCTACAATTACCTCATCGAGTCTCCAGGTAGGCAAACATTGAGTGGAGGAGGGAATGCGAGGGGAGGGGAAGAGGGAGATGAATCAACCTACCCCGCAACTGAGTTTCACAGCTAGCTGCTACAGTGTAGCTGAAGGGAGTCTGGCGAAGGAGACTACAGTGTAGCTAACATTATGCGGGTTGTAGCCTAGCTAACTCGGCTACATCTCGTTCAATCTAGCTAGCCTATTACACTGACTAAATTCGTTTTCC
The DNA here is from genome assembly GCF_029633865.1 of Lampris incognitus. Lineage (NCBI taxonomy): Eukaryota > Metazoa > Chordata > Actinopteri > Lampriformes > Lampridae > Lampris > Lampris incognitus. The sequence continues at coordinate 113,261,102 of NC_079213.1, forward strand.
CATCTGGGCCCACTGATCTATTGGCATTCTAACTTGACATTTTGGTGATTATAAAATGTAGAATAGACGTAACCTATTATTAGCTAGTTAAACTAGGTAACATTGCCAATGATGAAGTGCAGACCGCAGACGTAAACATGTTTGCTGTCAGGATCCCAAAGTTGTCCATCCTTGTCTTTCCTTCTCATCGCCTGGAGCCATTTCAATCGTTTTTCTCCCTCCTTCTGCCTTTTAGGCAATACAAAAAAAACAATATTTGGGTTGTTTTTCTTGTTAACAGTACAGTCCACCACACAGCAACTTTTGGGCATCGTAGCTACGGCTAGGCTGCGTATCTAATACAGTGCAGCTTGGCGGCTTGGGTTTTCTATCCCCCTCTCCTGGCGTCCTGTTGTCAAGGTACCCGGAAGTGTTCCGGTGGTCTATAGGACCGCCACTAAGTGGGACAGGGATGATGGCGCCGTCCAGGTGAGCTGCCTGATACACGCCATGGGAAACGAGTCTGAAAACACTTGTCGGTCCTTTGTATTCACCGACGAGGCTCATGAAAATGACTTTGAAAGAGTGCTCGCTAAATTCGACGAGTATTTTGTCCCCAGAAGGAGCGTAATTCACGACCGTGCATGCTTCCATCAGCGCGCTCAGAGACCAGGTGAGAAAGCGGAGGCTTTCATAAGGGCCTTGCACGAGTTGTCAGAACATTGCGAATTCGGCACGAGCAGGGATGAAACACCCTTGTCGGCCTACTCGACAAGGAGGTCTCCCGGAAACTGCAGCTGACAAAGGACCTGACACTAGCGCTGACCATAGAGACAGTCGGGCAGTCTGAGGAGGTTACAGCACAAATTAGCACGCAAGGTGAAGCAACGGGGGCCGTTCATGAAGTCACCCAGAGGCGCAGCAAATACATCAAGCATCCCGATAAGCCAACAGGGGTAGATAAGCAGCAGGGCCAAAATAAGCAGCAGGGCCGATGTGGAAAGTGTGGAAAAGTGAGGCATAGTAAGGATGAAAACTGCCCAGCTAAAAGATCCACATGTAACACACATAACAAAGTTGGACACTGGAGTAGAGTGTGCAGGAGTCGGAGAACGGTGAGTGAGGTGGTGACAGAGCCAATGGAGCAGCAGCAGTCATATTTCCTAGGGGCTGTGAGTGCGGCAGACGGGGAAGCCGAGCAATGGGCTGTCCAGTTGCTAGTGGGCTCCACACCCCTTGAGTTTAAGATCGACACGGGGGCTGATGTGACTGTCATCTGTGAGGAGGCCTACCACTCAATCACTCCCACCGCACGACTAGAGCCTGCATACATTTCCCTTGATAGCCCGGGCGGCGAGCTACAGTGCCTAGGGCGGATCCAGAGCGCTGTCACCTACAAAGGCAAGACTTACCCACTCACAGCATGTGTCATCCTTGGACACTCCGTGAACAACTTACTCAGCCAGAAAAAGTCCGTGGAGACGAACCTGGCGAAGAGAGTGGAGGAAACTGTGTGCAAGGTAGCACATATGTATGCACAGGCATATGGTGAGCATGGGACATTAAAGACTGAACCTGTAAAGATACAGCTGAAAGACAATGCTGCAGCCATATGCTGTGTACACCGCAAGACGTGTGCCCCTCCCCATGCTGCCAAAAGTAAAGAAAGAACTCCAGAGGATGGAGAGAAACAGTGTCATAGAGAAAGTGACACAGCCCACTGTGTGGTGTGCACCGATGCTGTCAGTATTAAAGAAAACCACAGGCAAAGCGTGTATCTGCACTGACTTCAAGAGGCTGAATGAGGCTGTCAGGAGAGAACAGTGCATTCTACCAACAGCAGATGAGATTATAGCAAAGCTCAGCAGAGCCACATTCTTCTCCTCACTGGATGCAGCCAGCGGGTTCTTCCAAATACCGCTACACCCAGATAGCGGTAAACTCACCGCCTTCATCACACCGTTTGGCAGGCTAAACTTCAAGTGGCTGCCAGTTGGCATAACAAGTGGACCCGAAATCTTCCAGAGGAAGATGGCGGAGACCCTACAGGGGTTGGAGGGTGTCGAGGTGTTTATGGACGACGTCCTTGTCTATGGTGCTACAGAGGAGGAGCACGACAGTCGCCTTGGGAAGGTGATGCAGCATATAGAGAGCGCTGGTCTGAAGCTTAACCAAGAAAAATGCTCCTTCAGGCAGAGTGAGCTGCGGTTTCTCGGGCACCTCATCGACCGATCCGGGGTCTGGCTGGACCCGGATAAAGTGGAAGCCATACAGCAGCTCCCACCACCCACAGACATGCACGAGTTAAAGAGGATATTGGGAATGGTGAACTATCTTGGAAAATACATTCCCAACCTTGCAACCGTGGGAGAGCCTCTGTATGAACTTTGAAACACAAAAACACATGGACATGGGGTCACGCACAACAAGCGGCATTCGAACAGTTCAAAAGGCTGCTGACGTCCGCACCCGTGCTGGCCTACTATGATGCGACCAAACCCACTGCCGTGTTGGCTGATGCGAGCAGCTACGGGTTAGGGGGTGTACTGCTTCAACTCCACGGGGAGCAGTGGAAACCAGTGGTGTATTGCCCCTGACACCTAACTGAAGCAGAGACTTGCTATGCCCAAATCGAGAAGGAGCAGCTGGCAGGTGTGTGGGCGTGCGATAAATTTGACAGATGTCTTGTGGGACTGGAGCAGTTTAAACTGATAACTGACCACAAGCCGCTAGTGCCTCTTATACAGCCGTAGCCTGGACAACGTCCCCATACGTTGTCAGCGTCTTCTCATGAGGCTCATGAGATTTAATGTAGTAGCAGAGTACGCTCCTGGAAAAACTCTGCTGGTTGCAGACACCCTGTCACGCAGTCCACCAGCAGGCATGGGCAAAGTGAGTAACACAGACAGCGAGGTGGCTTTCTACCCGGCCAGTGTAGAGGGGGTAATCCCCGCATCCAAGAGTAAGATGGATGAAATTAGAGGGGCGACTGCAGCTGATGCCGAACTGATGTTTGTCATGCAGCTTATAAAGAGAGGATGGCCTGAGCACTCACAGACTGTACCTAATGATGCTAAAGCATACTTCCAAGTCAGAATAGAGCTATCAGAGTATGATGGCCTCGTCCTAAGAGGAAGCAGGATTGTAATACCAAGGTCAATGAGGGCAGAGATCCTTCAAAAGATTCACAAAAGGCACCAGGGCCTCGCAAAATGTAGGGAGAGAGCATATTCATCCGTGTGGTGGCCCGGACTCGCTACGGAGATTAACAGGCTAGTGATGAGGTGCCAGGTGTGCTGTGAAATGAAAAGAACTCAGCAGAAGGAACCTCTCATTTCCACACCTCTTCCAGCACGACCCTGGAAGAGAAGTGCCATGGATCTCTGCGAGCTCAATCACCGCAGTTACCTGGTAACCTGAACTCTGAACTCTGTGAAGTAGCACTGACACTGAAGCCAGAACATCAACCAAAGTTCTGTCAGGCTCGTGTGGTCCCATATGCACTCAGGCCCAAAGTGGAAGCAGAACTGCAGTGCCTGCAACAACTAGGTGTTATTTCCCCAGTGCAGTTCAGTGAGTGGGCCACCCCCATTGTGCCGATCATGAAGAAAAAGGGGGATGTACGCATCTGCGGGGATTTTAAGGTAACTCTCAACCCCGCCCTTTGTGCTGAACATTATCCTATTCCCCAGATAGAAGATCTGTTTGCTTCCCTAGCGGGGGGGGGGCAGTGTTTTAGCAAACTGGATCTCTCCCATGCTTACCTGCAGGTGCCGGTTCAGGAGGGCTCTTGCAGTTACCTTACCATCACCACACATAAGGGAATGTTCCACTACAACCGGCTGCCATTTGGAATAACGTCAGCGCCATCGATCTTCCAAAGAGTAATGGACCAAGTTCTTCAGGGGCTTCCCAATGTGCACTGTTTTCTGGACGACATTTTAGTGACTGGACAGGACGACGCTGATCATCTAAAAAACTAGGAGACAGTGTTGAGTCACTTGGAGAACTTTGACAGGTTCTGTGAATACCGTGCTGTTATACCACCTGGACTCCCTGTCTGTGTGCAGCACAGATATTCGCAAAGAAACAAGGTATGGCCCTCTCACGTGATGGACATGGTCTTGTCAGGGCAGTTTGCAGTAGTCAAGGAACGGGACGATGCACTGATGCCCTATTGCTAAAGGAGAGAGGAGCTCACCGTGGTTCTAGGGTGCCTTCTGTGGGGCAACCGGGTTATTGTACCCCCAAAGTTGAGACCAGATCTGCTGAAAGAGCTGCATGTGGGGCACCCGAGAGTGGTTAAAATGAAAGCTGTTCCTCACAGCCACTTCTGGTGGCCGGAGATTGACGCTCAGATTGAACAGCAGGCCAAAGTGTGTCATTTGTGCCTGTACAACCAGAAGTCTCCCGCCCTTTCCCCGCTGCACTCGTGGCTGTGGCCAGGTATGCTGTGGCAGAGGGTACATGTGGATTTTGCTGGGCCGTTGGAGGGGCATATGTTGCTAGTGGTGGTTGATGCTCACTCAAAGTGGCCGGAAGTGGAACAGATGGATTCCACCACAAGCTCAAAGACTGTTCAGGCTTTAAGAGGGTTGTTCAGCCGTCATGGCCTGCCTGAGGATTTGGTCAGCGACAATGGTCCGCAGTTCACCCCGAGTGAAAGCGAATGGGGTGAAACATGTGCGCTCTGCACCCTTTCACCCAGCCACAAGTGGATTGGTGGAAAGTTTTGTGCAGACACGTAAGCAGTCATTGAAAGCTTCCAGGGGGCAGACCATGATGCGACATCGGCTGGATTCGTTCCTGCTCAGCTATAGAAATGCTCCCCATGCCACAATGAATGAGTCTCCGACCATGCTCTTCCTTCGCCGTCGGTTCTGCTCCTGCTTCGACCTCCTCAAGCCAAGTGTGGCAGCCGTGATGGGTCAGGCACAGACAGGCCGGGAGAGTCGCAGGGCTCCATTCGCCAAGGACAAAGACTTCACGCCTGGGGACTGTGTTCTGGTGCGTGATTATAGATGGGGGGAGGAGAAGTGGATGCCGGGTGTGGTGGTGTCTCAGGCGGGGCCAGTGTCCTACATGGTAGATGTGGGGTCAGGGCTACACTGGAAACGCCACACAGATCAGATGAGGGCCTGCGACCCAGAAATGCTCACGCCTGGAGAGCCATCACAACCCGCCTCATTGGAGAAAAAAGCTACTGCCCCCACGAAAGATCCAGTGCCAATTCCTTCAGCGGGTAGGCAGGATTCCCCCCCCCCCCGAAAAGTCACTCAGTCCCACAAATGGAGCCAGTAAACTCAGGGTCAACAGCAGTATCGGTTGAGGCTGATGCTCCCCCAGAGACTGTTCCCTCATGGACTGTTAGGAGGTACCCTACACAGACAAGAAAACTCCCAGACCGCCTCAATCTGTAATGGACTTTGGGTTAAAGGGGCACTTGCCACACTAGGTAAGTTAGTGAGTTGGGCAGTTTACCACCACTCACCCAGGTTGTGTAACATGTGCAAGTCCTGTTTTTTTTAATGCAAGTGATAGTAGGATGTTCTGAGTTATGTTATCTGTTTTAAAGTATTCCGTGTTGTTCTGCAGGAATATTCGGGTGTTATTCAGGAGATATAAATAGGCAATCAGGTTTTTCGGGGAAGCTAAATAAGTGGGGAGGAGAAGTGATATATTTTGTGTTTGTTTGCTCTGGACACTTCCCTAGGGTGCCGTTAGAGGACGCCCGTGTTTATATATTGGGCATCACTGTTTCCGGGTTGTCTTATTCCGCACTCTCTCTCTGGAATGAAGTCGGATCACAGCACAATGAAAGTTCGCTTCGCCTGTTACTTTATTACGTACTTCAAGTGTAGTACAGAGAAGTCGGTGACTTCCGTCTGTGAATCTAACACACAGGTGGAAGTCGGTGACTTCCGCCTGTGTGTTATGGTGAGCTCACCAAACTCCAATGGTGAGTTTGAACATATTTTTAATAACAGTGGAGCGAATTCGGGGGGGCAACCACAGGAACTGCCGCGGCCGGGACGCTAACCCGTATCGCCCGCACCGCAGGAGACATCGCTAACCGCTCGACTAAAGGGTCAGACCCGCCTGCCAGCGGCCAGCGTGTCTTCTTATCCATGCACATTACAATAGGGTCGCTTTGGAAACTGCTGACCTTGTCTCGTTTTGTGTGGCCTCAGCGGCCACCTGTTGTGCTCTGTTAACTAGCTCTGTGTGTGTGTGTGTGTGTGTGTGTGTGTGTGTGTGTGTGTGTGTGTGTGTGTGTGTGTGTGTTTTCTTTTTTTAACGCTGCCGCCGCGCAGCATGCATAGCTTTCTCTGCGACACACTGTTTGCTGTTGGTGTTCAGCACTACTCGTAGGCCGGTGTGCAGCGTCTTCTCATGAAACGGGTCGTGCCACATCGTACGAAGAGTTATGCACAATTTTTCGTGGATAGTTCGCGGCCATTGAATATGGACCTTCTTTCACTGACGCAATAGTGGGTGCAAGGAAAGGTGGTGCTAGTGCATCATTAATTATACAGGATGTCTTTGTCGCAGCGGAGGCATAACCTTTAGTGATTTCACTGTCTGGAAAGGCAGCTCTGACTAAAGGCCTGATGTGGTTTGCTGTAGGCCTGTGGCGATTCGTAAATTGTGTTCCACGAGAAAATTAGAAAATAAAACCTCGGCCTTGGTAATCTTCTCTTGCAGTGGTGAAGTGTTTGGTAAAAAGAAGGTTTGCAACGAAGTCATACCCACTGTGGCTTGTTTCTTCTCTCTACGCTCCGGACAGATGTTGGACGCCAACATCTGTCCGTCCTTGGTGAGCACACAGCTTTAGAAATCTTTTGCAAATGTCACAGAAATTTTTTTGTGGATGTTCAGTTTGTCTCGATGACAAGTGAATGGATAAAGTCATCTCCTGAATATGGATGCATTCATCGAGACGAACGGGAGAATTTGGTTTTCTATGTGTGCGCACCGCTTAACTTTCGTTTCGACATTTTTGCTAGCTGTCGCAAACATCAAGTGGCACAAACCGTAAGCCCGCCGTTGAGGAGCAAGATCAAGAAACACGTCTGATTGGCTAAAGTAACGCTCAACCAATTAGTTGTAGTAATACTCAGCCAATTAGATGTTACCTTGTTCATGTATTTCTGATACTAACAAATCAAATCAAACCAAGTATTAAACTAAAGTATAAGATAATTCGTTAACATGTTTATAGAGCTTTTTCCCTTGCTATGTGTGCAGCTAACGAGTTCTGGATGGAATGCGTGAGATTTGACGGGATGCGTGAGACATCGGAACCTATGTGTGAGCCCGTGACATGGGGTCTCAATGCATGAGAGCTGAGAGCTATGTAATCATAACAGCAGCAGCACCACCACTACCAACAACAATAACAACAATAATAATCTACTACTTTCGGCTTCTTCCATTAGGGGTCGCCACAGCGGATCATCCGTTTCAATTAGGGCTGCACGATTTGGGAAAAAGTCATATTACAATTATTGTGGACAATATTGCAATTTGCGATTGTGACACAATAAATAGATGTATACACATACTACTACCACTACTTTCGGCTGCTCCCGTTAGGGGTCGCCACAGCGGATCATCCGTTTCCATTTCTTCCTGTCCTCCACACATGTCCAAACTATCTCAATCTTGCCTCTCTTGCTTTGTCTCCAAACCGTCCAATCTGAACTGTCCTTCTAATATAATCTCTCCTAATCCTGTCCTTCATCACTCTCAATGAAAATCTTTGCATCTTCAACTCTGCCATCTCCAGCTCCGCCTTCTGTCTTTTCGTCAGTGCCACTGTCTCCAAACCATATAACATAACTGGTCTCACTGTCATCTTGTAAACCTTCCCTTTAACTCTTAATGGTACCCTTCTGTCACAAATCACTCATGTCATTCTTCTCCACCCACATCACAACACTGTAACATGGCGACAGATGTACTCTTACCCCCCACCTCCCGGTCAGGGACGGTTGTTCCCTCTGCACATAGGTCCCTAAACTAAAGTAAGAGCTGGGTATTGTCAGCATAGCAGTGGTATGTGAAACCATGGGAGTGGATGATTGTACAAAATGAGGTTGTGTATATTTAGAAGAGAAGGGGACTGAGCACAGACCCTTGAGGCACCCCTGTGGATAAGCCGTGCAGTTTGGACACGTCTCCCCCCCACGATACTCTAAAAGCTCTCCCTGAGAGGTAGGATGTGAACCAGCGGAGGGCAGATCCTGAGATACCAAGCTCAGTGAGTGTGGAGAGGAGGATTTGGTGGTTAACCGTGTCAAAGGCAGCTGGCAGCTGAAAGCTGAGGACTGCCCAGTGGCTCTAGCCAAATGCAGTGATTCCATTACCGACAGGAGTGCATTCTCAGTAGATCAAAGAAGGTTGGATCAGTTCATGTGGATACAACCTTTATTGACAAATACGTTTCATCACACTCCTCCGTGAATCGTCACCTTAACATGGTGGAGGCGTTTGTGTGTCCCCGTGATCCTGGGAGCTGTGTTGTCGGGCAGTAGCCCCTAGTAGGGTCTCCCAAGGCAAATTGGTCCCGAGGGAGGGGCCAGACTAAGAGCGATTCCCAAAAAGCCCAATGAATTTACACCAGCAGAGTTACAGCACCTTGCCCGGAAAAGGGAAACCGGGGCCCCCTCCTGAAGCCGGACCTGGGAGGGGAGCTCGCCAGAGAGCATCTGGTGGCTGGGCCTTGGCCAATGGGGCCCGGTCAGGCCCAGCCTGAAAAAACAACATGGAGCCACCACCCCGTGGACCCACTACACGTGGGGATGAGCGTTGGGGTAGGGTGTAATGCAGGCTGGGCGGCAGGCAAAGGCGTGGACCGGGGCGTGCCGACTTCTGGCATCGCAGATTGGTCCTCGGGACGTGGAATGTCACCTCTCTGGCAGGGAAGGAGCCTGAGCTGGTGTGAGAGGTGGAGCGGTACCAACTAGATATAGTTGGACTCACCTCCACATATAGCATGGTCTCTGGTACCAAACACCTGGAGAGGGACTGGACTTATTACTTTTCCAGAGATGGCCAAGGGGACAGGCACCGGGCGAGTGTGGGGATACTCACAAGTCCCTGGTTGAGCGCCGTCATGTTGGAGTTCTCCCTGGGGAATGAGAGCGTTGACTCTATACGACTGCGAGTCACTGGGGGAATGGCTCTGACTGTTGTGCGTGCTTATGCACCGAATAGCTGTTCGGAGTATCTGGCCTTCTTGGAGTTTCTGGGTGGTGTCCTGGATAGGGCTCTGCCTCGGGGCTCTATAGTTCTGCAGAGGGACTTCAACACTCATGTGGGCAACGATGGAGAAACCTGGAGGGGCGTGATTGGGAGGAACGGCCTCCCCGATCTGAACCCGAGCAGTGCCTTGTTATTGGACTTCTGTCTGAGTTATGGATTGGCAATAGCAACCACCATGTTTGAACATAAGGTAGTTCATAAGTGTACTTGGTACCAGAACACCTTACGTCGAAGATCGATGATAGACTTTGTAGTTGTATCATCAGATCTGCAGCCCTATGTTTTGGACACTCAGGTGAAGAGAGGAGCAGAGATGTCAACTGATCACCACCTGGTGGTGAGTTGGATCAGATGGCGAGGGAGGCTGCCGGAGAGACCTGGCAAACCCAAACGAGTAGTGAGGGTGAACTGGGAACATCTGGTGGAGGCCCCTGTATATGAGGTCTTCAACTCCCACTGCCAGAAGAAGTTCTCGTGTATCCCGAGGGAGGCTGGGGACATGGAGTCTGAGTGGGCCATATTCAAAGCCTTTATTGTAGATGCGGCAGGCAGGAGCTGTGGTCAAAAGGTCATCGGTGCCTGTCGAGGCGGCAACCCAAGAACCCGCTGGTGGACACTGGTGGTGAGGGAAGCCGTCAGGCTGAAGAAGGAGGCCTTTTGGACTTGGTTTGCCCAGGGGTCTCTTGAAGCAGCAGACAGGTACCGGGAGCCCAGAAGGGCTGCTACTTCGGCAGTCGCGAAAGCAAAAACTTGGGTGTGGGAGGAGTTCGCCGAGGCTATGGAGGAGGACTTTCGGTTGGCCTCAAGGAAGTTCTGGCAAACCATCCGACGACTCAGGAAGGGGAAGCAGGGCTTGACTCAGGCTGTGTTCAGCCGGGGAGGGGAACTGTTGACCCAGACTGGGGATGTTGTCGAGCGGTGGAAATGTGATGCCCGATAATTATCGGGCATCACATTGCTCAGCCTCCCTGGGAACGTCTACTCTAGGGTGCTCAAAAGGAGGCTCCGACCGATTGTCGAACCTCAGATCCAGGAGGAACAATGCGGATTCCGTCCTGGCCATGGAACAACGGACCAACTCTTTACCCTTAAGGAAGTGCTGAGGGGGGCATGGGAGTTTGACCAGCCAGTCTACATGTGTTTTGTGGACTTGGAGAAGGTTTACGTCCATGTACCCCAGGGCACTCTGCGGGGGCTACTGTGGGAGTATGGGGTACCGGGACAGTTGCTACAAGCCATCCGGTCCTTGTATAACCAAAGTGAGAGCTGTGTCTGCATTCTCGGCACAAAGTCAAACACGTTTTTGGTGGGTGTCGGACTCCGCCAAGGTTGTCCCTTATCTCCGATTCTGTTTGTGATATTCATGGACAGGATCTCAAAGCACAGCCAAGGTGAGGAGTGTGACCGTTTTGGGAACCTCAGAATTGCATCTCTGCTCTTTGCAGATGATGTGGTTTTGTTGGCTTCATCAGAATGCGACCTCCGGCACGGACTGGGGCGGTTTGCAGCTGAGTGTGAAATGGCTGGGATGAGAGTCAGCACCTCCAAGTCTGACGCCATGGTTCTCTACCGGAAAATGGTGGATTGCTGCCTCTGGGTTGGGGATGAGTTGTTGCCTCAAGTGAAGGAGTTCAAGTATCTCGGGGTCTTGTTCACGAGTGAGGGTAGGATGGAGCGGGAGATTGACAGGCGGATTGGTGCAGCATCAGCAGTAATGCGGACGTTGTACCAGACCATTGTGGCGAAGAAGGAGCTGAGCCAGGAGGCAAAGCTCTCAGTTTACCAGCCAGTCTTCGTTTCAATCCTCACCTATGGTCATGAGCTTTTGGTAGTGACCGAAGGGGTGAGATCGCGGATACATGCGGCTGAAATTAGTTTCCTCCGTACGGTGTCTGGGCTCAGCCTTAGAGATAGGGTGAGGAGCTCGAACATCTGGAGGGAGCTCGGAGTAGAGCCACTGCTCCTTCGCATCGAAAGGAGCCAGTTGAGATGGTTCGGGCATCTGATTAGGATGCCCCCTGGGCGCCTTCCTTTGGAGGTTTACCGGGCATGGCCAACTGGGAGGAGATCCCGGGGTAGACCCAGAACACGCTGGAGGGACTACATGTCCAGTCTGGCCTGGGAACGCCCTGAGATCCCCCAGGAGGAGCTGGAGGGTGTTGCTTGGGAGAGGGACATCTGGAGTGCCCTACTGCGCTTGCTGCCACCGTGACCCGACCCCAGAAAAGTGGCTGGAGATGAGATGAGATGAGATGAGATGAGACGTTTCATCGCTCAACTAAGCTACATCTTCAGTCTAAACTGACTGCAGGTATCACCACACCTTATAAACAATACAGTTGCATAACAACCGAAAGCAATGACCAGTTTCATATGCAAATATGGATCTGACCATTAACTAGAGTTTCAATGGTCATATGTATTATTCACAGAGGATTTGGGAATGTTTGCAATCACAGCATTGTAAGATGCCCCTTAGCCTCTTGCAAAGGGGCTGAATTTTGCTGTCACGCCGAGGGAAGTCAGCCCCAGCACGGAATTAGTTCCATCACTCTGTAGGCACGATGGCATTAGAGTTTGAGGCCATTCTGAGTTCTGACAATTCCATGGATCAGAAGTGGACCTCCCTAACCCCATTGCGACATCAAGCTGCAATCGACTCTATAGTCTACAAAGTCAGAAAATATCAGGACTGGTTCAACAAGAACTCTGACACCTCACATCCCTGCTGGAAACCATGCATGGGTCAAACAAGGCTCCTCTCAACGTCCCTGCATCCATCATCCATCTTTCGGCAGCAGTGGCAAACAGCATGTAAGGCAGTACAAATAACCTTGCGCACTCTGCAACATACAGAGAGGATGAACAAAGCTCATGAGATTCAATCATATGCTGACAGAAATGATATGCACAACTTCTACAATTCTATAAAGACTATATATGGCTATTCAAACTGCTCTATCACACCCTTACAATCAGCGGACGGACTGACAACCCTGAAGGATCAACAGCAGATCCTGGCAAGATAGGTGGAACATTTTGAAGCCCTACTTAACCAGCATTTACTAACTGACCAATCCTTCCTGGAAGAGCTGCCAATTCCTCCGCCCATCCCAGACCTTGACCACTCGCAAACTTTTCTAGAAGCACTTGCAGCCATCAACTCCTTCAAGAACAACAAGTCCCCTGGCAGTGATGATATCTCAGTAGAACTCCTAAAACAAGGCAAGGCAAGGCAAGTTTATTTGTATAGCACCTTATCATCACGGAGGTCATTCCAAGTGCTGTACAGGCAAAAGATAAGACGAAAGAAAAAGCATTATAAAAGCATAAAGTATGATGAATAAAAGTGCAGACAAATTTTTTAAAAGTACAAACGAATTTAAAGAGTTCTCTGTGGTGGAAAGACTTGTGGTGCCCACAACTATGAGATGAAAAATGCTCACCGGGATACACGAAGGGCACCTGGGTGCAGAAAAGTCAAAAAGAAGAGCACGTGAGGCTCTCTACTGGCCAAACATGAACTCTGATACTGACCAGCTGATTAGTGAGTGTGCTACATGTCAGGAGTATCACTATAAGCAAACAATGGAACCCCTCATTACCACACAGCTCCCATCACAACCTTGTGAAAAGGTAGGAACTGATATATTTCACTATGAGGGAAAGACTATTTGTTAGTTATAGATTACTATTCCAATTATCCGAAAACGCATCTCTTGTCCACTACCACATCAAGAGCAGTGATAACTCAGTTGAAGTCAATCTTTTCCAGCCAAGGCATCCCTCTAACTCTAGTTTCTGATAATAGCCCTCCCTATGTAAGTCATGAGTTTCAGGCGTTTGCTACAGAGTATGAGTTTAATCACGTCACCTCCAGTCCTCTTTATCCTCAGGCCAACGGGAAAGAAGAAAAGGGAGTACAGATTATGAAAAGACTATTAAAAAAGCAGCACATAGCAACACTGACCCATACCTGGCGCTGATGTTATACAGGGCAGCCCCGCTGGAAAGCGGGAAGTCTCCAGGCGAGCTATTGCTGGATCGCAAGATCTGTACTCGATTGCCCAGTCATGGTTCACACATGCCTGAACACAGAGATGAGTTGTGGGCAGACAAAGGCAGAAGACTACAGCAGAAACAAAAGACGTGTCATGATCACACAGCTACCGCTCTTTGCCTCTACAGGAGAAGGATGTAGTTCGCATAGAAGGGCCTAGGTCATGGGCTAAAAGAGCCATTGTTTGGCAACAGGTCACTCCCAGGTCATACAGTATCATGACAGAGGATGGTGACGTCTTTCGCAGAAACAGGAAGCCTCTGTTGAGAACCACAGAGTCGTTGCAACCATAGGTGGGCAGAGAAGATGACCTGAGAACGGAGAGCTGACTGAGTGATGATGAGATTAGAGCAATGGCACAAAATGACAAAGGACACAATAGTGGCGATGTGACAGAGGTTCTGTGTGGTGCCGACACGGCCATGTCGGCACCACACAGACCTCAGCCTCATCCTCAGCATCCCTCTCCAGCAGGAGGCACTCTGGAGCACTGTCTGATCTTGGCTATGAGGACAGCCCAGAGGGAGGGACGCTGAGCCGTAAACCGCTGCGGCTGGGCACGAGTGATGTGTATGACAGAGGGAAACTTGGAATTCGCAGCGCCTGCTGGGAAAGCTGACAGTTTTCTGTGCGTGGGCGAGTGGGTGCCAGGGGCAGCGTTTGGTGGTAGCGGTAGGGAGGCGTGGCATGAGGAGGAGAAGGAAGACGAGGGGCGTTCCTGCTGCCACCGCCGCTGTTGCTGCTGCTGGTCAGCAGACTGGCTGCGCCTCATGCCCGGTGGTTGGCCCTGGTGCAGGGAATCCGACAGGGTGGCAGACAAGCATCTAAGGGGGTTCAGCATCCCGTTCAACTGGGCAAGTCAGAGCGGACACAGACACACAACAACCACCACATATTGTCCAACATGTGCACGAGAACACACGAAATGTAACCACCATTGATTGACAGATTGTGAACAGTTTAAAGCCTTTGTTATTGTTAGTAATGCTGTTATTGTTACTGTTGTTCTTTGATTTGTTCAGACAATTATTGTGTAATATGGTAAAGTTGTCATGTGTAGTTTTTGGGCCTGTGTCCATTCTTTACTAATAAAATCATACCAGTCAATTTTGACCGGGAACACAACAGATGTTATTTTGTGCAACTATTTAAAAATTTGAAATGGTTTCAAGAAAATGTCCTCGTTAAGACTTTGACACAAAGTAGTCTGTGATAAACAGCGCAGTATTTTTCATCTGAGTATTTGTTATCGTCAAAATAATCCATACATTACGGAATCAGGAATCAGGAATACTTTATTTGTCATTTTATTTCATGAAATATCGTTTCCCCCAGCCCACAGCAGTGCAACACAAAGACAAAAACTCATATCTGGGCGTCTGGATGGCGTGGCAGTCTATTCTGTTGTCTACTAACAGGAGGATCGCTGGTTCGAATCCCTGTGTTACCACCGGCTTGGTCGGGCGTCCTTACAGACACAATTGGCCGTGTCTGCGGGTGGATATGAAGCCGGATATGGGTATGTGTCCTGGTTGCTGTACTAGCGCCTCCTCTGGTCGGTCGGGGCGCCTGTTCAGGAGTGGGGGGAGTGGGGGGGGGCTGTGAGGAATAGCGTGAAACGCGCTACGTCCCCCTGGTGAAACTTCTCACTGTCAGGTGAAAAGAAGCGGCTGGTGACTCCACATGTATGGGAGGAGGCATGTGGTAGTCTGCAGCCCTCCCCGGATCAGCAGAGGGGTTGGAGCAGAGACCGGGATGGCTCGGAAGAGTCAGGTAATTGGCCGGATACAATTGGGGAGAAAATCCGAAAAAAATAAAAAACACATATCCAAAATTACAAGAACACATATGTATATCAAACTGCAAAAACAAAAATCACTGTCCAGGAGAACGAACGCCGGTCGACTGTCGGAACTGCCGGTCTGCATGGGCTAGCAGTTAGCTTAGCCTGCCCCGCTCCCGTGTCCTGTCAGCCCCGACAGGGCCGTGGTCCCCGGGTCCACCAGACGCAGCAGACCAGGCTCCTCGAGCCGATCCAATGCCAGCTGTCCCAGCCAGACACCTTTGACACACCTCCCAGCACTCCACACGACGACTCCAAAAACAGTCAAGGCTAGGCAAGGCCGCCGCCAGACCACCCTCGGTGTTTCCTGAACTGCCGGTCTGCATGGGCTAGCAGTTAGCATAGCCGGCCCCGCTCCTGCGTCCTGTCAGACTGCCCTCGGTGTGACCTCTTTGGGTGCAGCTCCGTGCAGGGCCGTGGTCCCTGGGCCCACAGGACCGGGCAGACCAAGCTCTCCCAGCTGATCCAGCGCCAGCTCTTCCAGCCATCAAACGAAGACACAAACTTAGAAGCAGATGTGGACAAAGACACTGCATGATGGTACCGGAAGAGGCCGCCGCAAACGTAAGTTCGCGCCGCCGTCTTCCCCCACCGGAAGGAAAACTTGCTGTTTTTTTTTTAACTCAGAAATGATTTGTATCAGCTCAGGTCACTGAGGCCTACAGGCCATAAATAACAGGTAGAAGATCAAAACTTGTAATGTTCACAAGAACTTAAGTTGATAAAAAGATTTAAAATACCATCCATCCATCCATCCATTAGCCACACTGCTTATCCTGCTCTCTGGGTCGTGGGGATGCTGGAGCCTATCCCAGCAGTCACTGGGCGGCAGGCGGGGAGACACCCTGGACAGGCCACCAGGCCATCACAGGGCCTAACTAAGATATGTGTCTCTGAAAGCCAGTTTTGAAGCAGAATTCCCTCATCATGGATGACTTCATTTCATTTAAAACACCATTACATGACAATATATGTACTATTATGGATTTAGAACCAGCTATAATGGGGCGGTCGTTTTGGACCGGAACACAAAATTAATTAACATGAGACGAACACCACAGGAGGGTTAAGTGTTCATTTGAATGACGGAAAGCCCAAGGAAAGAAACCATTCTTGTGCCTGGTTGTTTTGGGGTACAGTGCTCTGTAGCGCCTGCCAGAGGGAGGAGTTGGAACAGGTTGTGACCAGGGTGCGATGGGTCTGCAGTGATGTTGCCTGCCCATCTCCTGAGTCTGGAGGTGTATAAGTCCTGAATGGAGGGCAGGTGGGTGCCAATGAGTTTCTCTGCAGACCTAAACTGTCTGTTGTAGTCCGTCCCTGTCCTGTTTGGTGGCTGATCCAGACCAGACAGTGATGGATGTGCAGAGGACAGACTGGATTACTGCAGTGTAGAACTGGGTCAGCAGTTCCTGATCTCTATCAATCAAAGTGTAAGTAATTATCGTTTGCCAACAATATTCAGAACAGCCTCCTGGTTTAAGACAGGGAAAGACAGAACCTGACGAGGAAAAAGCAGCGGTGTCTGCTCTGCGGTGTCTGATGACAGACAGGGAAGAGGTCTGCGTGGTGCTTCCAGAGGAACGTGCTGCGGATTAGAGGGAATGGTTTTCTTTCAGACCGTTTTCTAGTAATAACTTGTCCAGAACAGGGTTTACAGAGTTTGGGGCCCTCCTCTGTCCCAGTTTTCATTCCCGGTGAGGCCCTGTGCTGCAGGGCAGACACAAAAGCTGTGTGAAATCGAACACCCATTATTTCTTGTCCCGTCTGCCGTGTTTGGTGTGACGGGCGCTTGTTTACCCCCTCACATCTCAGGAGAGACTCGGACGGTCTTGACTTGGCGTCTCACGATGACTGAGAGGAACACTTCTTCTCGGATGACGTGCTTCAGACCCTCTACCCTGGTCACTTTGGGTCAGTTGGTGTACTTACTGCGCTGTGGAGCGCCCCTTGCTGGTGCAGAAGGTAAGGATTCAGAACAGTTTCATTGCCGAGCCAAAACACGTCGTGTTTTGTGCGCGCCACATCATTTCACCACACAGCTGCTAGGTGACGCCGTTTTCAGCTCCGCGCTCTTCGTTTTGCGAAGTTGTGATGTAATTTCCTCAAAACTGAAATGTCTGCTGCTGTCTGTCCACATGTGACAGTGGTGGGTAACAGAGACCGCTGTAAGACGATACGGATCATCAGGATCCAGTTTACTACAGTTGATCTGGTCACATAAAGTACTATAAAACCAGAAGCGCTCCTTCGGGTTGACTTCATTTCCTAATTTAACATCAACTCTTCCGACATTTGTTACTTTGTTTCATCTAGAGTTTCGGACTCGCGCTGATGCCCTCGTTTGTGTTACGGATATGCCACCTCCATTCATGGGTAACTAGGACAGGCTGCAAAACAGAATAATAGGGACATTGTCGGCATGGGAATTCAGTAGGGTCAAAGTTCATCACACAAAATGTCTCAGGCTCGGTTCTGCTGCGGGGAGCCGGCGGAAAGTGGGCCGGGGGAAGGAAAAGGCCTCGGGTCATTTGAGGGACAACCGCTGTCTCCGGAACGTTCCTTCTCAGCGGGTCATCACGGGATCTGCTCTCTGGATGCTGGTCAGGGTGCACGCCTCGTCGATAACGGACGTCTTTCGACAAATTAGACGTTACTTGAATATATGTCTACAGCCGTCCGTCCATTATCGTAACCGCTTATCCTGCTCTCAGGGTCACGGGCTGCTGGAGCCTGTCCCAGCAGTCACTGGGCAGCAGGCGGGGAGACACCCTGGACAGGCCGCCACAGGGCCACCACAGGGCCCACACCCACCCACACCCACACACACCTAGGGACAATTTCAGTACAGCCGAGTCACCTGACCTACATGTTTTGGACTGTGGGAGGAAACTATTTTATTAAAGAAATAAATTATTATTAATAATAATTATTATTAACACAGTGGCACAGTGGTTAGCGCGGTCGCCTCAAGAAGGTCCTGGTTTCGAGCCCCGGGGTGGTCCAACCTTGGGGGTCGTCCTCTGTGTGGAGTTTGCATGTTCTCCCCGTGTCTGTGTGGGTTTCCTCCCATAGTCCAAAGACATGTAGGTCAGGTGAATCGGCCGTACTAAATTGTCCCTAGGTGTGAATGTGTGTGTGTGTGTGTGTGTGTGTGTGTGTGTGTGTGTGTGTGGGCCCTGTGATGGACTGGTGGCCTGTCCAGGGTGTCTCTCAATGGGATAGGCTCCAGCATCCCCGTGACCCTGATTAGGATAAGCAGCTTGGATAACGGATGGAAATGAATTATTAATAATAATAATAATGCCAAACACGGTGGCACGGTGGTGCAGTGGTTAGCGGTTAGTGGGGTCGCCTCACAGCAAGAAGGTCCAGGGTTCGAAGCCTGGGGTCACCCGACCTTGGGGGTCACCCCGGGTCATCCTGTGTGTGGAGTATATGTCCACAACGCATCTGAAATTAAATTTGCAGTAACAAAGTCCCTTTGCCTTTGGTGTGTGTTGTGGTGTGCGTCCCAAGTCTGGCCCGTGCAGCTGCAGAGCCAGCACGGGGACAACATGACGGCGGTCAGTGAAACCGAGGGGCACATTTTGGGGAGCACTTCCGACGCCACCGAGGACTTCCTCCAGAGCCAGGCCACCGGCCCCAAGCTGATGTCGAACGTTTGGACTGCCGCCCACCTTTCCTCTCTGGCACATCTGGTGTCCGACAAGAGAACCACAGGTTGTGTAACGCTACATAGGATAATGAAATCAAGCTGAAGATAAGCCGATGTGCCAAATGCTATTTGCCGCTAGTTGTTTGTTGTGTGTCGGGTTCTGTGTTGTATTCTGTATGAGGGCAACACAACGAAAAGCAGAGAGTTTCGGGAATCCCAGGGTAGCATGTAAAGTGTGTTTAGTGCGTTTTGAATTTTCCTGATGAGATGAAGCGCCCATTTGGTGGATCCGAAAGCAAACTCCACAAGCCGTTTGCAGTCAGTATCTGACTTGGCTCTGAAGATCAGATGTCTACCCATGTCTTGTACTGGTTTAAACCTCGGGGGTGAAACAGCCTATGTGGTCCTTGTTACTGCAGAGAAACGGCGATGCCACACAGGCTGTAATGCTGCAAAATGCTCCACATTACTCTGAACTACGTTTCTCCTCAGTCCGTGTAGGTCTGCGTGTCCTCCTCTCGGGCCCCAGAGAGCTGCTGGACCCTCAGCTTCTCACAGCGTTACACAAACAGGTCAGTATGTTTGCTGTTGCAGTGGCAGATGTAGAGATCGGGGCGTCTGCAGACACCATCTATCCGTGCAAATCTACATCCACATCTGTGATTACCCGTTAGTGTGGTGCTGGTGCAAGCAGCAGGGGTAATTAAAGGACTGAAACCCAGATATCAGACACATTTGGACCTAATCTGGGGCACTTTTGGTACGTACGGCTCAGTTACAGCACTGCCAACTGTTGTGTGTAGCAGACATGGCCCAAATGCCATAAGCCGGGCCTGACTTGGGTTACGACAAGTGTTGTGTGGGCCAGACATGGCCCAAATGTAATGAACCGGGCTTGACTCGGGTTACAGCACATATTATGTGGGCCAGATGTGGCCCAGATTTAATGAGCCAGGCTTGACTTTAGTTAAGGCACATGCTGTGTGGGTCCAGAAGAGGCCCAAATGTCATGACCTGTGGCTGAGAGGAGGGAGCCACACTCACCCTGAGTCAACACCGTCATTCAAGGCCAAATGAGGGCCGTAAGATAAGTGCAGATGTGGGCCACATTTGGGCCAAAGAGTCTTCGCTATCTGGGAAACCTGGCAAAGAAAAGGCGATGGATTGCCCAGGTAGAATGATAAAATCAAAAGGTTAGAAATGAAGCGCGGCAGAAACGAAGCCGTTGTTGTTTTGCATTTCCGAGCGGTTAGGTGGTGAATCTCCACGTGCGCGGCGCCCCTTGAGTTTTAGGCTTCACAGAGTCGGGGTGAACATCTGTTGACTCCAGGTTATCGCGTTCAGTCAGATATGTTTATCTGTGAGTAAACCCAATTACATAATTACAGGCAGAGGAGAAAGACTGGGCCGGTCACTGATCAGCCAGTCAGTATAAAGGTCGAACCCTGAACCTCTGTCTTTGTCCTGGTCACTCCAGGGCTAGTTTGTCATTCGTTTAGTTATCAGCAGACAAAAAGGCAGGGCCCACAAAGCCTTGCTAGTTCTGTGCTGGTCAGAATTATTTGACTTGTATTTCAATTGAGCTCGCTGGAATGCCAAATTGACAGCAGCCTGTAATTAAGACGCAGCTTTGACTGGATTAAAGGATTAGAGTCAGACGGTTGGAACAAACTCCGACTATGTGGCGTTTCGCCGGAACATTCTCATCTCTCTGCAGAGGCATGGCCTATAGGCCTGCCTTAATTACCATAATTGCGGACTTGTGTTAGAGTAAAATGGGGGAGGTAAAGAGCTAAAGATCCTGTTTTTTAAAACTGTTTTTTTGGTGTTTTTGGTTCTTCTTTGTCCCCCTGTTCTTGTCGCCGAGAAGCCCGGCATCTACACCCTGGGGGAGGAGACGGGATTCTTCACAATGCAAATACTGGGAAGAAAGAGAGTGAACTCCGCACCCTGAGATTTCATCACTCATCACCTCTGCACTTCCAAAAATCTGCTAGAAGTACCAACAAAAAAAAAAGAAAAAAGGGAAGAAATTACAACCGCCATCTTGTTGTAGCGCCACACCACGGTGATGGTGTTTCCGTTCCCCATTATCAATTAATTAAAAAAAAATGCGGGCTGTTGCCATGAAACTGTGTTTGTTTTCACGTCACTATCATGTATTAAACATTAACTTCAGCCTCTCACTCGCTCCGCGTCCTGCGCTTTTGTAGTACCGCTCCACTGGCGGGCGGGCCCGCCTCTCAAACGCCAGGGCCAATAGCGGCAACCGCCGAGCTCTGGGTCCCGCCCCCCTGACGTCACGCCTCCTTCCTCCGGCCGCGCGGGGAGGATGTTCCCCGCACGTCCACGTTTCCTGCGGTGGCGTGGCGAGCGAATGGATGGAGGAGCCGCCCGGGGGGGGACGCGACTCCCGTCACAGCACCCAGAGCTCCGACATGCTGGAGGAGCTGCTGCCCGCGGAGGAGAGGGACTTCCAGACCTTTCTGTCTCAGATCGGCGGGAAAGAGCGGATCTATTTGGTGACCGACGCCGGCAGAGCCGAGGCGGAGGACGGAGCCGGCGTATTGAACGACTTCATCCGCGACATGTTTCACGTCACGCCGCCGCCGCTCGCCGCCTCCGGGGCGGAGGAGGTCGGCAGTAACGGGTCGCCGAGACAAGGGGATCTGGCGGAGAGCCACCCCGACCGGGGCGCAGAGCCTCCCCCGGCGAGGCCCGGGGAAGCGGGGAGGGACCCTGGGTCACGCCCGCAGCCGCCGGACGCTGGGAGGACGGCGACTACCAAGGTGAACGTGTGTGGCCCGCAGAGGACCATAGACTTTCCCGTCGTGGTGTTCCTCTTCAGGCAGGACTTCCTGACGGGAGCCGCCAACAAGCGGTGTCTGACGGAGATCCTGAAGGACGTGCGGACGCGCAGCAAGCGCGCCGGCGCGCCGCCCGCACTCATGGGGTTAATCCACGCGGCGGCGGAGAGCGACGCGACGCGGCGGTGCGCGCAGCGCCTGGAGGGCCAGATGCGGGCGGTGTTCCGCAGGCAGCCGCCGGACAGCATCTGGGTCGGCGTTTTCCTTCCCAAGACGGAGAGCAAGATCCTGGCCATCAAGCAAAACGCCTGCAAAGTGTTGCGTTCGTCTCAGACGGCAGGTGAAGCGCAACTTCCCGCATTTCTGCTTGACGTCCAACGCGCCGCACCCTGCATAGCGGCCATTGTTCGTTTATTGCGCTCTATTCGTGCACTCGATCGCGTCCTCAGGTTGGACCGGTACTGCCGGTTCTTTGTGCTACCGAGAAGGTCCCCGCATTCACCTGTTGTTGCAGGTGTGAAGCCTCCCTGATTGGAGGCCGAATAGCTGCAGTGTAGTGCAAAATAACCACGAGTTGCATCAGTCACCCTGTTTACACTTGGTTTTAAAATGCGTTTTGGGCGATCGGATCACAAGTGGCCAGCGAGACACGTCGCCCCGTCTACATCGCGCGTCTCCAAATGCGTCCTGCTTGACCGCCTGTGGTCAGATTCCGTTACTCCGAAGAAGATTTCGTCACTTCCGCTACAAGGTCAAAGCGCCTCAGTCAAGCGCCAGATTTGCCGACCCGCTGTGAAAACGACAGCTAATGTTTGAAGACGTTTCCAGCACCAATATACATGTACGCGCTGTTCCAGCTGCTGAGACTGACGGCACTGATTCTTCTGCCCACATGCAGATTCGGCATCTCGTTTCACGTGTACCCCACCCACGTGCGCGCTCCCCTCTCTCCATTTTTTTTCCAAAGTCCGCGCGCTCTCACCAAAACAACCGCCACGTCCTGCATCGATGACGTATTTTCCTGCCGGGGACGCATCAGGACGCATTAGCGTTTACGCTGCAAAAGACATGTGGTCACTAGCGTCCAAGACCACCTAGGCAAGTGGTTTGAGGAACCGGTTCACAGAACGTTTTGGTGGTGGTTTGCACTTGTATTTAGTGCTGTCTACTTGTGATCCGATCCCAAAAAAAATAAAACGCATTTTAAAAGCAGGTGTAAACGGGGCGGGTGTTTTGCAGCGATGTTGTATGGAGGGCCGCGTATGAAGGTGTTTTTGTGTCTTTTTGATGCAATGAAAAAATAAACCCGTTTTGGGAGCAGATTTCCCCCACTGCAATCAAAAATCGAGCTTGTGAGTAAAAACACATGAACATCCAAACCAAAAGTATCAGGACTGCAAGCGCAGAATGAGTTTTGATTGCGGTGGTGGAAATAGGCTCCCAAAACGGTTTTTTATGGTATTGAAAAGACACAAAAATACCTTCATGCCATGTTCATACAAGCTGATTACAGTGATAAACACATCATCGTCGTCGTCATTAGTGGATTCAGTGGGTGTAGTGTTGGCCTGGTCCCTCTGTGGCCCATGATAGGGCACCACTAGTGTATATTATAATGACTTGGTAGGGCACTCGGAAATGTAGGTCAGTTCACAACGCTCACGAGACCGAGACCAGACATTAATGCACGCAAGTTTTTCTTTCTAAGGCTGTGCTGCAAAGATGGGGGGTCGGGGTGGGGGGGGGGACAAAAGAAGCATTCATGAAACAATCTACTGCTTGCAAAAGCTGCCAAATAGTCTAACACTTGTAATTGCCTTTTCAGATTATAGCAGGGAGATAGGAAACCAGGCTGGCTGGCTGCTGCGATGTCTCCCCTGGCCTTCCAGAAGAGGGCACAGGGACCCGGCCTGCAGCCCCTCAGCCAGTATGCAAAGAGGTAGAAGCACCATTTCTGTTCCAGTTGGGTCTGCCTGCGCTACTGCAGTGTCTGGTCGTGTGGAGATTCGTCTTTGAGCTGTGGCACTGACTTGATGGCATACTGACACGTGTCCGATCCGCTGTGTGTATCAGTGTAGCGCGACGAAACGGGATTTAGGGTCTCGTGTTTCTTTCTTTTACTGAAAATGAGAAAAATGAAACGGCAGGATCCGGCTGCAGCCAGGCCCTGTTCTTTCTGTTCTTTCCTTTAAACTCTCGCCAGCCGCAGGGACAGAGCAAACGAACACACCTCACGGCAGGGAGCATTTTTGTGTTTGCTTGTCGTTATAAATACATCCAGTTACTTCCTGTTCACATAGATGTGCTGCTGTGTGGGTTTACTGCTGCGCATTGTGGTGAGCTCTTACACACCGAGACTTTACTGACTTTATATTGCGCTTTTTTTATTCTCATCCTCAGAGGTTCAAAATGTGGACATCAGGAATCGGGAACAATTTATTGTCGTCTCATTCGTGTACTTGCGTACACAAAAGAGACGAAATTGTGTTTCTCCCAGCCCACGGCGGTGCAACACAAAAGACAAAAACACGTCCAAAAACGACACCATAAAAAAAAAAAACACCCATACAAAACCAGAGAGAAAAAAGCAAAAACAAAAACAAAACACAAACGGTCAACAACCAGGGGCGGATCTACAGAGTGGAGAGGGGTGGCAACTGCCACCTCTGGGACACAGTCTTGCCACCCCAGGAAAAAATCTCTAGATCCACCACTGTCAACAACACAGTCCATTCAGTAAATTTGCAACACAATTCAAAAATAGTCACTGCCCAGGAGAACGAACGCCAGCCAGGATGACTGTCAGTACTGCCGGTCTGCATGGGCTAGCAGTTAGCTTAGCCTGCCCCGCTTCCGCGTCCTGTCAGACCGCTTGCGGTGTTTCCTCTTTGGGCACAGCTCTGGTCAGGGCCGTGGTCTTTGGGTCCACAGGACGCAGCAGCCCAAGCTCTCCCGGCCGATCCAGCGCCGGCTCTCCCAGCCAGACACCTTCGACACACCTCCCTGCATTCCACACCACGACACAAACGCAGATGCAGAAAAAAACACCGCACAATCCACGCTAGGCAAGGCCGCCACCAGACCGCCCTCGGTGTTATCTCGGTGTTATCGGAACTGCCGGTCTGCGTGGGCTAGCAGTTAGCTTAGCCTGCCCCGCTCTCCCAGCCGATCCAGCGCCGGCTCTCCCAGCCATCAAATGAAGTCGATGATCACAGACATACATCCTCATAAAAGTTATTCACACAATGACACAAACTCAGATGTAGATGTGGACAAAGACTGCGTAGTCGGCACTGGGTGAGGCCGCCGCTAACACAAGTCCACGCCGCCATCCTCCCACACCGGAGGTCTTTTTGGACATACCACCAGAGTTACATAAACGTTTATTTTTTAACTTTTTATATTAGATTAAACGTGTAACATGAGAGGACAGTAAGAGATGGAAACGGATGAGCCGCTGTGGTGACCCCTAACGGGAGCAGCCAGATGTGGCAGTAGTAGATTAGACATGTGATGTAAAAGCTAAAACAAGCTAAGGTTGGCACACGGAGCATCAAGTTGAATTCCTGAAAATGTACTTGGCAAATGAAAGAGGTTGTGATTCTGACTGACTGTTTTCCCGGTGACACAGGCAGTAAGGAAGAAGGGATTCCTCTGAAAAGCAGCACTCTGTCGTCCGGGCCCCACACGGAAGCGGGGTCAGCAGCCGCCGAGGGGGACAGTTAACGTTCAGATGCAGGACTCTCAGCCACAACGTCCATCACTGAACAATGTCCTCCTTTAAGTTACAATGCTGCAGACGCCCTCCCTGGTGCCTTCCATCGTCGGCCGGCGTGTTGGAGACCATCGTCGGGAACATCCAAACCATGAATGCTTTTGTAGTTGAAGGAGAGGAGGAGGTCGGAAGCACCCTGAATGCAGATTGTGAACTCGTAGTTCGGTATCAAGAGGGTCCCCAGAAATAAGAGAGATAGTGTCATGGAAACAGCGGAGGAGCGGACAGAGCAGCCTAGAGGTCTGTCGAGACACAGCACAGAGACGGTATGGTGCAATACTACCATGTACAAATGACAGGGACGGGGCAGTGCATCACAGAACCCCAATTCACACTGTAAAATAACCAGAGGGCACAAACCACATCTTGCATTCGACTCCACGTCTCAGCCGGCCTGGCAGCGTCGGTGTTTGTTTGGCGTTCCTGCCTGCATTGATTAAATAACAAACCTACATATTCAGCGATGTATACAAATGGTATTTATTCAGAAGTTAAGTGAAGGAGGGCATCCGCGTAGTTAGTGGTCTGTTCTGTTGCCTGCCACCATGGGGATCGGCAGTTTGAATCCCCATGTTACCTCCTGCTTAGTCGGGCGTCCCCACAGACACAATTGGCCGTGTCTTCGGGTGGGAAGCCGGATGTGGGTATGTGTCCTGGTCGCTGCACTAGTGCTTCCTCAGGTCGGTCGGGGCGCCTGTTCGGGGGGGGGGGCAACTGGGGGGAATAGCGTGATCCTCCCACTCGCTACGTCCCCCTGGTGAAACTCCTCACTGTCAGGTGAAAAGAAGCGGCTGGCGACTCCGCATGTATGGGAGGAGGCATGTGGTAGTCTGCAGCCCTCCCCGGATCGGCAGAGGGGGTGGAGCAGCAACCAGATGGCTCAGAATAGTGGGGTAATTGGCCGGGTACAATTGGGGAGAGAAAAAAAAGGGGGGGGGGGGATCCACAAAAAAAAAAGAAAAGAAAAAGTTTTTCAGAATTTGTTTACTTGGACTTACGTAGCCCGTAGCATCTCTGTTTAGTTTCCCGCATGGAAAACCAGCTGGAGGAGTCCAACCTGGTTTGTAGAGAGAGCCAGCAGACGAATGTGACAAGGCCTGTTTTTTAATTTACCAAGGGATAATGTTAACACCAGAATTTTGGATTTGGTCAAATATTTCATGGGATTTGGACAATTTGGACACCACAGTAGAACAAGCCGGATGCACATGACTCGACTGTAGGGGGAGATAGTGCTGAGGGTAAACATCCACTTAGCCTCTGCTGTCAGTAATGTGCCTGCCTGTTTGGGGGGGCTCAACTGTGACAAAATGTGAGGTCAGGGGTCAGAATGTCCCGTTTCCATGACGTCAGCTGCTAGTAGAGGAGCTGAATCCTGTCTGCTGATGCTGCGTTTCTTTTTCGAAGTGCATATTCTGAAAGTCTTGACCCACTTTGAGGCGGGGACGTGAGAGTGGTATGGCACTTACCTCATGCAGTGGCGGAAAATAGAAAATAAGTTGCATTATTTGGTCTGTTTTGGGTTCTGTGATTCTTTCACGTTGTGCTGGGCGGGGGAACAAAGAGCAATGCCCTCACGGCTGATGCCGTCAGGCGGCAGCAGCCGGTACATAGTGCCTGGCTCATTTGAATGGTTACCGTCGGTCAGCGTTTTGCCAGGAAAAATGACAGGGTGCATCGTGTTTTCCATCTTCATCATAGCAGCCAGGTGAGGAGGAAGAAGGCAGGTAGTGTTGAGTTTGAAGAAGTGAAGGTGTTGTGTCCAACCAGCAGATATGACGGAACAAGCTGGGGGAAGACCTTCACCAACACACAGTACTGCATCAACAAGTAAAACTCAGGTTCTACCAGGTTTCGTCCCTGACACAACAGCCCTGCTGACTCTCAGTCATTTGGAATGGAGCTCAGCCCACACTCACCAGGTTCACCTTAGCTGTCAGTAATTTCAACAAACAATGATTATCTTTAGATTTGTAGCTTTAAGTCGATGCAAAAACTTGGCCTTAAACAACACGAGGTGCTCAAGACTCTCCTATCTTCTTTCTTTCCCGTCACTTACATGGTACATCGTACATCTTAGTACAGTGTGGTCGCCGTTCGGTCACGACACAGTCAATAGAGTCTGTTGTTCTGTTTGCAAACAGACACGTTGGGTGATGTAGTACACAGCTTCAGCTTGGCTTCCCAGTATATATGTACTTATGAAAAAGGTTTGGGGGGTGGAGAGTGAGGTGGTTTCTCTCTTAGGTCAGGCGTGAGCTGCTTTGACTTCAACAGGTGTTGGTGTTTTTTTTAGCTTCTTCCCACTGACGTCAGACTACCTTTTTGGTGCTACATCAGCGACTGTGCAGCAAATGTGAAAGTTTCCCCTGTAGGGGCAGCAGTGAAAGCGGGTTTGCTGAAGTTATCTGAGCCAGTGTTTGAGTCAGGTCCAGTATTGACGGGTATTGCAGGGTTTCATCTGGTAGAAGTCATGCAGACATGTCTACAGTTCAAAAATGTGATCATAGTTTAAATATTCTTAAAAATGTTATACGACCAATCAGAGAGGAACTTATGTAAGAAAGGTTTATATAGAGCAGGTTCGGGTGGCGTAAAGGTCCTGTAATTGTTTGTCTTTGTCATTAATTGTCAAAGTATAATGTAATGCACATTTACACTGCATTTGCTCAAAGTGTTTGTTGACATAGCAATGCCAGTAGTCTTATATTGTCCTGCCCATCAGCTGATTGAAGGATCTGAGTAGGATGCAGTAAGACTTAAGGTTTTATTAGAGACGCTGCTAAATGTGATGTTTAAGAACGTAGCCTGTGAATTTTGCTTGTGCCTTAGATGAACAGTATTCACAATTGCACTAATACACTAACACAAGACATGTAATATTTTGTCTATTAGTCTTTAATGAATCTGTTAGCTGTTTATTTTGTAATTATTTTAATATTATAAATTTTGAAATAAATATAACATACCGAAACTTTGTTGTTTGAGTGGGAAGCGTGATGTATTATGTGGAAAACATGAAACTACTGCTATTCCTTTTTCACTGGGTCGGAGTAAAACAGCTTTGGGTATCAAAGTACTGAGATCCAGTGGCGAGGCAGAGACTTGCTCTTTTATTTGCCTTTGGAGCAATCGACGCTGTGCATAACTGTAGTCCACGGACTTCCGGTTTCTACTGCTGCGGTCATACCAGTTTCCTGTTTGTTGGCGTGTGCTGTTGACTATGGCATGTTTTTCGCGATGCCTGCGAGATTTACCATGGATAAATGTCAACCACATGCACACACCTGTCCACACACCTTCACCTGCACCTACCAGCAAACGGCTGAAAAGTTTCAAGTTGTACATAATTATGTCCACAATAATGAGGATGAGTATCCTCTTCCTCATAATTGAAAACAACTTGAAACTTTTCAGCCGTTTGCTGGTAGGTGCAGGGGAAAGTGTGTGGACAGCTGTGTGCACGTGGTTGACATTTATCCATGGTAAATCTCGCAGGCATCGCGAAAAATATGCCATTGTCAACAGCCCATGCCAACAAACAGGAAACTGGTATGACCGCAGCAGTAGAAACCGGAAGTCAGTGGACTACAGTTATGCACAGAGCCAGAGTCCCGACACGGTGGCCACACCGCCAGCCCAGCCCCCAACATTGTCCTGGTCACACAAAAACTGAAAACAAAACACAGCACAACCACAATAACCAAAACATGAACACAACATCACTAAAACCACAATTTTAACATAAACGTTAACAGTCCCATGAGCCCTTGCGCTCCCCCAGCGCAGAACCGTCGACAGTCAGAGTGACCGCCTTCTCCGGTCGCTACAATATTATGTATGTCAGATAAATATGTTTGTATGATTACCACATAATCTATGCGTTTAGATAAAGAAAAGAACACAACACTGCTATCTGCAAAACATTCCCTTGGCCTTTCCAAAATTAATTATATTGTAAAATATAGAAATATCCACACAAACAGCCTAATTATCCGCATATACGTAATGACTATATGGAACAATAGTTAATGTTACATTTTCTCATTTAGCTGGCGCTCTTATAGAAAGCAACAGACGAACTTCCGCTTTCGCCACAAGTCGGCATACCAGTTTCCTGTTTACTTCCCGTCTCTCCGCATCGCCTGCAAATGTCACTCTTTACGAGATGTCTCCGAGATCTGCCAAAAATAAACCTAGTCGATGTCCACCGCATCGTCGATGCCCGTTCCTCTGCCCTCAGAAGGAAGCTGGAAAGGGGATTCAAACTGTATATATCAAGTTATCTGCACAACTACGAGGGTAAGTAGACAATGTGATATTAAACGTTAATCTGCCGGCCGGCCAGCTAACATTAGTTAGCGACGGGCTAATTTATAGCTTTGGGTTTGCTTACAGTGTTAGCTTGTTTTTCTTCATTTCAAACACAAGTTGTTCGTTGTTGCACCAACGGCACTAACTTTCTGCCCCTCTCTCGGTTTCTAACAAGGACCAGGGCGCAGGTGAAGTGATTGCCAGAGCATTGGGCTACAGGTCCATGAGAAAATCGGAGAAGCCTCACAGTTTGAGTGTATGACGAAGCTAGAATTGATAAGCTAACCGTTATAAGCTTGTTATAACCCGGTGTTCCTGAAGAGTCAGCTGAGGTCATGCATGTTTAATGTAACTCTTAAATCTCTACATAATGGAAAGAGTGGCTAGAGTTGGCAGGTAAGTTTACCTAGCTGGTCACCACTGGGTTAATACCGTCCGCTCAGCCACCCCTGGTCTGGGGCAGGCTGGGGACTGAGCGCTCGACCTGCCCCCTCCCTCCCTCAACTCCCTCCCCAACTCCCTCCCCGAGCTCATCATCGGACACTGCTGCGGGCTGACTCACCTCTTCAGACTTCATCTGTGATTTATGTGATTTATGATGTTTGTTTTTCTTGCCCTTTTGTATCTGTCCAAGTGGGAGAGTACTGCTGGCGTAGTGTGTGGCTGCCGCTTCTCCCTCTCATAGCCCCCCTTCCCATCCACCCCTGTATGTCTTCTCCCTCCCCCTTCCCATCCACCCCTGTATGTCTTCTCCCTCCCCCTTCCCATCCACCCCTGTATGTCTTCTCCCTCCCCCCTTCCCATCCACCCCTGTATGTCTTCTCCCTCTCGTAGCCCCCCTTCCCATCCACCCCTGTATGTCTTCTCCCTCTGGTAGCCCCCCCTTCCCATCCACCCCTGTATGTCTTCTCCCTCCCCCCTTCCCATCCACAAGCGCTATATAAGATTGATTTATTATTATTAATACGTTCTTGTTAATTTTTTGGTCATCAGTTCTTTTTGCATGTGTTCTTGTGCCACTCACTGATGTTATTAGCTACAGTTTACCTCAACTTGGTCATTCATTTAAGTTGTAGTCTGGTGTTAAAGGTGTTAGGCTATCATGATTCAAATGAAAACGATTATGCATCATGATCTAGTGCAGCTGACATATTGTACAACATACTCTAACATATAGAAGTACATAACATTTGGTCTGTGATTATAGAATAATATTAGATATAAAAATTATTTAAAAACCAAGATTGTGTCCTAAAGTAATGATTAAACAATGAAACAAGCTAAGATAAATAAGTATTTACTATGACACTTTACTTTTGCAGGTGGTGCTGAAAGAGTCCAGTCCCGTGGAGCTGATGCATCACAGTTGCACGTGTGTGGCTGGAACAGCATTATGCAACCACTGTGTTGCTTTGCTGTTCCAGTCAGCACATTACTCACAACTGAAGGTGTCAGTGCCCCCCCCCCCCCCCCCCCGTGCTAAACTGTACCAAGGGAGAACGGCAATGGCAAGTCAAGAAAAAAGGTATATTAACCTGTTGCATTATAGTTATACATCTGTTGGCGATATTTTCTAAACTATACCCTGCCTAACTTGAGAGGGTATAAAGCCAGGCCCTGTGGGTAAGAGGTCTGTGCTGTCTGCTAAACCAAAGTGTAGAGCAACAACAGAGGGTGTAAGGCAAAACCTGAATATTGTAGATTTATTACAATATGCTACATGAATGTTTGAATGAAAATATGTGTACGCCACTTATATAAGTTTTATGCTCCACACAGGAGCACACTCTGCAAAGGCCTCCGTGGGGATCTACCTGATCTTTCCGCCCTGCGGGTGAGTAGGGATGTAACAATATCAGATTTCCCAGTATGGTACGATATGATATCAACCGAAATATCATGGTATACAATATTTCACGATTTTAAAATGTTTCCCCTTTTAATTAAACATACTATGGCCCATCGAAAATACAAACAAGTATTCTGCTTTGAAGAAAAAAAAACTTTATTGAACTGAAACTAATATGAGAACCTTTACACAAGGATCCTCCATGATGAATTTATGTGCGGTGTGCGGCGCTATGCATGATGTGCAACGTGTTGTGGGCATGATATTATAGGGAAAGCTTATGGTACTATAATTGTGGTTGTTTGATATTGTGATATATTGTTAAACGATATTGTTACACCCTTCAGTGACAGAGGTGTATAAAGATTTCTCCGCAGCTGAGGCGCCGATGATATGCAGCATGGGCATCAGCTGTGAAGTTCCTCTGGTTGACTCTGCCCTTGGCAAGGTTCAAGCCGGAAGTCGAGTGTGCTACCAGAGCACAAAGTTCATGTACTGAATGGCATCAGCTAAGGAGGCCTAGACTGACTGCCTCATGTTTCAGGGAGATCTGTCAAGTTAGAGTGAACTCTGAAGAAGGTCTGGCTGACCGGATACTGCAAGGGACCTGTCGAGACGGCTGCTATGAAGAGGGGGCTCGAAATGGAGGCAGATGCTGCTATCTGGGAGTATTGCCAGATGAAGAGGGTCAACATCTCCCGATGGGTTAATCTTCGACCCTTCAGCGCCATGTCACTTTGGTCTGATTAAGATGAAGTGCCCGAATGTTAAGAGCTATGTTGACTGCCCGTATCTCCAAATGAAGTCAGGCAAACTGGAGCTAAAACAAAGACATGCTTACTACTGGCAAGTACAGAGGCAGATGCTAATAACTGGATGAACTGGTGTGATGTTGTATTCTCAGCCGAAAAAGACATACTAATTCAAAGAATATACAGAGACAGTGATGTGTTAGAGGCGATCAGAGAGGAAGTAGACAGGTTTTATTTCCATGTCTACATGCAGAAATGCCTGTAATGTTTCAAGATTGAGATAATATCCAATCAAATATTGTATGATATATGTAAATATGTTATGCATCTTTTTAACTTTCACTGTTAATGGTAGATGTTTTTCATGATCAATAACACTGCCGTAACACCATGTTAACACAATAAAAGTGTAAATTGGCTGAGTGACTCCTGCTCTCTTTTTAATTAAGTTGACCTAAGTCTCCCATTTTCATGATAACTGTAGAACTTGAGGGGCAGTTCACCAAACTTAATAAAATCCCCCTTACCCAGAGTGCTATCCATCCATCCAGCCAGATTATATTGGTGTGATTTGCTTAGTTTTAGATATCTATAAACTCTTCTCAGGCATAGTGCCACTCAGCTCCATTGTGAGTGACGGCAGATATCTCAAACTAAGCAAATCACAACAAAATAATCTGGATGGATGGATAGATAGCGCTCCGGATAAGGACAAAAATGTTTTTGATGAATTTTGGGTGAACTGCCCCTTCAACGATGACAACTGTACAACTTAACAATGACAACTGTAACTGAATTATTATATGACCATGATTGTGATTATTAGAATATTTTTTTTTATTAAGTTGCACCTTCAAGTTCTCATGAAACACACAGTCAAAAGACAATTTATCAAAGACAATTTACCAATTAAAAATGGTAAGGAATTCATAAGAAAAGTTTATGTTTAACACAGCAAAACATAATTAATTTCAAGTTCCTCAGAAGAGGTAGTAGATATGGCTAAAATTTCAATTTTCATATCTCCATTTCTTGACCAGTGGTCCATTTTGGTAATTTGAGAGGAGGCATGCAACTGTGAATAGTTGATTTATGCTCCCTGAGATGGAGAGAGGAATAGTGGTATCAAAGAGTTTATTCTCTTTAACTCTTCTGATCATCCTCTTGACGCGCACCCTTAAACGGGCAATGGACTGCGTCTTCAGAACATTCACCTCTGGAATCTGGGTCCTCTTGGAGAGGAAGGCAGGACGATGAAC
Source organism: Lampris incognitus (assembly GCF_029633865.1). Lineage (NCBI taxonomy): Eukaryota > Metazoa > Chordata > Actinopteri > Lampriformes > Lampridae > Lampris > Lampris incognitus. Next base: position 113,294,662 of record NC_079213.1, read on the forward strand.
AGTAATCCCAGGCACAAGGTCATCCACCGAGAATCTCTTGTCAACCATGATGGCCATGTCAGGTGTTAAGAGTGACATAATCCCTGACTGACGAAACACCTCCTTGTCACTCATGGAACCCTCAAAGAGTGCTGACACAAAAGTCAGGGCTCCGTGAGGGGACATGCCCACTATAGCCTTGAAGGTGCAGTGGGACTTGTAGGTGGAGAAAACTTCACTCTGGAGGAGCAGGGATGAAGGTGTTTGACACTGTAGCTCTGTGCAGTCAAGGACTACTTGTGTGTTACTGTAGCCACCATCAAAGTCATGTGGAAGACTGGCCTTCACAGCTGCAGGGGACATCCATATACAGACCGAGCCCAGTAGGCTGTAGAGGAAGTTGGTCCAGGTTACGATTATTCGGCTGACTGTTGCTCGGTGGATGTTAAATCTATGGCCCAGCTCCCTCTGCGTACAGCCGGTGGACAGGTATGTCAGGAAAAGGAAGAGCTCATCTATCGGCAGCAGTTTCTGGGGAGAGAAATGTTTAATGAGTGTTAGTTCAAAATCATCCTTTTCATGCTCCATACTTTATGTGAGTGTGTGTGTGTGTGTGGGGGGGGTACTTACAGTTGGTCTGGTTAAAGGGCTTTCAGTTGTCGTGCTAGTGGCATAGGTTTTCCTTGCTCTGGTGACCCTAACTATTTTGGCTGTTGCTGCCTCGATCAGGTTCCAAAATGCCATCAGATGCTCGTATGAGGGGAATCTTAAATAGATAGATATATTAATTGGAATTAGTTGTTGTACAAGTTCAAGAATATAATTAATAATAATAATAATACATTTTATTTGTGGGCAGCTTTCAGAGCACTCAAGGACACCTTACAGAACACAGTTAAAAAAAACAAGCAGCGCTGTTTCAGACAGCATAAAATCAAAACAAAGCAGGATAGACAATAAAAAGTTAACACAACAGATAAGTATAAAATCATCATCTGCACAAAACTCAATGAAGCGTGGATCAGACTTAATATGCCAGTTTGAAAAGGTGCATTTTGAGATGGGATGTGAAGGTTGAAAGAGAGTCAGTGTTGTGAATATCTTGTGGGAGAGACTTCCATAGGCGGGGGGCAGAACGACTGAAGGCTCTAGTTCCCATGGTAGTCCAGCGGGCCAATGGTGTAGTGAACTGGAGAGCAGAAGAGGATCTGAGAGTGCGGGAGGGCGTGTGGATATGAAGGAGTTCATAAAGATATGAAGGAGCTAGGTTATTAAGGGCCTTCAAGGTGAGGGGCAGGATCTTGAAGTCAATACGGTATTTAACAGGGAGCCAAAGGAACTGCTGAAGAACAGGAGTGATGTGACCTATGGAAGGAGTTCTGGTGATGATATGGGCAGCTGAATTCTGGACCAGTTGGAGTTTATGAAGACACTTGAGGGGAAGACCAAAGATGATAGAATTACAGTAGTCAGTACAGGATGTTACCAGGGTGTGAGTGAGTATGGCGGTGCTGTTAGGTGTAAGTGACGGGTGAAGATGATTAATATTGCGTAGGTGGAAGTATGCAGACCGAGCAACAACGTTGATGGGAACTTCAAAAGACAATGTGCTGCCCAGGATGACACCCAATCAAGATGCCATAGACAAAATAAAAACAATAATACACCGAAAGAGACAGTACATTTAGAATATTTACAGTCAGGAATTTAACACAGACACACAAGAAATACACAATCATATACACTAATGCAAGGGCCTGAGAGGGCACAGTCATTACCAGTGTTTGGGGAGTAACTAGTTACATGTAAATGAGTTGCATAATTACAAAATACATATAATTGTAGTCCATAACAGTTACTGAGAAAAAATGTGTAACCTGTAATATTTGAAAAGTAACCTTCCCAACACTGGTCATTACTTAATGCAATCAGTTAGACTAGATGTTGATCTTACGACTATTAGCTAGGTGGGGTTGTTATGGATTTCTTACCTGGTGTAAAACCTGATGTCTTCTGGCGACGAAGCAAACCGCCGGAGTCCAAACGAGTTTTGCAGATGATATGTTTGGAGCTGCTGTCTCAGCTCCTCGATTTCCCTCAACATATCTTCATACTGCTCCCGGTCCACACACACGGTGCGGCTGGCCCCGTAGTCGTGTTCCACGACCATCGGGACCATGATTGGGACGGGTTGCTCGGCCTCCTCCTCGGGCTCCGGGCCAGGTTCCGGACTAGATGGTAGAGTTCGGCGCTCCCAAACACCGGCACGTGTCTTGTTGGTGTAGTTGTTCCACTCGAACAATGATGGGACGGAGCTTGCTGCTAAAATCCGTCTACCCTTGGCAGTATTGAGGATTTGATTATCCTCGAAATGTCGGCTGCATACCTTGCTGTGTGGGGTCACCGAAAACCCCGTCCTCCTAATTTTGTGCAGCCACTGCGCGCGAAGGCCGGTGTTTTTCGGGAAGCGGTGGAAGCTCAAATCGCCGTTATATCGACTCGAAGCCGAGCAAAGTGGCACACAGCAGTGCTCATTAGAGCCACTCACAGTTCTTTGAAACTTGTACAAATCACGCACGTTGTACTTCTTTCTTTTCCGTACAGCACTCATCTCGCTCTTTGCGGCGACCGAGGCGGGCCGGGAAGTAAACAGGAAACTGATCTGCCGACTTGTGGGGGGGAAAGCGGAAGTTCGTCACTACACTTGTGCGCAGAGCGGATTAGGTAAAATCGCGTGTCGACCTACAGACGTTTTAAAGGGCTAAACAATAGTTACGGCAAACGTCATGTCAAGTGCAAAACGGTGACAGCACAATAATGAATCCCCGAATAGACAACATTTTGAGATACCCTGAGTAGTTTTGTTTTTTTGTTTACCCCGAGCGTTTGATAAATTACCTCGGAGGCTGCCATGTTTTTGTACGTTAAACTCAGGCAAAAGAACTGATTCACGCGAGATCGACTCTAGAAACGCCGGCTCTTAGAGGGACACGTTTATTATCTACGACGTCCCTACGGTTTCCCTGCGCTGAAAGAGCAATTTACGTTAACGTGTTATAAATTACGGAGTCTTTGCTATGTATGAAGGATCGTAGTTGGTACTACGGCTGCGTATTTTGAACCGGATTTTTTAAGCAGGCATAAAATAGGTCGCCACAGGCGCGGGTCCGGACGAAGGGGCCTCGCGCTACCGGACAAAAAGGAAGCCGTCGCGGCTGTGGTTTGTTTGTGTCGGTTTTCTCGGACACCGTCTCGTTTTCTACCCCTCACTGAACACGCTCAAGGAGAATAAAACGACTACTAAGCGGAATCGTGGAGCTGAGGAGTGACTGGAGAGCCAAACATGATAACGTCTGCCGGTAGGCGTTAGATAAACTCTTTTAACCAACTGGTAGCGCTAACCCCGCTAGCTAGCTAGCCACCATTGATTTAGCTGAGTCACACGGGGCGCCGCCGCTACCAGCCAGCCGGTGTTACCAATATCGCAGTGTGGCCCGTATTTAGATATTAATGCTATCCTACTTTACTCTGGTACTTTGCTCGCTTACCGTAAAGCCGAGCAGCTCGGCACTTTTGTAAAGTCTTGCTGGTAAATGTGCCTGCTAAACCTTTGAGTGCTGCACGCTTCATGTCATATTACAAATATTTTAGGGCTAATGTAAAAAAAAAACTTAAGCAGGGATCCCAACTGTCAAGGACTGTGCTGGAGAGTCTCTGATTTAACTGTCCGGATCAGGGGGGGGGGGGGCAATCTTGTCCAGAAACGGCTGGTGTGGGTGCAGGTTTTTGTTCCAACCCAGCAGTTACACACCTGGTCCCACTGATCAACCAGTAGGGTCTTAGCTGAGGAACTTGATTAGGACACAGGTGTGTAACTGCTGGGTTGGAACAAAAACCTGCACCCACGCCGGCCCTTTCTGGGTAAGACTGCCCAGGCCTGGACTGAATGGTAATAAGTCGTGGCGATGTGCTGACATCCCACGTTTAAATAGTGAAAACTGTCGTTGGGGCTCACTTTGACCTGCTCTCACGGTGTGCTCTACACCGTAAACCAGTTTACTACACACTACTACGCATTCCACCGAGTTTGTTGTTATGGCAGAAAGCGGAAACTGCAGGCTGGATTAATTGTGAAGTGTGTGAGTGAGTGAGATCTATGATGTTGGAAAAGGCTACTATAGCAATAAGTGGCTTACGTCTTTTTTCTTCACTTTTCTACTTCCAGCTGGAATTATTTCGCTCCTCGATGAAGAGGAACCGCAGCTCAAGGTAAGATTCTCCTCTGCCAAGCACTAAAACACAAGTCCTGGTTCCTGTAGCGCAGGGATGGGCAACATAGTCCAGAAAGGTCCGGTGGGGGTGCAGGTCTTTGTTCCAACCAAGCAGTTACACACCTGATTCTCTAGTTCAACCAATAACCTTTGCTAAGGACCTTGATTTGTAGACTCAGGTGTGTAACTCCTTGGTTGGAACAAATACCTGCACCCACACCGGACCGGTGTCTTAAATAGTTCGCCATTCTGTGTTCTCCTTCCATCCATGTACTTTAAGATATTCAAGTCCTTTAGCTGACACAACATAAAGTTTGTCTCCTCGTCTGTCCAGAAACATGTGGTTCTCGCTCTAGTACTCGCCATGTTGATACTACTGTAACCGGTTATTTTCTTGCCCGGTGCGGGATTCGATACGGGGTGTACTGCACCACAAGGCGACATCACTAACCGCTCGGCTAAAGGGTCAGACCCGTTAGCTAGGGACTAACGTGTCTTATTAGTAGTTTACACTACGCTGTTCAACTTCCGGGTGAAAGATCGCCGCGGGAAGTAGGCCAGTTCGGGGCCGATTGACGCGTACACAAGCCAAAGTAAATTGATCCCCAACCGCGTCATCTAGGTGTGTTAGTCCGACTTCGAGAAATTCGATTTAGTACGATTTCAGTCAGACTAACATGTTTACATGTATTTTAAAAGTCCAGTTTTAGTCGGACTAACGCAATAAATCGACTTTTTCTAACATCACGTAAACGTACTGATTGTGTTTTATGATGCTTCATGTTAAATCTTGTGTGAACTGAATTTGGCCTCGTTAAATAAAATCATCCTTGCATGTAGGGTTCAGCTGCACCTTTAACCAACTACTGTTTCAGTTAGCTTAACGGTAGAATGAGGAAGATTTTCCTAAAAATCAGTGTATAGACTCATACAAAAATAACCCCTCTTAATCATCACTTACGACCCACTAGACCAGTGTTTCTCATCCCAGTCCTCAAGGACCCCCTATCCTGCAGATTTTCATTGTAACCCTGCATAGGTAGCCCTGCTTGTACTTACTCGACCAATCATCTCGCAGCACTTAATTATGCAAGGTGTGCAACATCTGACAAAATTCATTGCTGATTGGTTGAATAACTACAAACCGGTACCTATTCAGGGTTGCAAAGAAAATATGCAGGATAGGGGGTCCTTAAGGACTGGGTTGAGAAACACTGCACTAGACGTATGTGTGGTGGTGTCTGTATCTCCAGGGACCCTGTCCTCTGCCTGTATTTTGCGGCGTACGGGATGTTTCTGAGCGTTAACCTTTGGGCAGCGTAACTCTACAAAAACATAGCGAGCGGCCAGATCGAGATTGTAAGCACCATCCGAGAGGACGCTACGACAGTGGTGGACACGGCACTGAAAAGACGCCAATGTAGCAAGGGAAAACGCTAAGTGGACGAAGCTCGTTCAAAAATGAGAGTAAATCTGGGGTTGTTCACCTCAACACGCTGGTGAGCACTGAAGGAGAGGCTGGGAATGAAGAGCAACGCGGAGTTGGGATATGTTCTGGCAGTGCGGTCAGGGGGCGTGCACTTCCGGTGTCATTGAGCCGGGGAGGAGGGGCCAACTTTGCGTGTTGTGTTTACAAACTGCAACCGACAAATCCTGCACATTCTACCTTTAATGCCATATTAACAGCGTTTCTCCCTTCACTCCCAGGAGTTTGCTCTGCATAAGCTGGATGCCATCGTCAATGATTTTTGGGCTGAGATTTCAGGATCTGTAGATAAAATGTAAGTATCTGTTTTGAGCTTATGTGGGGAGCTGAACTGTTGAAATGCAACATTAATATTTGACAGTGTGAAGGTTAAGCAAGGAAGCTGGAGTCAAAACAGTTTTTTGTTTGCTTTAAACGGTGCTTAATTGATGTGGCTTCATTTCAGGACAGACCAGAATGATACACCCATTTCAGGACAGATTTATTGTCTAGACAAAGATGTTCTATGTATATGACAGCATAAACATGAATACATTACCATTCAAAGTAGTGTGTGTTATACGAGGTCATGTGTGTTGTGATTGCTGTGTATTTGTGATGTGCGGTTATCTGCTGCAAATCCTGTTTCCCCTGGTGGGACAGTTAAAATAGTGAACTTTAAGACAGTAGTGTGGGGGCTATGGAGGGTTGTTTGAGGAGAGATTACTTTTGATGAGAAAGTGCTGCTTTTTTTGGGGGGGGGGACTGATAATTACAGAAATTAACCAGTCGGGATGCCCACTAATAATCGAGCCACATGTTTGATGTCATGCAATTAATATGGATTGGGCTTAACAATTTAAAGAAACTATACCATCAGTTCTGTTACCAAACAAGTATTCTCCGCTGCATCGATACCCTAGAACACAATGAGAAACTTGCTCCATGTGGACGTGCTGGTATTTCTAACAAAAATAAAGTCTAACTAAAATGCACATGGGCAAAAGCTATGAAAATAGACACAGGTTGTGAAAAAATAAAATTGTCTTATAACCCTGCAAACATCAGCAACATCTTTATTAATTTCATTTAATGTTCCACCAAAAAAGACACTTCTGTTCTAGATGGTTAGAGTAGTGGTAGTGTCTTTAGACATCACAGAAAGAAGAATCAGTTAATCTGGACACAACGTTAACTGGGAAAAACGTGTCATCACTTGTGTAGGTGACTTGCTCCTGAAGCTGTGTCTTCAGTCCATGTACTTCACATACAGGGGGCAGTACTACAGGCAGAAGCATGGGTGTGCCGCTTGGTTCCCCAGTCTCACCTGTAGTGGCCAACTTGTATATGGAGGAAGTAGAAAACAGGGCTCTGATGTCCTATCCAGGGACACCATCTAGCCATTGGTTCAGATTTGTGGACGACACCTGGGTTAAAAATAAATCTCAGGATGTATCACGTTTCACTGTCCACATTAATTCTGTGGACAACCACATCAAGTTCACCAGGGAGGATGTGAAAAATGACAGGTTAGCCTTCTTACACTGTGAAATTGCAATTGGTGATGGGGGACATTTGATTGTTGTTCACTGTAGACCAACACATACTGATCAGTACTTAAGGTTTGACTCTCATCATCCACTGGAGCACAAACTAGGAGTCATCAGGACACTGTACCACAGAGCTGACAACGTCCCCACCGACACAGCGGCCGGGGAAGGGGAGAAATCCCACATTAAACAGGCCCTGGTTAAGTGTGGTTATCCTAACTGGGTGTTTGTCAAAGCAGGGAAGACACCCAAACAGTGCACCAGCCAATCAAAGAGAGGAGAAGGACAACAGCTGTCTAAGCATAAACAGTGGTGATTCCGTATGTGGCAGGAGTGTCGGAAAAGTTGAGCTGCTTACTTTCCAAACACTGTCTCTCGGTTGCTTTCAATCCCCAAAACACGCTGTGCCAGAAGTTGGTCCACCCCAAGGATCGGGTCCCCCGGCACGAAGGGGCACTTTAGTGTATGCTGTTAAGTACCAGGAAGATTGCTGTGGCTTGTACATTGGGGAAGTCAGACAGACGATGGCCAAAAGGATGACACAACACTGGAGAGCTAACGCATCAGACCAGGACTCCACAGTCTACACCATCTACAGACCAGGACTCCACAGTCTTCACCATCTACAGACCAGTGGCCACTCTTTCAAGGATGAGGATGTGCATGTCCTTGACAGGGAGGAATGCTGGTTTGAACGGGGAGTCAAAGAGGCCATGTATGTTAAGAGGGAACAACCATCACTGAACTGAGGGGGCGTGGCCTAAGAGAACATCTGTCACCATCTTACAATGCTCTGTGAATAGTACACATTGCCAATGTAACTATAGTTAATGTTCATGGTAATTTACATATGAAACCGGTCGTTGGTTCGGTCGTTAGCTGTTTATAAGGGTGGGATACCTGCAGTCAGTTGAGACTGAGGAAGTCACTTAGATGAGTGATGAAATGTTTTTCCCAGTATCACACAAAGTTGAATCCGTTCATCTGGACAGTGTTTATTGAGAGAAACATTTCATCACCCACAACCTCAAGGTTGTCGGGCAAAGAGAAGTTTTACACAGCTTTAATTACTTAGATTTTGTAGTTTATCACAGACACAAATTTTACTGGAAGTTTTTTGGATAATCTCGTGTTTATGCCGATGTCTCCTGACAGAGAGGTCCTGTATGAGGATGAAACGTTTCGGAGCAGAGAATTTGCTGCCCTGGTTGCCTCTAAAGTCTTCTACCACCTTGGAGCCTTTGAGGAATCCCTCAACTATGCCCTGGGTGCTGGAGACCTCTTCAATGTCACAGATGACTCTGAGTATGTGGAGACCATCATTGGTAAGTGGACACGGAGGATCTTTTTCCACCTGGCTGTTATTTCTTTGTCTAGGAATCCTGTGAATATGAATCCTGTTTTCTGGATCCCACTACACCGATTGCAATTTTCTCCAAAACTGCACCAGTTCACAGGACCTTCTCTCACTTTAACTCAAACAAATCTCAAAATAAAAAAGTGTTTCAGGTTACTAGACAGAGCTTTTTTGTGCAAATAAATTCCACCTGACAGTGAATTGCATTATATCCTATTTTATCTAGCACGTTTTACTTTCCCAAAATAAACAGCGGTGTTCAACGTGTGTGTTGTGTGTGTGGCCTTGACATTACTGTCTGGGCTGCTGTGCGCGACATGAACCATCGTGCGGTGCATGCTTGTAAATTTGACTGGCACAGAATTGGATATATCCGAGACGGACCGCCAGTCATGGCCGATCAAGCTGAAGTAGGCCGATTCCGGTCACCAGCCCATCTATCAGTGCATCTCTTCTTTCTCGTATTGATGACATGCCATTTTGGTGATAGGAGCAGCAGGTTTACCGGTGTTGCCCCTAGATTTATTGTCAAGCTACAGATGCCATCACACAGGTGTTGTAGCAAGTGACTTTTTATTGGAATTTTCATATTTTTTGGGAGGGTGGTAGGTTAGTGGGGCGGCCCACCCTGCCAAGACAGTGGAAGGTGGACTTGGTGTTGGCTGCTGTTATTGTTAGTAAGGTAACTCTCGTTCAACCACTACTGGTGCTGTTGAGTGCAGCACAAGGACTTGGAACACTATGGAGAGTCTGCTACTACTACTACTATGCTTTGGGTGTCTAGATAAAGCGCTATATAAATGTAATCCAGTATTATTATTATTATGATTGTTAAATGAGTTTCCTCTGTAGGGTGTCAGGGCTCAGCCTTAGAGATAGGATGAGGAGCTCGGACATGTGGAAGGAGCTTGGAAAAGAGCCAGTTGAGGTGGTTCGGGCATCTGATTAGGATGCCTCCTGGGCGCCTTCCTTTGGCAAACGTGTTTTGTTTGTTTTATTGAATTGTATACAGGAATTATGTCAATTCATATACCTATAAAATTAATCCGCCATCTTTTCTGTTTTGTGATTTGCTACGTAACATCTGGTTATAAATTCTGTTGTGGAGGAAGGCAAAAAGTTAAACTGTTTTAACTTTGGGTGCCGTTGTTGGCATAGTTCACCGGTGTTATCTGATTATATTGTCCTGCTCTCATCCACAATAATGACTTCTGGTTTTCCGTCTGCCGTTTACCGGATTCCATGTGAACACAGTCTGAATCTTCACTCCCCAACTCACCAATGGTGAGCGGCAAAGGCTATAGTGCAGGTTCATCGTAAACTAATGGGAGATTAATGGGTAGCTCTCAGGTGTTAATCGGGCTTTGTAGTTGACATGGGTAAGATGCCTACAAGATTCCTGTTCGATTCGAATTAAGCTTTATTGATCACCAAGAAAGGAGAGTGGCTAGGTTTGATGCTGACATAACAAAAAAGGGACGTTACACTGTCTTAGTAGGAATACGGACGAGATCGGGCAGGAGTCTCCGTGAACTATGGTGTTTGCCGATGACAGTGTGATCTGTAGTGAGAGTAGGGTGCAGGATGAGGAGTGCCTGGAGAGGTGGAGGTATGCACTGGAGAGAAGAGGAATGAAAGTCAGTAGGAGCAAGATGGAATACCTATGCGTGAATGAGAGGGAGGACAGTGGAATGGTCAGGATGCAAGGAGTAGAGGTGACGAAGGCGTATGAGTTTAAATACTTGGGATCAACTGTCCAAAGTAACGGGGAGTGCAGGCAGGGTGGAGTGGATGGAGAAGAGTGTCAGGAGTGATTTGCGATAGGAGGGGACCAGCAAGAGTTAAAGGGAAGGTTTACTAGTTGTGAGACCAGCTATGTTATATGGTTTGGAGACAGTGGCACTGATGAAAAGACAGGAGGTGGAGCTGGAGGTGGCAGAGTTGAAGATGATAAGATTTTCACTGGAAGTGATGAAGGACAGGATTAGGAGCGAGTATATTAGAAGGACAGTTCAGATTGGACGGAGAGATGCTGGGTAAATTGGGAGAAGGATGCTGAATATGGAGCTGCCAGGGAAGAGGAAAAGAGGAAGGCCAAAGAGGAGGTTTATGGATGTGGTGAGGGAGGACATGCAGGTGGCTGGTGTGACAGAGGAAGATGCAGAGGACAGGAAGAGATGGAAACGGATGATCCGCTGTGGCGCCCCCTAACGGGAGCAGCCAAAAGTAGTAGTAGTAATAGCAGTAGTAGTAGGAAGACTTGGAGTGTAAAAACGTATAGAAAAAAGTACCCAGGAATCTGTATATGTAGGAAATTGTGCAATGTAAATAAGAATAAGTGCCTTTACTTGTGTTATATAAGTATACAAAGCCAGTGGGTGAACTGCTCAACTAGATAATAGCTGAACATCAGCCAATCCTGGCCAACAGCGTGGGCTGACGTTCGGGTGTAAAAATGACTTTTTATGATGTTTCATTCAGCCAAATGCATTGACCACTACACCAAGCTGAGGGTGGAGAATGCTGAGCTCCCGGAGGACGAGGAGAAGAAGAGCATTGACCCCCGTCTGGAGGGCATCGTCAACAAGATGTTCCAGCGTTGCCTAGGTGACCACAAGTACAAGCAGGCAATTGGCATCGCCCTGGAGACCAGGCGGCTCGACATTTTTGAGAAGACCATTCTGGAGTCGGTCTGTCTCTTTCTCTCGCTTGTCACCTTATGTTTGATTTGAAATTATATTTATCGCCAAGATTAAGTTCCATCATTCCGTTATCAGACTAAGTCCTAAATCATCTTCAAAAATGTTAACATAGCATACATGACTTTTTTCCAAGATATGTTTGTGTACTTTTTATGAGCAGCACTTTAATGACCCAAGTAGTCGTTTTTTTCCACATTACTGTGTAGTTATATTGACAACTTGGTTTTACAGCAGGTGGCATTTCCCTGACACTGGGCTGTGCCAGTGGGACCTCACGTCCGCTGCAGACAGTGCAGGGAATACAATGGAGAGCAGACTGTAGATAGAACTGTATTTTAATGCTGTTTTTGTGATTCTCCTCATACAGAACGATGTGAGCGGTCTCCTGGCCTACAGCCTGAAGGTGTGCATGTCCCTAATGCAGAACAAGAAGTTCCGTAACGAGGTGCTCCGTGTATTGGTCAAACTCTATATGAACCTAGAGAAGCCCGACTTCATCAATGTCTGTCAGGTAACCATCACTGAAAAAGACAAAAGCAAAAATAGTCCCTACCACCTTAATCTTGTTGCCTCTTTTTCCATCACAGATGATCAATAGAGGGTAGCAGAAATGTTTGTAAAATTACATGTTTTGGGGAAAAAAATTGGCCCATGATATATTGAGCTAAATGTTGTGAATGCAGTATGAGCTATGAGGAGGATGATGGACTAATATTTCCGTATGCAGCCTTATTTGTTCTCCTGACATCTTATAAACTGCCATACTGCTTTTATCCATATGTCTATAACCTTCTGCATCCCTTGCCTCCCCCCCCCCCCCCGTTCTCTTCTTTCTGCAGTGCCTGATCTTCTTAGATGATCCGCAGGCTGTGAGTGATATCCTGGAGAAGCTGGTGAAGGAGGACAACCTGCTGATGGCCTACCAGATCTGCTTCGACTTGTACGAAAGCGCCAGCCAGCAGTTCCTCTCCTCTGTCATCCAGAACCTGCGCACTGTGGGCACGCCCATCCCCGCCGTGCCTGGCTCCACCAACACGGGCACGGTGCCCACCGCTGACAAAGATGGGTAGGCCGGGTGGAGGTGTGGAGATAGCTTTGGGGTGTAGTTGTTGAGAGGATGGAGCGAAAAGAAGCCCCAGGACAGTTTTAAAACAGACACTCATGGTTTTTAGTAACGTTTGAGTGGGAAATGTGTAATGATGATGGTGCCGTAATCTTTAATTATACAACACGAGTAAAATCAGTGCAATAAATAAAATGTCAATTATGAGGAAGAATAGACCATGCCTAGCACGCATAGAAGCTGAGTGGACCAGATTGAGAATATGGTTCCACTGGTTGTCATGCATTGACACACCTATTACCTGTTCCCAAATTTCCTTCTGGTGGGCTGCTGGATCGGGGTTAAGGGAGTCAGGGGAGCCATAAATTATGGAAATTGGGTGTTTCTGTGCAGAGTCCAGAGTAAGAGGGGAGTCAATAGCAGATCCACGAAGGTGATTAGGGAAATGAAGGGTAATTGGTTTTAATGAGATGTCTAATTTGACGGAAGCGAAAGAAGTGGGATTTAGGCAGGTCAAACCTGGTTGAGAGCTCTGTGAAATCAGTGAAGATTCCTTCCTTATAGAAATATTTGATATTAAGTAAGCCCTTGTCATGCCAAATGTGAAAAATGGGGTCGGAGGAAGAAGGTGGGAATAAATGGTTTTTGAAGGCTTGGGCTAAAGTAGAGGTATACTCCAGAGTAAGGTTCTTTTCACAGTACCCTTACACCAGTGCCTGACTGGGAAAAATCTACCCAGCTGGTTCGAATCCCCGTGTTACCTCCAGCTTGGTCGGGCATCCCTACAGATAGAATTGGCCGTGTCTGTGGGTGGGAAGCCGGATGTGGGTATGTGTCCTGGTCGCTGCACAGGCGCCTCCTCTGGTCAGTCAGGGTGCCTGTTCGGGGGGGGAGGGGGAACTGGGGGGGAATAGCGTGATCCTCCCACGCGCTACGTCCCCCTGGCAAAACTCCTCACTGTCAGGTGAAAAGAATCAGCTGGCGACTCCACATGTATCGGAGTTTCGTTTTAACAGCATGTAGGTGGTGGTGAGGTGAGTGTTGTCTGAGCTCCATTCCACATGAGAGTCAGCAGGGCTGTTGTCTGAAGCAAACAACAAAAAAAAACCTGGTTGAACCTGAGTTTGACTTACTGATGTAGTACTATGTGTTGGTAAAGGTCTTCCACCAGCTTGTTCTGTCTTATCTGCTTGTTAGACACAACAATGTTACTTCTTCAAACTCATCACTACCTGTCTTCTTCCTCATCTGGTTGCTATGATGAAGATGGAAAACACTGTGCACCCTGTCATTTTTCCTACCAGACTCTAACCGTTGAAGTGACAGGCTATAAAAGTCGATTTCGATATTACAGTAGCTGTCCTAAATATTCCAGCAATAGCAAGTGCCTATAAAGGACTTTTGTTGGCATGTAAGTTTTCAGGATTGTAGCTGTAACAAATATATCTTGTGAAAGTAAATATTTTATTTTCCATTTCTTGGTGTGTGTTGCAGTGATGCAATGGAAACGGATGACAAGGCCGGGAGCTCCCCTGCTGGAAAGCCAACAGACACGGTAAGTTTTTCGGTACCGTAACTGAAAACCCACTGAGGGTCAGCTTTCTATGCCACAGTGCAGTATTTTTTTATTCCATGCTTAGGTGATGACTGTGCGGCTTCCCTGTGTTTATGTAGAAAGAGGAGCCCAAAGACCAGAATGCCAAAATGATCAAAATCCTCAGTGGAGAGATGGCCATAGAGCTGCACCTGCAGTTCCTCATCCGGAACAACAACACAGACCTGATGATTCTCAAAAACACAAAGGTAACTTCAGAGTTACAGTCTCCCCAGTCTTTTTTTTTTCTTTTTTTGCCTCCTTTTTCTCCCCAGTTGTATCCGGCCAATTACCCTATTTCCCGAGCTGTCCCAATCTCTACTCCACCCCCTCCGCCGATCCGGGGAGGGCTGCAGACTACCACATGCCTCCTCCGATACATGTGGAGTCACCAGCCGCTTCTTTTCACCTGACAGTGAGGAGTTTCACCAGGGGGGCGTAGCGCGTGGGAGGGTCATGCTATTCCCCCCGAACAAGGCGCCCCGACTGACCAGAGGAGGTGCCTGTGCAGCGACCAGTACACATATCCACATCTGGCTTCCCACCTGCAGACTTGGTCAATTGTGTCTGTAGCGATGCCCGACCAAGCCGGAGGTAACACGGGGATTTGAACCGACGATCCCTGTGTTGGTAGGCAATGGAATAGACCGCCACGCTACCCAGACACCCAGGAGAATTGCCTTATATCATGAAAAGATTTTTAACCGTTGTGTCAGACAGTTAAAAAAAAAAAACAGCTGTATAAAGAATATAACATCGAAACTTGGCCCATGTTTCTCATGGATGTGTTGTCTGTGCTACAGGTTGTCTGTCTGTTACCACAGACAACACATCTCATGGATGGGATGTCTGTGGTAGGATTTTAACGTCAGTAAGGACCCAGCACTGAAATGTTTCCTGTTTATATTTTGGATGTGGCTGCACACAATCTAAATTGTTTTGATGCCAAAAAAGGATTATTTGTTAAGCAAAACGGTGTTTGCTGTCATAGATAAAATGAATATTCAGAAGTAAATGTCAGCATTAAGATAGCAACATGAAAAGTTTGTAATTGAAAATGTAAAATTTATAACCAGAATTGATGGAAAGAAAAGGTCAGAACATTTCTTGGAAAAGTGATGGAGTTACATCAATGGTGTTAGATGAATGGGATGGTTATTTGTGTTTTTTTCTGCCCTCTAGGATGCAGTCCGAAATTCGGTGTGTCACACTGCCACGGTTATAGCCAATTCCTTCATGCACACAGGAACCACAAGTGACCAGTTCCTCAGGTATTCACGTCCGCTGTTACGAAAAAAATGAAGATTGTTTGAGTAACGGAACAGGAAAAGTCATAAAATGTGCTTCAGCTGGCATTTTTCCTTTTCTTATTTGCTTGCAGAGAAAACTTGGAATGGCTGGCAAGAGCGACCAACTGGGCCAAGTTCACCGCCACAGCTAGCCTTGGTGTCATCCACAAGGTACGTTTGTCATCTCTAAATCCTGCTTCCACATGACTCAAGCTATAAAGAGGCCTTTCGGTGAAGAGAGAGAATGCTGTAAAGATGATTTGTTTATCCTTGTCTATTTTCACCTCCTGTGTAAGGTTTCTATTCTGGTTGAAAGATTTCTTTTATTGATGCTTTTGGTCCTTGGTCAGGTCTCGAAAAAGAGCTTCTCAATTTCAAGAGGACTTCTTGGTTCAATCGAGTTTAAAAGATAGATGGTTTTTTAAATTCATCCCCCCTGTTCTCACCAATTGTATCCGGCCAATTACCCTATTTTCTGAGCCGTCCCAGTCTCTGCTCCCCCCACTCTGCCGATCTGGGGAGGGCTGCAGACTACCACATGTCTCCTCCGACATGCCGCTTCTTTTCACCTGACAGTGAGAAGTTTCACCAGGGGCACATAGCGCATGGGAGGATCCCCCCCCCCCCCCGAGCATGCGCCCTGACCGACCAGAGGAGATGCTAGTTCAGCGACCAGGACACATACCCACATCCGGCTTCCCACCCACAGACACGGCCAATTGTGTCTGTAGGGACGCCCGATCAGGCCAGAGGTAACACGGGGATTCGATCTGGTGATCCCAGTGTTGATAGGCAACAGAATAGACTGCTACGCTACCTGGATGCTCTAAAAGATAGATGCTTTTTTTTATGTTCAGTAGTTTTTATTTTCACACATGGATTATAGAGATGGAAGGAACAATTTAACAGGGCCTACTAGACAATATCAAGAGACAGACACATTTGGATTAAGGGTGATCATAAGACGAGTCTTAACAGTATACAAGACAATAGGAACAGCAGAGAAAATTAAAAAAAAAACAAACAAATAAAAACATAGTTGGCAGATAGACAGTAGTCTATAAATAGATCTTAAGATATAGATTAGTTGTCTCAGATTACACGGGGCCTCTAATGAAGGAAATATAGTGCGTCCACTTGGCCTCGTATTTTTCCACCTGGTTGATGAGTCTAAAGGAGAGTCGCTCGTGTGCTGCCACAATTCCCAGATGGGAGAACCATACATTGGTGTGAGGTAGGGTGGCCGACCTCCAATCTGTTACCATGAGCTTTCTACCCAACATCAGGGCTGTCTGGACCGACTCTGCTCGTGGAAGGGCTTTTAAAGGAGTAGGGTCTCCCAGAACAAAGAGGCTTGGAGAAAATGGGATGTCTGTTGTTAGTATGAGTTTGATATTCTCATATATCGCTGTCCAGAATTCTTGTGCAACACGGCAAGACCACAGCATGTGGATAAGCATACCCGGGCCCTCCCCAGACCTCCAGCAGTCAGGGCTGTCTCTTAGTTTCGCCCTGTATAACCTCGAGGGGGTCCAGTATACCCTGTTAATTATTTTGAACTGTACTAATCTTGTCCTGAGTTCCCGTGATGTTTTCTTGTAATTCCTTAAAATGTTTTCCCACTCCTGACTGGTAAAGGTAAGATTAAGATCGATCTCCCAAATTAACTTTAAATTGGATCCCAAACCGTCAGAGTGTTTAGTCAACAACAAGTAATATTTTGAAGCTTCATGGCCTGTGCCAAACACCTTAACTATATCCGACAGTACATCTGAACTAGGCGGGGTTGTGGAGATAGACCCAAAAGTTTGAGACAAAAAAGATAGATGCTTTTGTTAAAGTGGCCCAGTTTCATACCTCATTGGATGGCCCAGAATCCTTTGCCATATCCACTGCTGTAAAACAATCAGGAAAACCAAGAAAATATAAAGTGGATTGTATTTTATGTGGTCCTATTTTGCACTTTGAGTCTAAAATGCTGTCATTCAGGGCCATGAGAAAGAGGCGCTCCAGTTAATGGCCACCTACCTGCCCAAAGACACCTCCCCCGGCTCTGCCTACCAGGAGGGGGGGGGACTGTACGCCCTGGGGCTGATCCACGCCAACCACGGAGGGGACATCATCGACTACCTGCTCAGCCAGCTGAAAAATGCCAGCAACGATGTGAGTTCATGACACAGTGGCTCTGAATGCAGGTCCAAGGTTAAATCTATATCCAGGTCTGGGTAAAGAACCAACTCTGGAACTCAACCGTAGAAACGGGTTGTCCATCAGACCTGTAACTAAAGGTTATGAAATTATGACAGATTTGGTTCTGACTGAAGGCACACCCACTTTGGAGGGGAACGGGGAACACTTAGAAGTTTATATTATAATGTTAACATTAGAGCTGTAGGAAAGGTTAACTGTTTCTTTGTAAGTAATTGAAACCATGGATGATTCCATCATCTGAAATTTTACAAATTTTAAGTTGGGCTCTTTTTTTTCTTCTTTTTTTTTCTTTGAATAAAAAAAATTACATCAGGATTTGTAATACAATAGTTCAAGTCCAGGTTTACTGACTACCTCTCTATTGTTTCTAGTTTTACCTTCTGTGATGAGCCACTGTCTCTTCCTGTTTCATAGATTGTCCGTCATGGCGGTGCCCTCGGCCTGGGACTGGCTGCTCTGGGAACAGCCAGGCAGGACGTCTACGACCTGCTGAAGTCCAACCTGTACCAGGACGATGCTGTTACTGGTATTGATCCAAATGTTTATTTGCTTTCACACACATCACTTGGTATAGAAATATTTGTTGGGACGTCCTGGTAGCGTAGCGGTCTATTCCGTTGCCTACCAACACAAGGATCACCAGTTCGAATCCCCGTGTTGCCTCTGGCTTGGTTGGGCGTCCCTACAGACACAATTGGCTGTGTCTGCGGGTGGCAAGCCGGATGTGGGTATGTGTCCTGGTCGCTGCACTAGCGCCTCCTCTGGTCGGTCAGGGCACCTGTTCAGGGGGGAGGGGGAACTGGGGGGAATAGCGTGATCCTCCCATGCGCTACGTCCCCCTGGTGAAACTCCTCGCTGTCACGTGAAAAGAAGTGGCTGGTGACTCCACATGTATCGGAGGAGGCATGTAGTAGTCTGCAGCCCTGTCAGAGGGGGTGGAGCAGCAACCGGGACGACTTGGAAGAGTGGGGTTATTGGCCAAGTACAATTGGGGAGAAAAGGGTGCGGGGGAAGAAATATTTATTGGGGTTTGGGTCATTAGTACAATTGTGAACCTGCCTGAAGTGGAGACTGGGATGTACCAAACTAGTCCAAAAATCAGGAGTCTTGGCACAAATCTAACTGGACTCTTGTGGTAAAACAAGGAAATGATTACATAATGCAATGCCTTGTGGGTTTACAGCAGAATGTTGGGGGTAACAAAAAATGTGAGCATCAGAGTTATGTATGGTGCTCATGCCACATGGTCTATTAACATGTGACGTCTCTCTCTCTCCATGTGAGCCCACAGCTCATGACAACAAACCGTGCACTCTTTCTGCCATAACCATTAACATCCCGCTTCTTCTTCTTTTGGCTGCTCCAGTAGGGGTCGACAAAACGGATTATCCTTTTCTACTTCTTCCTGTCCTCCCCATCTTCTTCTGTCACACCAACCACACGCATGTCCTCCCTCACTACATCCATTAACCTCCTCTTTGGCCTTCCTTATTTCCTCTTCCCTGGCAGCTCCATATTCAGCATCCTTCTCCCAATATACTCAGCATCTCTCCTCCACACATGTCCAAACCATCTCAATCTTGCCTCTCTTGCTTTGTCTTCAAACCGTCCAACCTGAGATGTCCCTCTAATATACTCGTTCCTAATCCTGTCCTTCTTCATCACTCCCGGTGAAAATCTTATCATCTTCAACTCTGCCACCTCCAGCTCCACCTCCTGTCTTTTCGTCGGTGCCACTGTCTCCAAACCATACAACTTAGCTGGTCTCACAACCATCTTGTAAACCTTCCCTTTAACTCTTGCTGGTACCCTTCTGTCACAAATCGCTCCTGACACTCTACCAATTCCACCCTGCCTGCACTCTCTTCTTCACCTCTCTTCCGCACTCTCCGTTACTTTGAACAGTTGACCCCCGAGTATTTAAACTCATCCGCTTTCATCACCTCTACTCTTTGCATCCTGACCATTCCACTGTTCTCCGTCTCGTTCACGCATATGTATAGCATCTTGCTACTGCTGACTTTCAGTTCTCTACTCTCCAGTGCATACCTCCACCTCTCCAGGCTCTCCTCAACTTGCTCCCTACAGATCACAATGTCATCTGTGAACATTATAGTGGCTTAGCACGTTGCGTCACAGCAAGAAGGTCCTGGCTTCAAATCCCAGGCTGTCCCAGATCCTTTCTGTGTGGAGTTTGCATGTTCTCCCTATGTCTGCATGGGTTTCCTCCGGGTGCTGCAGTTTTCTCCCACCATCGAAACGACATGCATGTTAGTGTTAATACTGCTACCTGTGCCCCTGACAAAGGCAGTAGGAAAAGAACTGGAGTTGGTTCCCGGGCGCTGCAGCTGCCCACTGCTCGTATACAATAGGATGGGTTAAACGCGCTGAACAACTATACAATGACAAAATAACGTGGCTTTCTTCTTAGTCTACGGAGATTCCTGCCGGATCTCATCCGTTAACCTGTCCATCACCATTGCAAACAAGAAAGGGCTCAGGGCCGATCCTTGATGTAATCTCACCTCCACCTTGAACCCATCCGTCATTCCTACCGTACACCTCACCATTGTCACACTTACCTCATACATATCCTGAACCACTCCTACATACTTCTCTGCAACTCTCAACTTCCTCATACAATACCACACCTCCTCTCTTGGCACCCTGTCGTATGCTTTCTCTAACTCCGCAAAGACACAATGTAACTCCTTCTGGCCTTCTCTATACTTCTCCATCAACATTCTCAAAGCAAACACCACATTTGCGGTGCTCTTTCCTGGCATGAAACCATTCTGCTGCTCGTTGATCATCACCTCTCCTCTTAACCTAGCTTCTATTACTCTTTCCCATATCTTCATGCTGTGACTGATCAACTTTATACCTCTATATCATGGAAAGTTTGCACAACGTTTCTTGAAAGCATTATCATTCAGAGTGAGAAACATTTCGTCGGTGATGAAACGCTTCTCTCAAACGTTGTGTCCAGGTGAACTGAGTCAACTTTTCTGTGATTTCCTTACCTGGATTATTGAGCATGTATAAAGACTTCATATCTTTGTCGCTACTACAGCTCTGCACAGCACTGTTATTCTTTAAAGTCAGTACTTCACTCCTTAGGCATCCTCTCACTTTCGAAGATTGTGTTAAACAGTATATTTAAAAACTCCACCGCCATCTCCTAAACACCTCTATGCCTCCACACATACATCATGTAGTCCAACCGATCTTCCACTCTTCATCTTCTTCATAACTGCTCTCACTTCAACGTTGCTTATCCATCGCACTTCCTGATTCACTGTCCCCATATCATCCAACCTTCTCTCTCTCTCATTTTCTTCATTCATCAACCCCTCAAAGTACTCCTTTCACCTTCTCAACACACTCGCTTGTCAGCACATTTCCATCTCTGTCCTTCATCACCCTAATCTGCTGCACATCCTTCCCAGCTCGGTCCCTCTGTCTAGCCAATCAGTACAGATCCTTTTCTGTTTTCTTGGTGTCCAACCTCATACAACTCACCATACGCCTTTTCCTTTGTCTTCGCCACCTCTACCTTGGCCTTACGCCACATCTCCTTGTACTCCTGTCTGCTTTCTTCATCTTTCTGACTATCCCACTTCTCCTAACCTCTTCCTCATTCCACCACCAAGTCTCCTTGTCTTCCTTCCTCTGTCCAGATGACGCACCAAGTACCTTCCTAGCTGCCCCCCTCACTTTTCTGCAGTGGTTACCCAGCCATCTGGCAACTCCTCCCTGAACTCCACACAACAGTCTTCCTTTTTCAACTTCCACCACTTGATCCTTGGCTCTTTCTTCCTCTTCAGACCACCATCCGATGCTGCCTAGCTACGTTCTCCCTTCACCACCTTGCAGTCTCCAATCTCTTTCAGATTGCGCCTCCTGCATAAGATATAGTCCACCTGTGTGCACCTTTCTCTACTCTTATACATCACCCTGTGTTCCTCCCTCTTTTTGAAATATGTATTTGCCAAAGCCATTTCCATCCTTTTAGCAAACTTAACCATCATATGTCCTTCCACATTCCTCTCCTTGACACCATACCTCCTCATCACCTCTGTTCCCTTCACCGACATGCCCATTGAAGTCCGCTCCAATCACGATTCTCTCCTCCTTGGGTACCCTCTCCACCACTTCATCCAACTCACTCCAGAATTATTCTCTCTCTTCCATCTCACATCCAACTTGCGAGACATATGTTCTAACATTCATCATCAAATCTTCGATTTCCAGCTTCATACTCATCACTCTGTCCAACACTCTCCACCTCCAGCACACTCTTGACATACTCTTCCTTCAGAATTACCCCTACCCCATTTCTCCTCCCATCCACACCATTGTAGGAAGAATTTGAACCCATCTGTGATGCTCCTGGCCTTACTTCCCTACAAGTCTGTCTCTTCACACACAGTATATCTACCTTCCTTCTCTCCATCATATCAGCCAGCTCACTCCCTTTACCAGTCATAGTGCCAACATTCAAAGTTTTGACTCTCAACTCCACACTCTTACCCTTCCTCCTCTCCGCCTGCCTCTGGACATGCCTTTTACCTCCTTCTCTTTCACCTGACAGTAGCATAGTTCCACCGGCACCATGCTGGCCAACAGTACCGGTGGCAGTCATTGGTAACACGGGCCTCAACCAATCCAGTATGGAAATCTGATTTATGATCTGCATATTTGTTTGGCAAATACAGGCAGAGCTGGGGGTGGCAGAGTTGACGATGCTAATATTTCCGTTGGGGGTGACAAAGGAGGACAAGATTAAGGAATGAGTATATTAGAGGGACAGCTCAGGTTAGACAGTTTGGAGACGAAGCAAGAGAGACAAGATTGAGATGGTTTGGACATGTGTGGAGGAGAGATGCTGGGTAAATTGGGAGAAGGATGCTGAATATGGAGCTGCCAGGCAAGAGGAAAAGAGGAAGGACAAAGAGGAGATTTATGGATGTGGTGAGGGAGGACATGCAGGTGGCTGGTGTGACAGAGGAAGATGCAGAGGACAAGAAGAGATGGAAATGGATGATCCGCTGTGGTGACCCCTAACGGGAACAGCCTAAAGTAGTAGTAGTATATATTTGTTGGGCAAAGGTTTTACGCTGGATGCCCTCCCTGACGCAACCCCCCCCCCCCACACACACACACACACACGCACATTTATCCGGGCTTCGGACCGGCATTAAGAATGCACTGGCTTGTGCATCCCCAGTGGTAGGGTTAACCATTAACATCCTGCTGTGAATCCAAAATGCATTTGTCTTCCGTGTTGTCATTTCCTCCTTTCGAATTGACCTAGTAAATGCCCGCTCAGCATTAGGCAGTGTGAGCCAATCAAATAATGTGATGGAATCTGGTTCATAGATGAGAGGATTCCATGTGAAAATCCAGTTGTGCATCTATGTTGACACCTGTTGTATTCCCTGTGTCCTTCAGGAGAGGCAGCAGGTCTGGCCCTGGGTCTGGTCATGCTGGGCTCTAAATCAGCTCAGGCCATAGAGGACATGGTGGGCTATGCCCAGGAGACACAGCACGAGAAGATCCTGCGTGGCCTGGCTGTAGGCATCGCCCTTGTCATGTACGGCCGCATGGAGGAGGCCGACGCTCTCATTGAGAGCCTCTGTAGAGACAAGGTGAGGCACAAGAACCTCCGAACCTCAGACACTGAATGTGCGACGTGATGTCAGAGTGGAAAGAACAATGGAACATTTAGGAACATTTCTCCCTGATACTGGTACTTTACATTATTACATCATAACCTTCTTGTTACATTGATGATGATGCTACTGACACTGGAATGATAAAAATGATAAATATTATTTGGGAAAGACTTTTCATGAACAAATTTATATGTGCTAAACGTTAAAAGCATGCGCACAGGACTGTAGACACTCCTTTATTTTGATTATAGCAACTCAAAAAGAAAGGGAGATGGAGGCTTCCGGGTAGCATAGCGGTCTTCCGTTGCCTACCAACACGGGGATCGTCGGTTCGAATCCCCATGTTACTTCCGGCTTGGTCGGGTGTCCCTACAGACACTGAGGGTGGGGAGCCGGATGTGGGTATGTGTCCTGTTCGCTGCACTAGCACCTCCTCTGGTCAGTTGGGGCGTCTGTTTAGGGGAGAGGGGGAATAGCGTGATCCTCCCACGCGCCACGTCCCCTTGGTGAAACTCCTCACTGTCAGGTGAAAAGAAGCGGCTGGTGACTCCACGTGTATTGGATGAGACATGTGGTAGTCTGCAGCTCTCCCCAGATCAGCAGAGGGGGTGGAGCAGAGACCGGGACGGCTCGGAAGAGTGGAATGATTGGCCGGATACAATTGGGGAGAAAAAGGGGGGGGTGTTGAAATGTATTATGAGGACAGACGTGAGGTCTTAGTGCTGTCCCTCTCTTCCTCCTGTAGGACCCCATCCTGAGGCGCTCAGGAATGTACACGGTTGGCATGGCCTACTGTGGCTCTGGAAACAACAAGGCCATCCGCCGCCTGCTGCATGTCGCTGTGAGTGCTTCCTGTTCAGGTCACCTGATGTTTTGTTTTTTGTTTTTTTCCCCCAACTGCAGGGATAGATGGAACTGATGTTAAGGGTCAGGGCGGGGTGGTTGAGCTAGCTTTCATGACAACAAGCATTGTTATTGTTAATACCGGGGCTTCAGTTATTAATCATAAGATTGAGATAAGGACAATTATAAATCAGTATTAATCATTTTATTAAACTACTCTCTTATTTTTTATATAGTAAATCAGTTTAGCTTGTCCTAAATCAGTGAGGACTTTCCCTTCAAGTTTTGCTTCCAAAAAGTGGTGATGGGGCTTCTGAAGCCTTGTTAATTAACATTAGTTCACCATGATGAAAGATCCTGTAAGACAACCCACCCATCACGCTCCATAATGTTCACAATCAGGAAACATGATAGCACATAAACCACAATGCTGCTAAAGAGAGAAACATCACAGAAATTATGCCTTTATTGCAATAATTGGTGTAATTTCAACATCTATATTTGTAAGTATGATTGACTACCATTTAGAATAAAATCCTGTTGTGATGAATGTATTTCAACTCACTGTCCAGCAGGGGGCAGCCTGCACAAGTATCAGTTGGTAATTGGTGTGATTGGCCCAGATAACTCAGTTAAATACGATTGACTGCATAGAGACTAGTGTTGGGTTTGCATGTGTCCGAGCTGAGCTGCAGTTTTCTTCAGCGTCCCCTGTCTTTGACCCGAAGGTGAGCGACGTGAATGATGATGTGAGGAGGGCTGCCGTGGAATCCATCGGCTTCATCATGTTCAGGTATGTTCCTAACTGACAGAAACCAGCCATGCGCTCTCTGACTTCATCCACCCAGAGGCCCCAGGTCCACTTTGGAACCCCAGACCTGGTTCATCTGGCCATATACGCATATACAACGTCTGCATTCCAGCCATAGCACAGGCTTGTTTTGTTCCAGCTGAGTTGGGAGCATGTCCTTGAGTCGGTATTATTTGTGGCTGAAGCCGCTTCAACACATATCCACCCTCCCCCACACACCGCACCCTCCATGTCTTCTTCCTTTGTGCAGCACATTAGCATATTTTGCAGGATCTTGTATTTTTAAGCTTTCCCCGCAGTGCTGGTTTTGCGCTCACCTTGACTGGTGTAGTGTGATCTGCACAGGAAAACAAGTTTGCTGTCGCTCTCCGCATCTCTAGACTTGAGCTGCTGTGTGTTTGGTCACATTTCTTTTACCCATTTTCATATTTTCTGGGCTCCAGTACTTTACAAAGGTTGTCGGCTCTTTATAGACCTATTGTGCATGGTGCAGTGTTCTTGGAGATCACCTTGGCTTTAATGCACTGATGGGGAAATGCTCAGCTGATGGCATGCAAGGAAGCAAAGCGTTAAAATTTAGTGTAGCAAAAGTAAGAAATATCAATTTGTGTTTGGTGAAGAGGAAAACATGTCATTTGACACAGAACAGAGTTTCTGAAATTGAAGCCGTTTTTCATGTCTAGCAACCAGCGCTGTTGGATCAGCCTTTCTTTTGATGCGTCTTGTGTTTATGTAGTGATTATGTTGAGTAATCATGTGCAGTGGTCCGAGAGGGACGTGGAATATCGGAAACTGTGCTTATACCTTCACTGACCTCCCCTCTCGTGTGTTGCACCTCCTTTTTATACCTCCTGCTCATGCCTTAGCATTCTGTCTGCTTGTTGGGGATGGGTTGAATATATATTTTTTTCATCTTTTTAAAGAGGCTAGCTTTATACTAAAATGACTGTAGTGTGTTCAGTTTCCTGCCCGGTATACTTTGTGCTTAATTCCCAGGAAGAGAGCTTTCATGGGTTTGGGGTATATTATGTCTGGTGAAGACATCTTATCAGATTGGTAGGGGTTGGATAATTACTGACTTCTGGAACGTTCTTCATTGTTTTTTTCTTTATTTCCTGCTTGTGTGTGTTACACATCTGGATCTGTCTGGTACTTTGGGGGGTTGGTGCTGAGTAGACCTACAGAGATGCTGACACACAGAACAGGATCCATATTCTCCATGTCAACAGGATCCATATTCTCCATGTCACCCATTTCTTATCTTCCCAGAGTGCACTGCGACTTCCTCTTTCTCAAAGAGGTGATCCTCTTTGGGAGAATACTGAGCTTTCCTGTCATTCTCACTCCCGTTTCTCTTTTCTTCCTGCTTTTGAGGGCTCAACACGTTTGACTGCGACATGAATTTACCCATTAGGCAGCAGCCGAGCAGCGCTAAACAGAGCGCCCTGCCAAACAAAGGTCCATTTTAAGCCCAAAAAAGGCTATGCGATATTCCCCCGTGATCAATTGGGTGCAAGATGAACCTTGTTTAAATCCTTTGTGTTTAGAGAGCCTCATAAACGGTAACAATTCAGCTGTGCTCCTCTGTACCTAACCAAACCCAACCCCCCCCCTCACGCACACACACACACACACACACACACCCCCCGCCGAACTCCTCACAAGCCACTCACCCACTTTAGGATCCGTCTTTAGTTGGCCCGAGTTCAAATGACTTGAGTTTTTGCCATTTGTACTTTACCACAGAAGTGGCACTTCATCAAAGAGGAGTTGTGTGAGTTGTTTTCATAAAAGAACTTGGACTCGCTGTTTTTTATTTTATTTCAGCGGATACATGTGGGTCTGAGCAGAAATCAAGCACATGAGGTAAAAATAGGAAACAAATGGGAAGAAAACGCAGGGCATAAAACCTCCCTGAGTGGCACCGACACTTGTTATGAATCTATAGACATCCATCCACATCATTTTTATTTATTTATTTGTTATCTGTGAGATTTATTCCAAACATTTCTTGTTAGATTCTTGGTCATTTTTTTCTGTTTTTATGTGTTTGGCTGTGTTATCTCAACATTGTGACGTGGTAGGGATTTATAATGTGACGCTGTCAAGTATGAAGATGGACTTCTAGCATAGTTGGGGATGAAAAGACCATGACAGGTACTGGTTGGCACATTGGCAGCTGTGCCAAGCCTATGTTTAGATAAACCCATTTAAATTTACATTTTATATATATATATATTTTTTTTTTTCTTCCCCCCAATTGCACTTGGCCAATCACCCCACTCTCCGAGTCGTCCCGGTCGCTGCTCCACCCCCTCTGCCCATCCGGGGAGGGCTGCAGACTACCACATGCCTTCTCCGACACGTGGAGTCACCAGTCGCTTCTTTTCACCTGACAGTGAGGAGTTTCACCAGGGGGACGTAGCACGTGGGAGGATCACGCTATTCCCCCCAGTTCCCCCTCCCCCCTGAACAGGCGCCCCGACCGACCAAAGGAGGCGCTAGTGCAGTGACCAGGACACATACCCACATCCGGCTTCCCACCTGCAGACATGGCCAATTGTGTCTGTAGGGACATCCAACCAAGCCGGAGGTAACGCGGGGATTCTAGTGTTAAAGACCCCTACCTCAGACCCCATTATGACATGTACTTGATCTATTGGGAGAGATTGCCTTGGAGTATTTGTTGATGGTGCCTCTGAAGATGGTGTTTGCAGTGTTTAATAGCATGTTCTCATGGGTTTCCTTTTCTTTTAGTTTAGCTGTCGTCAGTTTCAGCTCAAAAGAGATGGCGGGTGACTGATGAAAGGTGTAGACAGGAGCATTCATTTGAAAGCAGTCCAAATTGTACGGGAGTTGACACGGTAAACATCTGTGTTGAATTCTTCTACAATCTGTAATGCCTCTGATTTGTGGCGTTTCAAATGTAAGCAGTTTTCTTTCTGCAAAGGCCAAAGTTTAGAAAAATATACATTTCTGCATGTGAGCTTCATTGAACATGTTCAGCAAAGCTTTCCACTTGTTTAGAATGAGTGTCTCACGCAGTTATTTACAGTGTTTCACTTGTTTACTGGGACAGCGCTGTAAAATCTGGCTGACACACACGCAAACAAAGCAACGCCTAAACCTTTGCAGTAACGTCGGGTATCATTCTAAGGGTGCAGAATATCGGATGTGATGTGGAAGTGTTTTCAAAGTTAAGGGAGTGTTTTTCTCCCAATATGTAAGCATGCAGTCAAAAATTAACCATAGCAGATTGAAAGTCAGATGATAGCATTAGCAGAAAAAAAAGAGTTTCCAGGCACTTGTGTGTCTTCATTCCAATATGTGTTGGTCTGGCGGAAAAGTTCGCCCTGGGCCCAGAGGTACTCTGTCACCTCTTAACCTTCAGTAGATGGTTTTCTTCCTCCCAGGTTTTTGTTCCATCTGATGTAAGTTTGCCTCAGGTCATGTTCCTCAAATTCCACACTATTGGGAAACTTGCCTCTTGTCTTTGACTTGCCTCTTTTCCCTCTGTGAGGGAAAGCAGAAAGAGCAACTGACCAGCTTTAGAATTCAATGCTCAGAAGTGACACCCGGTGTCACTCTGATAGAGATAGGAAACATGCTGCCTTTTGTCTCAGTGCTACACAAAACTGACATGCTCCTCCGGCTTGCCACCATCATTTTCAGCCAGGAGCAGTGTGTCCAGCACAATACTGCTGGAGGACTGAATGGGCACCTGTCCACACCTCAGTGGGCTTTGGCAGCTCACTGCTCCAATGCCGTTCCTCATGCTGCATTTCACAAACCGTTTGGAGTTTTCTGCCATGGTCGAGCTGAAGGACATCCGTGTCCTTTGTTGTCTCCCTTTGCTGATGCTGGTGCTGCTGTTGTAATTACATGTGATGTAACGTGTGAATGCCTGCCGGAAGGTCTTGTTAAACAGGGTGTAGACCAACGGGTTGATACCTGAGGACAAATAGCCCACCCAGACAAAGATCTCCATCAGACGGGCAATTAGGTTAATGTCACAGCTGGAGCACAGTACGGAGGTGATGTTTGTGATGAAGAAGGGACACCACATGACCACAAACAGGAGGAAAACGATGCCCAGGACTTTAGAGGCACGCTGCTCATTGCTGAGGTTTTGCATGGATTTCTTGCCCATGGCAGACATGCGACGAAAGGGCATGTGATCTGCTGTGATGGGGTTTGTCATTGCTGAACTCAAATTACCTGATGTTCGAGGCAATCTGCCATGCAGCATAGTCAGTTTGTCAGTCGGAGGAGGGGCCACAGCCTCCTCTCTTTGAAAGACTGTGGAGACCATTGAGCGGGTGAAGCGTTGAGTTACCCTAGACCTGAGCAAACAGACCTTCTTGCGCAACACATGAATGGTGAGCAGGTAGATGACCATCATGATGGTCAGTGGGATGAAGAATGCCGTCAGGGAACCAAACATGATGAAATCACGGAAGCTGTCCGTTTTCAGCAGACAGATGTGGTTGCTGTTGAAGGTGACATTGTTGGGAAGATGGTAGTTCTTCAGCCCCTTAATTGGAATTGGAATGGCTATACCTGCAAATGAAAGTAATAATGATTAGCATGTAGTAAATGCTTTTACGTTTTATTTGTATTGTGTTGTGATCATCAGATAAGGTTTATATGAATATTCCTGTTTTGGGAGACGTCTCTGTTAGAATCCTTTTATCCTGCTGCTACTACCACTACTTTTGGCTGCTGCCGTTGGGGGTCGCCACAGCGGATCATCCATTTCCATCTCTTCCTGTCCTCTGCATCTTCCTCTGTCACACCAGCCACCTGCATGTCCTCCCTCACCACTAGGGTTGGGTATCGAAAACGACCGAAATATCTCAGTCCTACCAAGTATCAAACTCTTTGGGGAAAAAATGGTGCCAAATTTCAATACTTTAAAGTAGACGACGTGAACGCTATTGCAGCCGGCCAATCACTACCAGCATTGTTGTACACAGGCGACTAACTGACAAATCAGCATGAAGCTATTTGGTGTGTGTGTGCGTCTCGTGACTGCGTTGGAGTTGAAAACTGGCGGGCAAGATTCAGTGAGCTACTATGCCTTCCAAAGCGTAGCTACACTTTGTAAAAATAGACAGCAAACCTGGCACAGTAAAATGCAGCTGCTGCAAAGCGATCATCAAATGCAAGTCTGGGAATATGTCGAATATGTTAACGTTAGCTCTGGGGCGTCTGCTGCGGGTCTTCTTCTGGTGCCACTGCTAGCAATGATGAAACGGGTAAGGACGGTTATGATGATGTATATAAATAGGCTCACATACATTAAAGATGTCAGTCTGCATGTTGACCTCATTGTCATTGTTGACCTCACTTTCAATCTCAAAGTGCGAGAGTACAGAACCAAAATAACACAATGTGTCAAGAATTATGGTGCTCGTTGTATAGAAAAGTAGTTTGCTAATAATCCTATAAGGTTTTCATAATATATAGTATTGAAAAAAGTATTGTTTAGGTATCGTATTGAATTGGAGGAAGTGGTTTTACTATCGGTATCGAACATTTTCAACTGATACCCAACCCTGCTCAACACATCCATAAACCTCCTCTTTGGCCTTCCTCTTCTCCTCTTCCCTGGCAGCTCCATATTCAGCATCCTTCTCCCAATATACTCAGCATCTCTCCTCCACACATGTCCAAACCATCTCAATCTTGCCTCTCTTGCTTTGTCTCCAAACCGTCCAACCTGAGCTGTCCCTCTAATATACTCGTTCCTAATCCTGTCCTTCTTCATCACTCCCAATGAAAATCTTATCATCTTCATCTCTGCCACCTCCAGCTCCTCCTTCTGTCTTTTCATCAGTGCCACTGTCTCCAAACCATACAACATAGCTGGTCTCACAACCATCTTGTAAACCTTCCCTTTAACTCTTGCTGGTACCCTTCTGTCACACATCACTCCTGACACTCTTCTCCAGTCCATTATCCTGCTAACGTGTGTGATATGTCTCACTGTTGTGTTACCAGACTAGACAAACTAAAGATAGAAGCTTCAATGATACAAAATTGGGAAACAAATTGAAAAAAAAAATGTATTTTTTAAAAATGTTCCCCCCTTTTCTCCCCAATTGTATCCA
Source organism: Lampris incognitus (assembly GCF_029633865.1). NCBI lineage: Eukaryota > Metazoa > Chordata > Actinopteri > Lampriformes > Lampridae > Lampris > Lampris incognitus. The sequence continues at coordinate 113,325,588 of NC_079213.1, forward strand.
GCCAATTACCCCACTCTTCCAAGCCGTCCCAGTCGCTGCTCCACCCCTTCTGCTGATCTGGGGAGGGCTGCAGACCACCACATACATGTGGAGTCGTCAGCCGTTTCTTTTCACCTGACAGTGAGGAGTTTCACCAGGGGGATGTGGGAGGATCACGCTATTCCCCCCAGTTCCCCCTCTCCCCCGAACAGGCGCTCTGACCGACCAGAGGAGGTGCTAGTGCAGCAACCAGGACACATACACACATCCAGCTTCGCACCCGCAAACACAGCCAATTGTGTCTGTAGGGACGCCCAACCAAGCCGGAGGTAACACCGGGATTTGAACCGGCGATCCTCATGTTGGTAGGCAACAGAATAGACCGCTACGCTACCCAGACACCGGAAAAAAATCTTGAATAATATGGCATTGTATGAGTTAGGAATCCTCCCTGCAGTTTTTAAAATCAAGTCATCCGTAGCCGGCAGGGACCTTTGTGATGTGAACAAGGCACCACCTCTGGCAAAGGCTCTTCTGCTGTTAGCGGTGTTGGAGGGCTGCACTCTCTTCTCAATCTAGTTGTCTGGTTTTGCTCAGGGACTGAAGCTGTAATGAAAGCAGACCAACGGGGCTCCAAACGGAGGCTTTGCTTCCCTCAGAGGTCTGAGCCACAGCTGTGAATCCAGCCAAAATGTCACACCATGGTCTAAAAGCAGTAACCAGAGAAGAAGTCTGGGCTGATTAAGTTAACAAGCTCAAGGGTCGCTTTGGTTTCACTCCCAACAGAGAAGCAAAGCACCTCCTTAACAGTAAACCCACAGGGTTTATTCCAGGGCTCGCTGGCCAGGCAGGAATACCTGTTAGATAATGGATGAGAAATGGCTAATAGGTCACTAACAATAAGTGTTTCTGTCATGTCCTCTTCTATGAAGTGTCACAATTAACCTTAATGTAGCCATTGTGAAACTCATCTTTCTGAAGACTTGCAGAAACTCTTTTTCTCCTTCAGACAACTGAAGGCCCCTTGTTTACGAGGCACTTTTAATGGTGAACTTTGTCATACTGTGAAACAGTGCCCTCTAGAAGATGAGCCCATTTGGTTACTGCACTTCGCTTACATGATTTGTGTATACCTGTGTGTCTGTGAGGTGGGGTGGGGTGTGTGAATAGGGGTTGTGAGAGTGTAGGATGACACTTTTCATAGTGGCAGACAGAGGTGAGCGTCCTCATCTGAAAACATATGAGCTTGTGACTGTTTTTACCCTCATGTAAATATTGGATATGCTTTCCTGAAATGGAAATCTGGTTAAATCCAAAGTGATGGTGTGTTAGCAGTATTTTACTGTGCAAGGAAGTGATGACTTGATTTTTCTGCTAGTCCTGGTCGAACATGATGATCTCTGGCCCCCTGGAAAGCTCCGGTTTCAAAGTGTATCAGACGACCTGATGGAGTTTTTGAGGAGGGCGGCATTGAGGAGCTCCACCTAGTGGATCCACTGAGCAGCAAAAGTTGTTTTTTGCAATCATAAAATACATTAGTGGCTGCTGTTTTACATCATTACAATTCCTACCTTTAAATCGTTAGGTTTTACTTTACCTTCCGGAAGCAAATTTCCACTGACTTAAAACATGATAGATTCCAGATGAATACAGGAGGACTTTTAAAACCACTACCTCTGTACAATTTTCTCATCTATAGGATATGGAGCACAGATCCAAGCCCTCGTTGACATGCCCTCCACCCCCCCCCCCCCCCCAATTGTATCTGGCCAATTACTCCACTCTCATGAGCCATCCTGGTTGCTGCTCCACCCCCTCTGCTGATCCGGGGAGGGCTGCAGACTACCACTACCACATGCCTCCTCCCATACACGTGGAGTCATCAGTTGCTTCTTTTCACCTGACAGTGAGGAGTTTCACCAGAGGGATGTAGTGCATGGGAGGCTCATGCTGTTTCCCCTCCCCCCCGAACAGGCGCCCCGGCCGACCAGAGGAGGCACTAATGCAGCGACCAGGACACATAACCCCATCCGGCTTCCCACCTACAGACACAGCCAATTGTGTCTGTAGGGATGCCCGACCAAGCCAGTGGTAACACGAGGATTCGAACCAGAGATCCCCCTGTTGGTAGGCAACGGAATAGACTGCTACACTACCCAGATGCCCCTCGCCCTCTGTTCTAAGCGTGTTCCAGCAGTTTACCGTCTAGATTTAGGTGGAGACAAGGCAGAGGACACCTTCATAAACCTGTAAAATATCCCCTCACCTTGTAACCTCGTTCATCATCTGTGTCGACTGTGGGTCTTCTAACAGATCGGGTCACCTCTAGGACATTGTGCTGTTGTTCTAGAATTAATTGCCTCACTTTTTATTTTTATCTGAAGGTTTCCCAGTGAACGAGGCAGTATATGATATTCCTCAGAAAAGCTTGTCGTTTAATCGTTTTTTCTCCAACAAGTGGCAGTTTTTAATTTAATGCTTACAAGCTCTTTACAGCGACCCCCACCCCCTTTTTAAAAAATTTTTTTTTATTTTAAGAACACTATCTCCTGTTCCTTGAAATGTACTTATTTTTGGAGCTGGTTGTTTGGGTAGAGGAGGTACACCAGTCGCTGTCACCAGTGGAGAATGTCCTGTAATGTCAGCGTAGAATCAAAAGCCAGGTTGTCCAGCTGGATGCGTTCAGGTCTGTTTCTTAAAACGCTGACTGGTCTACTGTTTTACTTTCACTTCTACCCGCTGTGGCCGATGTCCCGACTGTTTATACACTTTCTGCTTTTATTGCATCCGCTTTGTATTTTCAAACCCTACATAAACCACATCTGCCAAAGATCTCATGTCAAGAGCCACTTATCTCCTGTATAAACAAGCCTTATCAGAATGTGCCTGCACAGATTTCAGGAACGCAGAGGACTGGAGCAGAACGGGGACAGATTATCAGGGTTCGAGAGGAAAGACTCTAGAAACAAGCTTACCAATTGATATGAGCCACACCAGAGTGATCTTGACCATGGCTTTGGCCCTGGATTTGTACTGGCTGTGTTGAATGGGCTTCTTGATGGCAATGTAGCGGTCAAGTGAGATGGCACACAGGTGCATGATGGAGGCGGTGGAGAACAGCACGTCCAGGAAGAGCCAAATGGGGCAGAGGAATTCTGGAAGAGGCCACCCAGAATCTGAAGAGAGGAGGACATTACTGCAGCGAGACACAATAACAGTGCAGACATCACAGTGCTACATGTTGAGAAGCCTGCTTTATAGATCCTTTATCTCCTGAGGAATGTCCATTAGTCATTTCTTTTAATACACTTGTGTCCCCGTTACACCCCGTTTTCCTTCCAACAGTTCGGACTCGCACACACCGGCGGTTCTGGTAGATATGTCTCAATGGCCCGGGATTAGAAGTAGCACTCATGTGAAGATTGGTGTTTGTGTATCTGGGAAGGGAATGACTGTACTGGAAAAAAGGGCTGCTTCTCTGATGACTGTTTATGGAGGTAAAAGCACTTTATGTAGATGTGCTGAGGCCTGCGCTCAATACAAGTTTATTTTCACTTCAAGGCATAAAATTGGCAAGTAATTGGTCTGGCTTGTGTCCCGGCACCCATTAACACTGCAAAAGACCGTTGTTGGAAATATACTTTAACATACTTTTCTTCTGTTTGTTCTACTATACACACACACACACCACTTACTGTGTCGTTGGCTCCACACTACAACTTTCTCATTTTTAGTTTAGTTTTACTTTAAGTTATTCATGAACATGTTTCTGTTCCTCTAGTGAGGTCTTATTTTGAAGCTGTTGTTGTGGCGTAGTCTCTCCAGCAGTGTTGCTGAAGAAACACTTGATGTGACTCCACACTGGGGGAGTCTGCTTTAGATGAGGTGGATTAACTGCTTAGCCCTCATGTGAGCAGTGTCACCATGCTGTTGTGGGTCCGCTGGAGCCGCCAGTGTATCACCATGTCCCCCCCCCCTTTTCTCCCCAATTTTACCTGTCCAATTACCCCACTCTTCTAAGCCGTCCTGGTCGCTGCTCCACCCCCTCTGCTGATCCGGGGAGGGCTGCAGAGTACCACACGCCTCCTCCCATACATGTGGAGTCACCAGCCGTTCCTTTTCACCTGACAGTGAGGAGTTTCACCAGGGGGACGTAGCGTGTGGAAGGCTCACGTTATCCCCCCCCCCCCCACGAACAGACGCCCTGACCGACCAGAGGAGGCACTAGTCCAGCAACCAGGACACATAACCACATCTGGCTTCCCACCCGCCGACACGGCCAATTGTGTCTGTAGGGACACCCGACCAAGCCAGAGGTAACACGGGGGATTCGAACCGGTGATCCCTGTATTGGTAGGCAACAGAACAGATTGCTACGCTACCCGGACACCCCTGAAAAGACTTTTTGAAACAGTTTAAGATGTTGACACTGCATTTTAACATACACACTGGTTCTGCCATACAGGGTTTTTTCCCCCCACTGTGTGTGTGTGTGTGTGTGTGTGTGTGTGTGTGTGTGTGGTAAGGGGGACACATCTGTGCAATAGCAAATACCACCAAAATCCCACAGTGGCCCATGCCTAGTGGACACAAAGGATATCTATCGGTTGTCCAGCTGCTTTTCTGTGTTGGCTGTCTGGCACACTCAGCCAGCGGTCCATGGCAGGAGCGGGATCGAACTCCGCCATGTTAATGGTAACGTTAGCTGTCTCACTTAAACCTTGCAAAACAGTCGTCTTCAGTGTACCGAATCACTAGGATCAGTTCATTAAAAAGATTTGCACACCGCAGTACCAAATCCCTCAATCTCCAGTCCACATCCAGACCGGGCTGCTTTAGCTACGTTTCAGCAACAGCAGGAATGCAAGCATCCCTGTGGTCTGACAGGAATTGAACATTTGCTTGCGGCTTGTCCGTCTTATGACGAAGCGATTATGTATTCACCAGTATAATGAATGGGAGAGGAATGTGACTAAGTTGTCTCCATAGCCTTTGTCCAACACTTCCTTTCCTCCCTCTTCTGTAGCTTCCCATGAGGCCTTCATTCTCCTGATTTCAGAAGGTCTAACAGAATGATTCTGTCTGAGAATTTTGCTGGGAGAATCATCAGGGTGGTATAGCAACTGAAGTCTTGCATCTTGACATTGCAGGAGAAACTCTGACTGGATGTAATGTGCTGACTGTTGGTGATGCATCTCTTGTTCGCCACGCCAGTGCCCACCCAGTCATGTGGCCTGTTTGATTTTGCAAAGCCATCAGAAAGACCAGGACGAATGATAATCCACAATTGGTGTTAAACTTATTGACGAATAAGTGTTGTTGCCCCCCCCCCCCTTCTCTCCAAATGTACCCGGCCAATCACCCGCTCTCCAAGCCGTCCCGGTCGCTGCTCCACTCCTGCTGCCGATCCGGGGAGGGCTGCAGACTACCACATGTCTCCTCCCATACACGTGGAGTCGCCAGCCACTTCTTTTCACCTGACAGTGAGGAGTTTCACCAGGGGGATGTAGTGCGTGGGAGGATCACGCTATTCCCCCCAGTTCCCCCTCCCCTCGAACAGGCGCCCCACCGACCAGAGGAGGCGCTAGTGCAGCAACCAGGACACACCCACATCCCGCTTCCCACCTACAGACATGGCCAACTGAGTCTGTAGGGACGCCCAACCAAGCCGGAGGTAACACAGGGATTCGAACCGGTGATCCCTGTGTTGGTAGGCAACAGAATAGACATCAACGATACCCGGACACCCAAAGGATGTAAATTTAATTAGGTGATGGCATGTGTACCAATCTGTTTCGACAAGGTAAGGTGTGATTTTGGACTGTAAAACATGTTGTCGGGTGTACCTGTCCTCCTGCTGAATGTAGAACCGAAACACGGGAGAACACAGACCTACACTCTGATTCTTTGAAGTCTTAGCAAAACCATTTTTACTTTTGGGCCGTAATCTTTTTGAGCCTGTGGCTGCAGACCTGTGTCCTCTCACCACTGCAATGATTGATTTTTCTTTTTCTGTACTTGAGAACGACTCAAACTGGATTCTCAGGGCGTCTCCAGAAGCCCTGAAAGCGTACTGCGATAATAACAAAGAGGTGAGAAACCCAGGACATCACCAGAAAGCCAGAGGTGATCGTCAGAGACTGTTTGTAATCCTGAAGTGATAAACCATAAGTATCGTGGGAAAATGGCACTGTAATGAAAAGTTCCCATGAAGATACACGGTGTCCGTTTCGTGCAATCATACCAACAGACATGGGGCGCTCTAGGCGGAACATTTGGGGGCTGGCATTTGGTGGAACAAGGACAATTTCTAAAGTAAGCAATAATAATAATTATCCCAATAATAATAATAATAATGATAGTGAAAACAAAATAGTTGAAAGGGGACAGGAATTTCCAACCAAGTCCAAAATTGGAATCTCTTCAGAGACTGTGACCTCACCATGCATACGAGATCTGCACCACTCTTTCCTGTATCACCTCACATGTACGGCGGCATAGTTTAGAAGGTCCAAAACACCAACTTTAGAAGAGAAGCAGACATTTTTGGCAACGTTATAACCTGACACACAAACGGAAAGAGTTAAACTTTGGGTGTCCGGGTAGCATGATGGTCTATTCCGTTGCCTACCAACATGGGAATCACCAGTTCGAATCCCCGTGTTACCTCCGGCTTGGTCGGGCATCACTACAGACACAATTGGCCATGTCTGCAGGTGGGAAGCTGGATGTGGGTATGTGTCCTGGTCGCTGCACTAGGGTCTCCTCTGGTCGGAACTGGGGGGAATAGCGTGATCCTCCCACGCGCTACGTCCCCCTGGTGAAACTCCTCACTGTCAGGTGAAAAGCAGCTGGTGACTCCACATGTATGGGAGGAGGCATGTGGTAGTCTGCAGCCCTCCCCAGACCAGCAGAGGGGGTGGAGCAGCGAACAGGACAACTCGGAAGAGTGGGGTAACTAGCCAAGTACAATTGGAGAGAAAAGGGTGGGGGGGGGATTGTTTCAGTGCTTAAATGATTAAAAAAAAAACTTTCAAATTTTTTAAAACCCTCTTGCAATATTGTGTTTAAAGAGCTGTGTGTTAAAACATTTCAGTGTTTTAAAAAGCTATGTCAGTGTTGTTTTCAATATTTAAGGCCCATGTCTAGTAGTGTCTAGATACTCAGGTCTAGATACTAGGGTTTAGGTATTAGGGTCTAGTCTAGATACTAGGGTCTTCCACTTTCATAGTCCTCCACTGGTTTTCACATCATAATTGCACACAAGTTGAAGGAACACGCACACACATGCTCAGTAAAATACCCATTTTAGCTAAATATCAAAATATCCACCTCCTCTTTGGCCTTCCTCTTCTCTTCCCTGGCAGCTCCATATTCAGCATCCTTCTCCCAATATACCCAGCATCTCTCCTCCGCACATGTCCAAACCATCTCAATCTTGTCTCTCTTGCTTTGTCTCCAAACCGTCCAACCTGAGCTGTCCCTCTAATATACTCGTTCCTAATCCTGTCCTTCTTCATCACTCCCAATGAAAATCTTATCATCTTCAACTCTGCCACCTCCAGCTCCACCTCCTGTCTTTTCATCAGTGCCACTGTCTCCAAACCATATAACATAGCTGGTCTCACTACCATCTTGTAAACCTTCCCTTTAACTCTTGCTGGTACCCTTTTGTCACACGTCACTCCTTCTCCACCCGTCCAATAAGAATATGTTAAGGAAAATTGTGAGGATGAGCTCTAAAATCACTGGCTGTGATCTGAATGACCTCTAGCTTGTCTATCAGAAGAGGGTCTTTAAGAAAGCTCAGGATATTCTTCAGGACCCTCTACACCCTCCTTATGCTGAGTGTCCCCTCCTCCCCTCTGGGCGTAGCTATAGGATGCCTAGATGCAGCAGAAACAGATAGGGTCGCCTGCTCTTTTGTCCAGGACACATACCCGCATCCAGCTTCCCACCCGCAGATACAGCCAATTGTGTCTGTAGGGATACCCGATCAAGCCGGAGGTAACACGGGGATTCGAACCGGCAATCCCCATGTTGGTAGGCAACGGAATAGACTGCCACGCTACCTGGATGCCCTAAGCTGTATGTGTTTTAGGACTCAATCTTAATGTTCATTCATTCATTCAGCCATTATCCAAACCGCTTATCCTGCTCTCAGGGTCACGGGGATGCTGGAGTCTATCCCAGCAGTCACTGGGCGGCAGGCGGGGAGACACCCTGGACAGGCCGCCAGGCCATCACACAGGGCCCAGCTTAATGTTCTCTATGATTTTTAACTTTTTGCTGCAAAATATTGCCCAGTGGGCAATCTCTCTTTCTCTCTCTCTTACTCTGTCTTTGTCTCTCTCTCTCTGTCTCTGTCTCTCTCTCTCTCTGTCTCGCCGCTCTGTCTCTCTCGCTCTGTCTCTCTCTCTCACTGTGTGTGTGTATGTGTCTCTCTCTGTCTCAGTCTCTCTCTCACTCTCTTATTTTTCTCTTCTTCGGCAAAACAAGTCAGCTGTTACTGTTGATGTTGTACCATCTGCTGGTAAAGGTGTTTTAAGAGCTTGTTCTGTTATCTGCTTGTTACACAACTTTTCCCTCTTCCAATTTCCCACCTCCTCTTCCTCATTTGGCTGCCATATTGAAGACAAAACGCTACGCACCATGTTATTTTCCCAGGAAAGTCTTACCAGACAGTAACCATCAACGTGACTGTTGGTTGGTCTGGATTCTGCTGGATCAGTTAATTTTTTAAATATGCCAGCAAAGTACTAAAAGGGGCATTTGTTTCCATGTATATCTTGCAACTCCAGATTTAATGCCAAGTGTAAAGGCTGTCAAATATGTCATCTGAGAAACTGTACGTTTACCGTGGCACAGACTGTAGGAAAAGTTCTCACTGACAGGTTATGGCCCCGGTTGTGTCAAATAGTCACAACAAAATACTTCATTCTGTCCTCACTATAAAACACATACTGAGGTGATGCTCTGTAGGTAAGCATCTTCATGCCCAAGTCCTTAAAATTATCTGTTTAATGGTCCTTCCCCCCCCCCCCCCCCCCCCGAGTCCTCTCTAGCAGTGTTTAAGCTTACATTGTAATCGGTCCACACTGCCCACCTTTTAACAGGAGAACCATTTAATATTCCAAGAAGTCGCCTCTCAGTCTGAGGTTCATCTGCCCAGCAGATGTGGAAAGACGCCGGAGGCATTCACACTTCTTGTAGACAAACCTGTGGTCTAGCCAATCCTTCAGCTCCCTTTTGTGTAAGGTTTCACTTCCAGGATTGTCCAAACAGGAACTGAATTCAACCGTGTGTGAATATTGAGTTATTTCGGTGGGTTTGAACCTGCTTCTAGGAGTCTGTCTCTCTAACCCTGATGCAGGAGTTGTTGTTTTATTGGGGATTAGAGAGGTGTTGACCACTGTGTCCATGCACTGGTAAATACAGTCACTGATTTTGCTGCTATCGTCCAACCTCACCTACATATCTACCCGAAGCACTCGTGTGCTGCAGCTGTTCTGCTGCTAGCTTTCAGGTAAACCAGCAGGGGGACTGGAGCTGCTGCTCTCTGACATGCTGCACAGTGTGTTTGTCTATGGACCCCCCCCTCCTCTTACTACTGTGTGTTTTATCTCATCTCTGGAGTAATATATTATTATTATTATTGTTGTTGATAATAACTTTTTTTATTATATAGCACTTTTTTTTTCTCTCCTCAGTTGCATTTGGCCAATTTCCTTATTTTCCGAGCCGTCCCGGTCTCTGCTCCACCCCCTCTGCCGATCTGGGGAGGGCTGCAGACTACACATGCCTCATCTGATACATGTGGCGTCGCCAGCCGCTTCTTTTCACCTGACAGTGAGGAGTTTCGCCAGGGTTACGTAGCGTGTGGGAGGATCACGCTATTCCCCCCCCCCCCCAGTTCCCCCTCCCCCTCGAACAAGCGCCCCGTCTCACTAGAGGAGGCACTAGTGCAGCGACCAAGACACATACCCACATCCGGCTTCCCACCCACAGTCACGGCCAATTGTGTCTGTACGGACGCCCGACCAAGCTGGAGGTAACACGGGGATTCGAACCAGGATTCCTGTGTTGGTAGGCAACGGAATAGACCGCTATGATGCATGTCTTTTTGATGGTGGGGTAAACCAGAGCAATCGGCGAAAACCCACCAAACACGGGGAGAACATGCAAACTCCACACAGGACAACCTGGGACGGCCCCCAAGGTTGAACAACCCCGGCCGGGGTTTGAACCCAGGACCTTCTTGCTGTGAGGCAACAGTGCTAGCCACTGGGCCGCTGTGCCGCCCAGATAAAGCCAGACAAGGCAAAAATAAGAATAAGACCAAATAAGTGTAAAAATAAAAATGGCGTAAATTAATAAAAACAAATATCAAACATTAGTAAAAGCTTTCACAAAAAGAAAAGTCTTAGGACGGGTTTTAAAAGAAGCTAGAGACGTGGTTAGTCTTAGTTCAACAGGAAGAGAGTTCCATAGTGTGGGGGCTCGAACAGCAAAAGCCCGAAAACAGATATCGGATGGGTTTCATTCTAAAGTATGAGACTGGTTTTAAAAATATGTCTATCCTGACAGATTGCTGCCGTGAAAATAAAAGTTTTATAGGTGTTAAGATATCTTGAGTATGCAATGAAACGGACATGTGGCAGTTTCAATGAAGCTGCCGTTTCCTGGTCCCCATCCTGTCCGTTTGTGAGAGAGAGAGCAGCAGCTGACTTGTGTAATTCCATCTCACTGTGCCTCTTTTCCCATATTGATGCTGATAAGCCCTGGTGTCCTCTGTTAACCTATGGCCACTGAAAACCAAAAAAAAAAAAAAAAAGAAGTGGCCCAGTGGTTAGCGCTGTCACCTCACAGCAAGAAGGTCCTGGGTTCGAACCCCAAGGTTGTTCAACCTGCGGGGTCATCCCAGGTCGTCCTGTGTGTGGCGTTTGCATGTTCTCCCCGTGTGTGCGGTGGATTTTCTCCAATTGCTCCGGTTTACCCCACCATCAAAAAGACATGCATGTTAGGGTTAATACTCCTGTCTGTGCTCCTGAGCAAGGCATGGCAAGATGAACTAGAGTTGGTCCCCGGGTGCTGTACAGTGGCTGCCCACTGCTCCTAGCTACACAGCTAGGAGTTGGGCGGCAGGCGGGGAGACGCCCTGGACAGGCCACCAGACCATCACAGGGCCCAATCAACAGGTCATTTCAACATCAGTGATAGTTCAGTGGTTGTCTCATTTCCGAAGAAATGCCGCCTAAGTCGTTTGCGCCGCTTTACGAGCAGGATTAAGTCCTTACTGAGTCTAGTTGTAATGGTTTCATTGCAGTTCAATAACAAAGCAGCTGCACTGCGTCGCCACATCAGAGCACGGCGTATGGAGCAGTGTCACACCTTGGAATCCAATGCAGTTATTTTATTTTCCTTGTTTTTTTTAACCTCCTTTCCTATTCAGAGGAAATAATTGGAGCAGATGAATTTTGGGCCTTTTAAGTGGTCATCATGAAAGGCGAGGGGGCGGTGGTGGCGTGGAGCTGACAGTAGGTCAGACCACGGCAACAACGGCACCGCCAGAGGAAGCAGCGTGTTCATTGTCTGCTATCGTTTGTTATTTTTCATGCGCTGTAATTTGTTTAAAGATGGGTGAGATCCTTTCCAGTGATGCCGATGTCCTATTTTAAACTGCCCCACTGGCCGTATGTCTGCCAGCCTGTTTTGCCCTATTGGTTCCTTCAGTCTGGCTTGCAAACACAGAATTCATGCTCTCCTTATTTGACGGGTAAACAATCTGATATGAACTTTTACCCACTGTTGCTTTTGTGGCAGAAAGCTTTATACTTGGATGGGAACATTTAAAGTAAAGATGTTTTGTTTGTTTCTGACACAGCACTTCTGACTCATTCATTTTGAACAGCGTTCTTTCTAGTGTTGTGAATAGGCCTCATTAGGAAAGTTGTCCTATGTATTCTGTAAGATCCTTTTGAGGATCAATGACAAGCAAATCAGACTTTAACAAAAGACTTAACACTCCATCCCTCACCAATCATCGTATTTTGGCATATTTATTAGACCAGTGGTCAGGAAGTGATATTGGCATTGAGCAACGCCGCGGTGTGTTTTTGTTATCTGCCAGTAGAATCGAGTATTATAATCGCTGAGGTGTTGGTGAGTTCATATTTCCATGCACACATGACAAGCGTTAGGTGCTCCAACACGAGGCCATGTCTGGTCCGTCTGGTTAACTTACTGTAAAGAACGGTGACCAGGGCGATGGGCATCACCAGCAGTCCCACCAGCAGGTCTGCCACTGCCAGAGACATCAGGAAGTAGTTGGTCGCATTTTGCAGTTTTCTCTCCAGGGACACGGCAAGAATGACCAGGATGTTCCCACCAATGGTGGGGATGATGACCATGATGATGAGCAGGGCAGCCCATTGGAGCTGAACCCCAGACCCCTCCCCTGGCCCAGAACCGTTGGGTGCCAGCAGAGCTGCCACTGGCTGGGACATGCTGCTGTTTGGTTTGGGGGATGGCGGGCCTCGGCACGGGTTGGGGTTCTGCACTGGCTACCTCTGGAGGCTTGGTCAGCATGGTCACAGGGTCCCACAGACCAGGGCACGGGGGTCAGGGAGGCGGGGCGGAGCGGCTTAGGGCTGGGTCCAAGGATGGTACATCCCTGGTGCAATGTCGGAACCTGAAGGTCCACAACGCAACGATGTTAAGTGATCCACTGCTCAGAAGGTAAAAAATCCAAAAATTAACTGGCTTGCTTCAGTAATCCCAACACACATGACATCCACAGACCATCATCATCTGGGGCTTCCAGTCCAGAGAGAACGGTTCTGTTAAAGGAACAGCATAAGACAATGTTATCCCCTTCCACCTTAACATGTGAAGTAAATGACAAGAGAGATGTTGCTGTTTAGGCTACATGTGATTCCAGACCATGGCTGAGCACATAACCACGAACCTGGCTTTTATAATTCTGTTTTCTGCCATCTTCAAAAAGATTTTGGAAGCTTTTGAAAACTTGTAGTGGAGAGGGACTCCCCTAACATGGCCACTTATGGTGCATGTTTAAATACGTATGATATTTGAAGAGACCTATCCTTGTAGTTTTTGTTAAAACTGTTAAGCTTAATTTCAGGTGAGGGGCGGGGGCAGGGGTCAAGAGCAGGTACCATCAAGACTTTTTTAAATCTTGGCAAAATTTGTGCATCCAGCATCTCAGTGGTAACACAATATGTTGTCCAAGCATACATTAAGCTCCCCGCCGTATATTAAAAGCAGTTACACAAGGCTTTTGAAATCATCTCAGAATGAAATACCAACACTGAAGTTACCGCAGACTTAATTCATGGTGACCATAACCTCATCCATCCTGTGGGGTAGATTACAACCATTAAGACTGAACTACAGTCTGCATTTCACTTTTTACCCCCAATTTACTTTTGATCTGCACATTTTCAGCTACACTTTAGTGTGGTTTTGTATAGATTACCTCTTCTCCAAGCTCTCATCGGTTTTGCATTCCGTTGACGTCTTCTTCTGTGGATAATATCTTTGCGGTGTGCTGTCCGCTCCGCTACATCCTTACTTTCTGAAAGCAAGTGGTGTTGCACGCGGGGAATGCAGCGCTGCACTCAAACCAACACGTCGTAATCCTTGCATGCCCCTCAGAAGGCTGTTTTTCAAGTCCCCTGCCACATTTTCACCCACCTCAAACGGGAGCATGTCGAAGAACCCCCCCCCCCCTTGCAGATGCAGCTTAAAATGGTCCTCTTCTGATGCTGTCTGTCATGTGGATCCTCATTTATTCCACCATGCTGGAAGAACCCCCAGTTTGGATCCGTATCACCGGCCGTGATTCAAACTCTCACATGTTTCTTCTCTTCTTCCTCTCTCCCCATTCCCTCTCACTGCCTCTTGCTCACAGCCCGGGATCAGCTTGTTCTACCTTTCCCTGCTCTCTCTCTGTCTCTCTCCCTGTCTCTCTCTCTAGCTCTGTCTGTCTCACTCTCTGTCTCTCTCACTCTTTCTCTCTCTAGCTCTCCCTCTCTGTCTCGCTCCGTCTCTCACTCACACTGTCTCTAGATCTCTCTCTCTCTCTCTATCTAGCGCTCTCTGTGTCTCTCTCTTGCTCGCTCTCTTTGTCTCTCTCTCTGTCTCTCGTGTGTGTGTGTGTGTGTGTGTGTGTGTGTGTGTCTCTCTGTCTCTGTCATGGTGAGGAGAAGGCAGATAAATGTCTCTGGGCTGGCTAAACGCCAGCAGTACTGGGAGGTAATTTCCTTCAACACTGCCGCTGTACTGTTTAGATTTGTCACTCTGTTCTGTTCTGCAGAGGGGAGAGAGGTGTGTGTTTGGTTAGGTGTTTCAAAAGAACATGTATTTACCTATTCTGTCAAAATGTGCTTTGGATTCTTATTTATTTATTTATTTATTTGTTTGTTTTAGTTCAGTTTCCAAGCGAACATTGTCAAGAGCAGCAAAGCATTCAACTATAATGTGATTTGCCCAGTGACGGTTACGTTTGAAATCGGAGACCATTTTGTGTTTATTCTGCTTCACTCCCAACCTCAACAACAGTCATCATTTGTGCGTTCTTTCCACCTCGAGTGCTCATTGTAATAGTTTTAAAAGCATAAGGAAACCATAAAGCAGAGCAGAAATATGCTATTGCTGGAGTATACAATCCCCAGATGACGACCGGTTCTTCCCCCTCACAGGGAAAGTATCAGCAGTAGTGACTTAAAAACCCCAGTGTCTTCCTGGAGGCAAGTGTCCACACCTGATTTAGCTAAAACCTGCTCCCTAACCCGCGATGTGTTTGGTGGGCTCTTTAACAGCCGGACCCGTGGAAGAGGAGGCTAAGTTTATCACTCTCTAGGGAGCGGTGTTGTCTCGGCATCCAACTTGCAGAGTATTTAAAATAACTAACTTGTGACAGCAGGTGTAAAGGACCACCCTTAAGGCCGCCATTACTGTTTGTGAAGCAAAGATCATCCCCCCCACACACACACGCACACACACGCACACACACACACACACACACACACACACACACACACACACACACACACACACACACACACACACACACACACACACACACTGTCCATCAGGACTCATCTGTCAGAATCATGGCTAAAATTACTACTACTACCACTTCTGCTGCTTCTTCTTCTCCTCCTCCTCCTTCATCTTCTTCTATGTTTTCATCGTCTTCGTCCTCATCTTCTTCATGGCTTTCTCCCTTCTTCCCAGGGTGTGGATCATAATCATGGATGTACAGAGACATACAGAGGCCATGCCGTTAACACTTTGCTCACCACTTAAAGATTACTTTAACCATTTCATTCAAAACCCTGGCTGACACATATATAGTGCATCTGGAAAGTAT
The DNA here is from genome assembly GCF_029633865.1 of Lampris incognitus. Classification (NCBI taxonomy): domain Eukaryota; kingdom Metazoa; phylum Chordata; class Actinopteri; order Lampriformes; family Lampridae; genus Lampris; species Lampris incognitus. Next base: position 113,340,964 of record NC_079213.1, read on the forward strand.
TCACACCCCTTCACTTTCCCCACATTTTGTTATGTTACAGCCTTATTCCAAAATGGATTAAATTCCTTTTTTTTCTCATCAATCTACTCCCAATACCCCATAATGGCAAAGTGAAAAAGGTTTTGTAGAAAGTTTTGCAAATTTATTAAAAATAAAAAACTGAAATATTGCATGTACATAAGTATTCACACCCTGATTGGAGTCCACCTGTAGTAAATTCAATTGATTGGACATGATTTGGAAAGGCACACATCTGTCTATATAAGGTCCCACTGTTGACAGTGCATGTCAGAGCAGAAACCAAGCCATGAAGTCAAAGGAATTGTCTGTGGACCTCCGAGACAGGATTGTATCGAGGCACAGATCTGGGGAAAGGTACAAAAAAATTTCTACAGTTTTGAAGGTTCTGAAGAGCACAGTGGTCTCCATCATTTGTAAATGGAAGAAGTTTGGATCCACCACGACTCTTCCTAGAGCTGGCCGCCCAGCCAAACTGAGCAATCGGGGGAGAAGGGCCTTGGTCAGGGAGGTGACCAAGAACCCGATGGTCACTCTGACAGAGCTCCAGCGTTCCTCTGTGGAGATGAGAGAACCTTCCAGAAGGACAACCATCTCTGCAGCACTCTACCAATCAGGCCTTTATGGTAGAGTGGCCAGATGGAAGCCTCTGCTCAGTAAAAGGCACATGACAGCCTGCTTGGAGTTTGCCAGAAAGCACCTAAAGGACTCTCAGACCATGAGAAACAAGATTCTTTGGTCTGATGAAACCAAGATTGAACACTTTGGCCTGAATGCCAAACGTCACGTCTGGAGGAAACCAGGCACCTCTCATCACCTTGCTAATACCATCCCTACAGTGAAGCATGGTGGTGGCAGCATCATGCTGTGGGGATGTTCTTCAGTGGCAGGAACTGGGAGACTAGTCAGGATCGAGGGAAAGATGAATGGAGCAAAGTACAGAGAGATCCTTGATGAAAACCTGCTCCAGAGCGCTCAGGACCTCAGACTGGGGCGAAGGTTTACCTTTCAACACAACAACGACCCTAAGCACACAGCCAAGACAACGAAGGAGTGGCTTCGGGACAAGTCTGTGAATGTCCTTGAGTGGCCCAGCCACAGCCCAGACTTGAACCCCATTGAACATCTCTGGAAAGACCTGAAAATAGCTGTGCAGCGATGCTCCCCATCTAACCTTACAGAGCTGGAGAGGATCTGCAGAGAAGAATGGGAGAAATACCCCAAATATAGGTGTGCCAAGCTTGTAGCTTCATACCCAAGAAGACTTGAGGCTGTAATCGCTGCCAAGGGTGCCTCAACCAAGTACTGAGTAAAGGGTGTGAATACTTATGTACATACAATATTTCAGTCTTTTATTTTTAATAAATTTGCAAAAATTTCTACAAAACCTTTTTCACTTTGTCATTATGGGGTATTGTATGTAGATTGATGAGAAAAAAAAGGAATTTAATCCATTTTGGAATAAGGCTGTAACATAACATGTGGGGAAAGTGAAGGGGTGTGAATACTTTCCGGGTGCAGTGTGTGTGTGTGTGTGTGTGTGTGTGTGTGTGTGTGTGTGTGTGTGTGTGTGTGTATATATACACTCACTGGCCACTTTATTAGGTACACCTTGCTAGTACCGGGTTGGACCCCCTTTTGCCTTCAGAACTGCCTTAATCCTTCGCGGCATAGATTCAACAAGGTACTGGACACATTCCTCAGAGAGTTTGGTCCATATTGACATGATAGCATCACGCAGTTGCTGCAGATTTGTCGGCTGCACATCCATGATGCGAATCTCCCGGTCCACCACATCCCAAAGGTGCTCTATTGGATTGAGATCTGGTGACTGTGGAGGCCATTTGAGTACAGTGAACTCATTGTCATGTTCAAGAAACCAGTCTGAGATGATTCGAGCTTTATGACATGACGCGTTATCCTGCTGGAAGTAGCCATCAGAAGATGGGAACACTGTGGTCATAAAGGGATGGACATGGTCAGCAACAATACTCAGGTAGGCTGTGGCGTTGACACGATGCTCAATTGGTACTAAGGGGCCCAAAGTGTGCCAAGAAAATATCCCCCACACCATTACACCACCACCACCAGCCTGAACCGTTGATACAAGGCAGGATGGATCCATGCTTTCATGTTGTTGACGCCAAATTCTGACCCTACCATCCGAATGTCGCAGCAGAAATCGAGACTCATCAGACCAGGCAACGTTTTTCCAATCTTCTATTGTCCAATTTTGGTGAGCCTGTGCGAATTGTAGCCTCAGTTTCCTGTTCTTAGCTGACAGGAGTGGCACCCGGTGTGGTCTTCTGCTGCTGTAGCCCATCTGCCTCAAGGTTCGACGTGTTGTGCGTTCAGAGATGCTCTTCTGCATACCTCGGTTGTAATGAGTGGTTATTTGAGTTACTGTTGCCTTTCTATCAGCTCGAACCAGTCTGGCCATTCTCCTCTGACCCCTGGCATCAACAAGGCATTTTCGCCCACAGAACTGCCGCTCACTGGATATTTTCTCTTTTTCGGACCATTCTCTGTAAACCCTAGAGATGGTTGTGCGTGAAAATCCCAGTAGATCAGCAGTTTCTGAAATACTCAGACCAGCCCGTCTGGCACCAACAACCATGCCACGTTCAAAGTCATTTAAATCACCTTTCTTCCCCATTCTGATGCTCGGTTTGAACTGCAGCAGATCGTCTTGACCATGTCTACATGCCTAAATGCATTGAGTTGCTGCCATGTGATTGGCTGATTAGAAATTTGCGTTAACGAGCAGTTGGACAGGTGTGCCTAATAAAGTGGCCGGTGAGTGTATATATGTATATATTTTTTTCTTTTTTTAAATAAATTTATTTCTAGTTTTTCCCCTTATCCCACCCGATTAACCCAATGGCATCTGGCTGGAACTCTTGTCGAATAACCCCCCTGGCTCACGTTTCCACAGGAAGGAGATAGTTGTAACACCAGCTTCTTTCAAACTCGTGTTGGCTGCTCTCGCTATTTTACACGCTGAAGCCTCCTCGCATGGATTGCATTACCTTCAGGCCACAAAGGAAACGTAGGGAGAATGCTTTCAGTTGCTTGGCTGCAGGCGCCCGGATGGGCCAGAGGGGTCGTTGGAGAACGATGAGTCCCCGAACACTACACCGATCTACACCCACTATCCCTCGGGTAATGGTGACCTAATGAATGCCTTACCCTGTGGACGCTCTGGCCGTGACTGGTTACGGTGAGTCTGGGATATGAACCTCCCAGCCACATGACGAGCAGATTGCAGGAACGACAGTTTATTCGACTTAGTCATCAGAGCGGCCTTATATTTGACATTATGGAACATTCCAACCAATTCACAAACTTGCAAGAAGAGCAGTTTAAAAAAAACTACTTACTTCACCAAGCACCCAGTTCTTATGAAATTGTATTGAATTTTGTTTTCTGAAGCCACACAGCGTCTTTGCATGCTGGCGACAACATTGTCCAGGTGCACCCCGTGGTTCATTTGGGCATCTGGGTATGACGGACAGGAAGCCAGTTAATCAAATCTGCAGTGCAGATCCATCAGTAACTGCCTCGTTTCCATTTCAAGGTGGCAAATTGTCGCTATAATTTATTCTACTTAGATGTTTCCCCAGCTTCTTCCACTTTCCTTTCTGTGGGTGTTGCTTACCAGGCCAGCGCCCTCAGGAGTGGACACCAAGGGGTCGAAATCACCAAGGACAGACCAAAGTAACAGTGGTCGGAATTCATTCAGCCTTGATAAATAAAAGGCGCATGCACAGATGTACATTTACCTGTGAGGTTTTCAGCTTTGCTCACTTGTGCCTTCATCTAAACGTGCAAAGAATTTGTTTTGTAAGTCTCAGAAGATTTTCAGTAGCCTTGGAAATGCTTGTATGTACTTTTCAGCTTTAGATGTCACACCCTGCCACACTATGCTGCCCACTTCCATACCCTCGTTCTTTTTCTCTTTCCATCCAAGCTGATTTACCTTGCGGGAGGCGGATGGTATAATTAACCCATCTCTTTTTTTCAGGTCGTAAAGCCTTTAGTTGCAACTGAAGGGATAAGCAACAGCAAAGTTTCTCTTGTTTTCTTTTCTCAAACTACACCTCAGTCTGCTACCGTGCCACATTAATTGCGACACATATTTAGGTTCAAAGTCCTTATTTTTTACTGTTTTGTTTCCAATTATTTTCCGTTGATATCATGGATAGATTACATATTTGCTGCATAATAAGAAAGACCACTGACCAGAAGTTTTGTCACCATAATCTTAAAAGTATCTGTCTTTACAGGTCTATGTTTCCTTCGATATTAGTCTTAATCCATTCATACATACATTGTCGGACTTTATCACACTTCCAGAACAGCTTCATCTGTCCAAGCTGGTACATTTGAAAGGCGGTTTCCAGATCTTCTGATGATTGTCATTTGTGATCAGCTAGTCTTTTGAAGGATGGTTTTGCTAGTCTGTTAAATCCAAACAGGCCAGTGAAGATCAGGCTTAGTGAACATACCACGTGTCAGGCACAGAGGACTGAAGGTGAGGCCTAGAGAGGCTTGGCAAGTTGTAGGTGAAAAACCCTTCTTGGTTTTACTGAGACTAAACCTGCATTGCATGTCTTTGGACTGTGGACTGTGTCAGGTGAATCGGCTGTACTAAATTGTCCCTAGGTGGGTGTGTGGGCCCTGTGATGGACTGGCGGTCTGTCCAGGGTGTCTCCTCCGCCTGCCGCCCAATGACTGCTGGAATAGACTCCTGCGACCCTGAGAGCAGGGCAAGCAGTTTAGATAATCGATGGATGGATAAACCTGCATTGCAAATTCCCCACAACATTCAAGGAACATGATTAGCATTTGATTACGTCTACAACCAGGACCTTATTTGTGCTGGATCCTGCCGGAACAGGATCTGGGATGTCCCAGATTGGGACTGGCACCTATTTAATTGGCTCTGGCACCTCCTTTGTCAGTATCAAAATCTGTAAATAAATGTTATGTAATATTTAATGTTATCTGTTCTGGCAGACTGTAAACAGCTGTTTCTACCCCGCCCCCCCCCCCACACACACACACACACATTAATTTTGAGTGATTACTGTGAATGCTCCGATTAATAGATTTGAATAATGCTTTGTTTGTGATGACAGTTTTGTTTAAACAGCTAGCACCTAGGCCTTGTCCAATGTGACCCAGGCACTGTTGATTTTTTTTTTTTTTTGATGCATTTGGCTTTTTCTCTCTCCCTGACCTGCCTGAACAGCACCCTCTCTCTGTTCCTGGACCTCCTGATTGACAAATTGAGCACTGTCTACAACCCAAACAGATAAAGGGTTAAGAAACAGCCCTGCATATTTCCCCTGCTTATTTACATTGGGAGGTCAGGCAACAGTATTCACAGGCTTTTAAAAGGAACCAAAAACACAACACAAATATCTGGTATATCTTGTAGCTCAGCGCAAGTCTGTAAGATGTACTAGATATTTGTGTTCACTGTTTCGTTTTCAACCATTTCTTACTGTTTAACTTCTTCACAATATAGCTTTTTTTTTCTCTTCGGTGTTTTTGTCAGCTAATGCGGTTGTCTTTGCCGATTTTATCATTGTTATCATCACCTGTACATATTCCTTTTTCAAATAATTTTTACTCTTTTGTATATTTCATCCCCCAAAAAAATAATTTAAACCTCTGAGTAAAAGCTGTGGCCCAAGTACAGCAAGATGAGTCATCTCCTCTCTGGGAGAGTTGGCTTCGAGTGACGTTTTTGTGAGCTTGTGGCAGAGGGAGCCGTGGAGAGAGATTTGTGATGGTGCCTGTGATGCAAGGTTCTGGACCCAGTGTTGGGTCTTTTATTGAGGAATTTGATTTATCTCCTGTCTTTTCAGACTACTTGATATTACAACCTAACTGATGCACTCCCAGTGACCATTTCAGGTGACCCCGAAACTTTCTGGGAAATTTTGCAGGTGCTGAGTAATCTCCGCAGTCATCTCGTCGGTCTGGCCGAGACAATGTTGGTCTTATCAATGGTGCCATTCACGGCTGAGCAGTCAGATGAAATACCAAATATAATACAGCTTACTTCACCGCTGGTGTCTATTTTTGGCGGGGCCAGCCCTGCAACCACAAATGTCCATGCTTGAGTGACTAGTTGTTAGGCTGCTGGATCAGGTGACCAGCGATGTCACTTAAGTTACACGATTGGTCGGCCGACCAACGACTTCGCTGGGAAACACGGAAGTGGGAGTTTCCTGTTGGCCGTTGCTCTTTCAAATTAAATCTGTGCAGCTGTTCCGGCTCATTCGACATTTATCGCACGCCAACGAACAACGGACTATTTTGCTGCTCTTTCCACATCTGGTTACTCGCTGTAACAGTCCAGCATGGAGCCGAGTAGGAGAGAAAATAACCAGTCTGACAAAACACTCAATACAGAGTGAGTCTTAGAAAAATGACAGACATCCACAGACAGAAACATGAAAGAGGAGTGGGAGTTAACCAATAATTGGCATAGTTGTCTATGACTACAGTTGCAATTACAGTAAAATTCTCTTTCAAACCAAACATCCCAAGATATGAATGGAAAGTATTGCTACAACTGCATTTTTAGAACTTTTTTTTTTTGAACCTAGCTTAACCATGTGTAGGAATGCAATGATAATAGATTTTGATGGTGTGATTATAGTCTGAGGAAAGAAATCACGGTTTCATGATTATTATGCATTCATTTGTTTTACAACACAGTGGATGTATAAAATCACATGAGCTTTCTTTCTTTAATTGGAGGTTTTATTATATTTTTTCCTCACATTTCCTTGTTGGCTTTTTTTTTTTAACAGTTGCTGCCTTTCGAACTCAAATAATACACTAACGGTGAAAATAAATAACAGTGAAAATAAACGAAAAGAATCGAATTTTTTATCTCTTTGGAATTGAATATAAGCTTCCTATTAGTCATGTATTTCCCTTCTGAACAAAACAAGGAGTCAAAGGCTCCAGGACCGGCTAGCGTAGTGGTCTATTCTGTTGCCTACCAACACAGGGATCCTTTTCACAGATTACACCGTTATTTGCAGTCCTTTCAGTTCATGCTATTGTGCAGAAATGTGAGGAGCATGTTCATGTATCAGGGCTCAGTCATGACCACTGAGCTCCGGTGGATGTAGGTAGCTCCTCTCAAACATGTTGCTCTCGTGACAACATGTGCCGCACGGCACGTTAAGCTGGTGCGCCACTGGTGTAACTTGATTTTCGTTCCATCTGTTGTCTGCAGATTGTGCCGGCAATTGTATTTTCCGCGCTGTGCAACCGTTGATCGTAGAACAAGCACAGATCCGTCCAGACCCACGGCACACCTGTGCTGTGCATGTAGGCGGAGCATGTCCTACTGAACGTCCCTCTCAAGTCGTGACTGAGTGAGTGACCACAATTTGCGGCGCATAGCCCATGGTGGCAGCTGTGCGCACGCCATGGGAAAAATGATGTACCATAATGCCCCTTTTTTGAGAGCGAGAACGAAAGCACTCAGTCTAGCTAAGCCTTTATGGTTACCAAACCGTGACGTTTTAAAGCGCGGTTAATCGCTGCATCCCTAGCCATGTCATGGGATATGCTACTTCAGTACACTTCAAAAACAAATATTACTGGGACCACTACAGAAAACTGCACATGAACATTTAGTACCCAGGAATTCACATTATAGACACTGACTATCCCTGTAACAAATTGGCCACAATTTTCGAACATTGACCATACACGGTCCAACCATGTACCAGATTTTGGCCTAGTCTTTTTTTTTCTATTCCCTTTCCCTGGTAGTTTCAGATTACCCCAGATTACCCGTAAGACAAGATGATGCTTAATGTAGTTGTGTTTCCAACTAAAGTAAAGGTACACATACTGAAGTAATGTAACATTCAAGTCTTGCACCACTGCCTTGGCGGGAATCATCAGCCCTTTAATTTTTTTGCCCGGATCCTGTCACATTCTTGCACCTGGCTTGTGAGGCATGACGAGCCTAAACCTTGCTAAATCTCTCTCCATTTTTGTTGTAGTGAAGACCTGACCACTAAAGTGCTGGGGGTTCCAAGTGACCTAAAACCCAACGGGCCCACATGTAGTGTCTGTTCTTCCCATGTGTGATGTGTACCGAGCCAGAAGATCCCATTGTGAATGAAGAGTGAGCAGCTTGTAATCTTCTTTTTTCCTCCACTTCAGGGCTCTTGTTTGGAGCCCATTAAGTTCACTTCAGACCATTCAAGGCTCAAGTGCCTGGTAATTGCACATGGCACTTAATCTTGGCAGCCCTCAGACAGTTAGGAGGTTGAATCCCTTTGTGGAGTGAATTCTATCAGGAGTCCCCCTTACACAATCACACACACCATGTTCTCAGCCTATTCTCCACTGTTCCATATAGACGAGGGAAATGTTGGTCTGTCTTAATCAACTTGTATAAACTGTTTAAGGAAACCGTCTTGATACAGCTGACTGGTCGGCTCTGTCAGAGCTATTTCAGTGGTTGCTGAAAAGAAGCATGGGAAGTTTCCGGTTGTTGGTGGAAGAGTCCTGCTTAAGCCAGGAAAATGTGGTGGTGGGGGTCTGGAGATGTTGTGAAATGTAAGTTAGTAGTTGATGGAGAACTGAAGAAATTGGTGAAAGGGTTTAAGTTTTGCAGTTTATATGGAAGACTTGTGATAAATTTGACCTTAAACAAGCTGACTTAAGTATTGAACAGAACCCCATACATAACTGTGTGGTGTAGCACTATAATGTCTCCTACTTCATTTAATTGTGTACCTCGTGTCATGACAATAAAGTTGACCTTAACCTCAACCTTGATAACCCTGACGCTTTCCCAATGAGAGGAGTCAGTCATAATCTGGGGAAGGTTTACTCCAAAAACAGATTTCTCCTGTTTCCACCTGCTTTTAAACTAAGGTATGCGCCACTGCAAGTATCGGTTAATTGGCTGATACCAGGCTAAAACTGAGTATCGGGTTTCAGAGATTTTAAGACTAATATCTGATACTAGATGGTGGTGCGAATTCACATTTGCAGCAGCCTCAACCAGTACCAGTGTGGGAAGATGGCGGCACAAATTCACATTCCCAGCAGCCTCACCCAGTACCGTCCATGCAGTGTCTTTGTCTACATCTGTGTCTAAGTTTGTGTCTTTGTTTGATGGCTGGCAGAGCTTGGTCTGCTTGTCCTGTGGGCCCAGGGACCACAGCCCTTCCCAGAGCTGTGCCCAAGGAGGAAACACCGAGGGTGGTCTGACAGGACGTAGAACCGGGGCAGGCTAAGCTAACTACTAGCCCATGCAGACTGACAGTTCTGATAACACCGAGGGCAGTCTGGCAGCAGCCTCGCCTGGCGTTGACTGTGGTTTTTGGTGTCGTCATGTGGAGTGGGGGAGGTGTGTCAAGGATGTCTGGCTGGGAGAGCTGGCATTGGGTCTGCTGAGGGAGCCTGGTCTGCTGCGTCTGGTGGGCCCAAGGACCACAGAGCTGCGCTCGAAGAGGAAACACCGAGGGCGGTCTGACAGGACGCGGAAGCGGGGCAGGCTAAGCTAACTGCTAGCCCATGCAGCCCGGCAGTTCCAACAGTCATCCTGGCTGGCGTTCGCTCTCTTGGACAGTGATTTTTTTTGTTTTTTTGTTGATTAGATTGGGTATTTGTGTTAGTTTGGATATATGTGTTCTTGTAGTTCTTGTAGTTTTTGGATATGTGATTTTGTCTTTGTGTTGCACTGCTGTGGACTGGGGGAAACAATATTTCATTTCATGTACGCAAGTACATGAAAAGCAGTTAGTAACATGCCATAAATAATAGGAAAATGGCTTTTATTTTTCCAATACTGTATTTTGGCACATGGAAGCCTGAATTTTTTTACTGGTGGAAAAAAAAACAGATTCTGTCGGGTATTTTGCACTGTTCAGCAAAAGTAATAGATCAGATCAGGACTTGGTGTCAGCCAATAATTAAAGGTTCATACTCTGAGTCAGTACCTGCAATGAAAGAGTGATGGGTGCATCCATATTTAAAACCATTACAATACGAGTGTGCATTGGAAACCTGCTCTTTCTTAATCTTTTGTTTTAAATAAGTGGCTTTTTTGAAATGAAGTGAATACAGGGTGAGATGGTTAGAAATGGAATCAGTTTTTGCTCCCAAGTGAAAAAAAGTACAACGTATTAATCTTTTTGGAAAATACCAACAACTTTGACATGTGGCACCAGTGGTAACATGGAGAAAAGTTCCTCATGTATATGTTATTTAGGTAATGCAGAAGATATAGACATATCACTGCACAGGAATACAGAAAACTCTTTAAGCTCTGTGAATTAGTGCAGCAGCATGTTACAGTGGGTAATCCATCCATCCATGATCCAAACCACTTATCCTGCTCCCAGGGTCACAGGGATGCTGGAGTCTATCTCAGCAGTCATTGGGCAGCAGGCGGGGAGACACCCTGGACAGGCCGCCAGGCCATCACAGACCTACTCACACGCACACATTCACACCTAGAGACAATTTTAGTATGGACGATTCATGACTAGCACGGTCGCCTCACAAGAAGGCCCTGGGTTCGAACCCCGGGGTTGTCCAACCTTGGGGGTTGTCCCGGATCATCCTCGGTGTGGAGTTTGCATGTTCTCCCTGTGTCTGCGTGGGTTTCCTCCGGGTGCTCTGGTTTCCTCCCACAGGCCAAAGACAGTGGGTAATGTTGCTACATAATATAGCAATTCGTGGTTGAAGTATGATGCAAATTCATGGAATAAGCTCTGTCTTGTGGGGCAAGGACATAGTTCCTGAGGTTTAAAGAGGTACCTTCATGCTGTTTCTGAGCACAGTTTTAACATGGGTGGTTTGAATTACTACCGAAAGGTAGGTATGGTTTTATGATTTCATAGCTATTGGCTACTGAAATTCAGGGTGGTCGTGTGGGTGTAGCTGTGTGGGCTAAACACTGGGGCTAAACCGCTTGCCATAGAAAAATGAGAAATTCACTGCACTGTCGTCACTTTAGCGACGAGACCACCGACAGCAGCTTTGAGGTCGAGGATGTGGAAGTGGAAGACGATTCCTCTGTCTCAGTGAAAGTTGACTACTCGCCTCACGAATATGTTGCTCAGCCAATACAGCCGTATTCCTTCTAGCCAAATGGGAGCATCTTCACTTTTATAGCGTCCCGCTACGGACACGCCCTCTATGCTAATGGTAATGGTAATTCATGACACGGCAAGTTACCACATTTTCGCCAACCGGAAATATGATTTCGACCGCCGATATCTCTCGTCTGGCCATAAATGTGATTTTTTTTTTTTTAGGGCTACCATTTGTCTCGTCGATCACACCCACACTCCTTACATCGATTAACAACAGGACAAGTCAGGTTTTGATGCAAGTATCTCTTTAAGCATCACACAAAGACAAAAATTAGGAAACTTTCTGTCTGCGTGTCCTTCCGGTGGGGTGGGGGGTGAATGGTAGTTTATTGGCTGGGCGCTGTGTAAATAATGGGCAGTAGTGATGGGTGGGTGGCTGCTTAATGAGACACGAAACAAATAATGAACAACTTTGGCGTAAATATTTACATAAATGTTGGCTTCCCGCCTGAACACATAAATATGTAGCCATGTAGGGTCGAGTCAGCAGTGGAATTGTCACTGTTATTGCAAGATAAAACTATATTTGCATGACAAGTGTAGCACGCACACTGCACACCACATCAGTTGTAATGTGGTGTGCAATTTTACAGCTGTTTTTTACTGACTGCTGATGTGTTTCTGTTGGTGCTATTCTTGTGATGATGATAATGAGATGAAGTCAGAATACATTTTTATACATGAGGGACTGCAGTATCCTTTAACTGGTGTTGCTGACTTTCACGGCATCTAAATGTTTGTCTCTCTCTTTCCCTCTTCTTTCTTTTCTCACTCCGTCCTTCTGTTTGTGTGTATGTGTGTGTCTGTTTGTTTCTCTCTCTCTCTCTCTCTCTCTCTCTCTCTCTCTCTCTCTCTCTCTCTCTCTCTCTCTCTCTCTCTCTCCAGGACCCCAGAGCAGTGCCCCAGTGTGGTTTCTCTCCTGTCAGAGAGCTACAACCCCCATGTGCGTTGTGGGGCAGCCATGGCTCTGGGTATCTGCTGTGCTGGGACAGGAAACAAGGCAAGCACTTTCCTCTGAGTTGGACAATATAAAAATCAAACCATTCCCCACTTCTTGCTCTAATTCCACACATGAACCACCAAGCCAAAACCCTCATGGATCAGCGCCACTCAGGTCTATTAGCCAACTCCCTCTAAAATCAGAAACTCTTTGTTTGAATCAAAACCAGTGTCCGCTTTTCATATTAACTGGAATTTGACTAGCTGTGTTGTTGGTAACTGTCAAGTGAAGTCACTTTTATTTGTATAGCCCAATATCACAAATTACAAATTTGCCTCACGGGGCTTTACAGCAGTACAACATCCAGTCCTTAGACCCTCACATCGGATAAGGAACAACTCCCTAAGAAAAACACTTCAGTGGCGGGGAAAAAAAGGAAGAAACCTCAGGGAGAGCAACAGAATTTACAGATTACAACATTGAAAGAGGATTACAGAATTATAATGGATTTATAAGATATATAAAGAATGTGATGAGGGTACTAATCAGCATCGAGATGCCACTAGAATAGCCTAGAACCTGAGCCACGCGACCACCATCACCATGTAGACCTGGCAGGAGAACAGACTACACATGCACCCAGGGGAGACGCACATCGCACCATTCACATACACGGGGGAAGAGACAGGAAAAGGCATTAGTCACACAGGCGACAGAGAAGTGTTAAGGACATGACAGAGCGAGAGAGACAGAAATAGATTGATAGAGAGAGAGAGAACGTTGCAATAATCTGTAATCTCATTGACTGGACAGTGCTTAGTAAATTCTATGAGACAGAAAACGACCCACTGTGCAGTACAGGCCATGAAGTACTCAAAGGCAACTAATTGTAGGTTAAGGCAAAAAGATGAGTTTTAAGTTTGAATTCAAAGGACTCAACAGACTCTGATTGTCTGATGGCAGCAGGCAGGTTATTCCATAAGAACAGGGCCTGTTAGGAAAAAGCCCTGCTGCCTGCTGACTTCTTTTTAACTTTGTGTGCACACAGAAGCCCTGCATTTTGAGAGCAGCGCGCTCAAGATAGAATATATGGTTTAAGGAGATCAGATGGGTGTGATGGGGCAAGCCCATTTAGCATTTTACAAGTCAGCACCTTGACGTCTGATCTAACATGGATAGGAAGCCAGTGAAGGGAGGCAAGAATTGGTGTATATTGTCAGATTTTCTAGTTTTAGCTAGGATTTAGCTGCAGCATTTTGAACCATCTGAACACTTGTCGTACTAGCACGTGGCAGACCTGAAAACAGAACATTAGTGTAATTAAGTCTGGAAGAAACGAATGTATGTCTTTGCATCAGCCTTGGACAGGGAAGACTGAATTTTAGCTATATTACATAAGTGAAAAAGGCAGTCTTGGGAATTTTTTTTTGATGTGCTTATTAAAAGAAAGGCTGGGATAAAATGCAACACCAACATTTTTGGCTGCCACACTTTGTGAAATCAGAGTTGTCGCACGTTACCGTTACTTCATCAAATTGGTCTGAGTCTGGCAAGCCCAACGACCAGAATCTTAGTTTTGTCTATATTTAAAAGCAGGAAATTTAGTGACATCCAATTCTTCACAGCAGCCAAGCAGGCCTCTAAATTAGTAATTTGAGTACGATCATCAGCCCTCATAGGCACATACAGCTGAGTATCATCCGCATAGCAATGGAAATTTATTCCATGACTGTGTATACGTATATAATTTGGCCAACAGGCGAAATATAGAGAGAAAAGTAGAGGGCCAGAAACCAGGCCCTGAGGTAGATCTTATTTTACATCAGAGAATATAGCGGACACATTGTGTTCTTTCAGATAAGTAGGACTTAAGCTAAGAGAGCTAGACCAGTGACACCAAAATTGCCAATTATTCTGTCTTAATAGTATACAGTAATCAGTGGTGTCAAAGGCTGTAATCAGTGGTGTCAAAGGCTATACCGAGGTCCATTAATAGAATCACACAGGTGGATCAGAATCAATAGAAAGTAGATCATTTATTATTATGGTTAGAGCTGTTTCAGTGGAGTGACAGGCCCTGGATCGAGGTGCGGTTTGTTAAGTAGACGTTTGACCACAGCTGTCTTAAAACTGCTTGGGACAATGCCAGTAGTAAGTGATAATTTAACAATGTCTAGCATTTTAGGCCCCAGAAAACACCAGAGGGCTTTGAAAAGGTTTTCTGGTAAACGCTCAAGTTGGCAAATAGTTGGTTTAGAAGCTGACACGAGCGTAGTCAAAGTATCAAGAGAGCTCGTCTCAAAAACTATAATAAGAGGGAGAATCAGTGACTCATTGTATAGATATGAATTTGGTAAGACAGGATCTGCAGGAGTAGCTGGAGTTGAAGAACTAATTTTGTTTCTGGTCTCATCAACCTTGTTGCAGAAAAAGTCCAGAAACTCATGGGCCGTGAAATGCGAGCAGCTAATAGACGGCTGCTTTTTAGTATATTTAGCTATAGTGTCAAAGAGAAATCTAGGATTATGTTTATTGTTTAGCGAGAGAGATATGATGCTTTCACAGCAGACAAAGCATGCTTGTATTTTAATAAACATTCGTGCCGAGATTGGTAAATAACTACCCATTTTGATTTTTGGACTTTTTGTCTCCTGCAGCCCCACATAAGTGTACGTATCTCTTCGTTAAACCAGGGTGTAGACCTCTTTAGTCGCCTAGCTCTTAGGGCCGTGCAATATGACCAAAATCTCATATCACAATCTAGGCAAGGCTCAGCGTTTTTGGTTTTTACCGATTTTCACCGAAAAATACCCAGATTTTTAAACTGATTTTCACCCGGATTTTATGTTTCGACAGATCCAAAAGTTGTTCCTGTTCGTGTGAGGTTATGTAACAGTGTCCTCTTGTGGCGAAATTCGGCATGCTGGATGGCTTTGAAAAATAATAACCGAAAACGCTGAGCTTTGAATATAGGTCATTCATATCACGATAACGATACCTATCATGATATAGCACATTTTCTGTAAATTCAATGAATAAATAGTTTACGTAAAATGAGGCCTATTTCTTAATTACATTTTGAATTATATACTCGACAAATAAAAGGTACTTACTCATATTTGATTATTTTTCTTCTTTTATTTAGAACCTTTGTGCAAATGTTCAATTAAGCATATAACAAAATGTAAAATATTGATGTAAATTGGGGCCACGTCTTTGCAGATGTAAATTGCAGTCGTTCTCTCCTTCCATCTTTGTGATTCTTTGACATATGGTATGCTGCGGGCAAAAGCCTCTTGCAAAGTCTGAGTCTGGGGTTTGTTTTCAGCTCTCAACTGTGCTTTTGCGGCTCTCGTCTGTAGACTCTCCGTACTGTTTGACACGATTTTTGCGTAGGTGGTAAAAGAGGCTACTGGTGTTTGAGTCTGTTGTGGGGACCGGCATGCAGCGTATTTTGAAAAATACGGTTTTCTGGTCTGTGTCAAACTTTTCATTCCCAAACCATGTCCATACGATAGAAGTGGCCCCTCTTTTAGGTACAAGCTCCTCGTTTTGTCCTGGCTGGTCGGAGTCCTTTTGTTCGGAATTACCCCGTTCTGTGTTGTGTTCACCAACCTCCATGTTTGTTTGTATTGCCTTCATGCAAATTTCCTGCCTGCGTCCGTGCTGTGCAAAGAGTGAAAAGGATCACATATTGCTGTAAAGAGTATGATTTGCGACACAACGAAATAAACGATAGAGCTTAATATGAAACGATAGACATTTTCTGTCATCACATGATATATATGGTCATATCGCACAGCCCTACTAGCTCTGGTAGTGAGAGGTGCAACTGAATGAAGGAGACCACATTTAAGGGCCACATTTAGGTCACTAGTGAAATTTTTAATAGAGTGTCTCTACAGAGAAAGGAGCCAAGACTTCAGGCAGCTGCTGGCCAAATGCAGCTACAGTGGACAGTCCAGTATGGCAAGTGGCAATTACATCTGTGCCGACATTAACAGCACAGGTCAGCGATGCTTCAAATTTAATGAGAAAATGATCTGACACAGCGGATGTGGCTGGTAAGACAATCAGATCAGAAACCGCTATCTCTTTAGATAAAACCAAATCAAGGGTGTTACCACTGCAATGAGCCGGCTCCGGAACAAACCGAGTGAACCCAAAAGTATCGACAAGTGCCAGAAAGGCTTTACTTACAGGATCAGCAGCCTTATTCAGACGAATATTGAATGAGTAACAAGACATGCTATCAATAGATGAATGACATATTAATTGGAATTAGACACCTTGTATTATTAGTTGACAATTTTGAAGATCTACGCTTTGGACGGTAAGTGTTCACACTCTTGATAACATCCGTCAACTGTCGCCATTTTAGAATGCTTTGATTGCAACTATTCCCCAGTCCTCTGTGAACGGTACACATGGGCAATGTAACTCAAGTTAATGGTCACGGCAATTTGCATATGAAACCAGTAGTTTTCGGTCGTTATGTCACTGCATTGTTTATAAGGGTTGGGATACCCGATGAAACATTTCTCTCGGTAAACGTGTCCAGATGAACTGATTCACCTTTCTGTGATTTCTTTACCTGGATTATTGAGCATGCATGAAGACATTTCGTCCCCCATGTTTAAAAGAAATGAGCCATGTTTTACTGTTAGCAAATGAGATGTTCTACTCCCCATTCATATTAACTGCATATTTGGATCCACACTGAAATTCAGACCAATTTCACAGAGGCTGTGGACTTGGATTTGGTAATTAAGTGGTCTAGGTTTGCTCACAGTCACTAGCTCACCAGCTGTACCTGGTCCTTTAGATTTGGCTCATTGCATCCTGTGGAAGGCGAGACGGGAGATGAGGATTGTGCCAGTCTTCAAGTTGTCTAATGATGTTGGCTGATGGCCCGCCTCGAGTGGTGGAACCCATAACAGTCAAGGCTCATTACTCTCCAGGCCCCAGAGCACAGTTTTGGACCAAGTCCGGCTGAGTTAGGCAGTGAAGATGAGATCCGAAAGGGTTTCAGCACCGTTTATCCACACCCAGATCCGTAGGACATTAGCCCCATAAGGCAGACAGGAATGAGGCTATGGCAAGAGAAATGGGTCAGCCATTACAGGAGGTCCATATAGCCAGTCATTTATACACCTGGAGCTTTGGATATTTTTATCGGGCTAGTGCTGCTGTTCTTTTCTGCTGTGCTTTTCAGTAAAACTGCAGAAGGATGTTTGAACTAGACTGCGATTTATCAAAACATAGAGATTTGATTCAGATTCAGTTTTCTGAATATGTATTAAAATAGTCTGTGGAAGGGTAATGTGCGCTCCGCTCCACTCCATTTGTTTATGGAAATTTTGAGCCAGCCATTCTGACTTCACAATAAAAACCAGTGTGAATGGCTCAGACCAGTTCACAAGTGCTGCCCTCACAAAAGAAAAAAAACAGGCCTAACTTCATGCAGAAGAAGGTCTGGAGTACTGGTGTTGTGCTTGAACCTGCCTTTCTGATTGAGCCTGACAGTAAATACCCCCAATTAGAACTCCCTGACAACCAATCAGGAAGAGGAAGTGGTTGGCTGCCGTTTTTTCAGCGCTCAGAAGATACCATCTTGGTCCTCTGCTGTGTCGGCCCGCTAAGCTGACATGGTTTATTTTCCCTCCCGTGTCCGCCTCCTCGTTTGTTTCTCTTTCACTGGTGGAGCGGACGCCTCCTCTTTGCAAGGCTGGCAGTGATGGGTTCTCGTTACAAACGTGAAGCAGCTGAGAACAGAGAGAAGGGAGGTGCTCCTGGAAAGCCTCCCAATTCAAAGAGACCACATGAGGAAACCTGCCTTGAACGATCTTCCCACAGGAGACTAAAACACAAAAGACGGCCTCGAAGGTGGTGCCATTCTGTAAACCCTCATGTTGTGACAGTCTTGAGACCTTCGTGATTCACTCCATTCCTTTCTTATAAACCGCTGGTCTATCAGTGAGGCTTGATAGGCCTGGCTTTATTTCATATTGGGCAAACCACATCTGTGTATTGTCAGTAAGGCTTTGGCTTCCTCCTTCCTGCCAGCATTTATACACCTTTGATAAAGATCTGTATTCATCATAGAACTCATATTTTACCCTCAGCCCACTCATCCCTGGACAGTATGTTCCAGTGTCAGATGCCTAGGCTTAAGCCCTCTGTCAAAGCTTTAGTCTGAATCCTAAATCGAGCTCTAATCTAAACACAGGAGCAAGCAGCCCTGTTTATCCCCCTCTCACCTTTAGAGACTTCAAGCTTATCCTTAAAACATGGAGGAATCAACTGACTAAATACAACAGCCTTCTATTCATCAGTCAAATGTTTTTAAATGCTAAATCATGAATTAAACAGAATTCAAATAGGCTTAAGGAGGAATTGCAGTGACTCGAAACATTTTACATAATCGTGTTATTATCAACAGAACTATGTTTAAGAGTTGCCCATCTGCACATTCATGTACCAACACATATGCATGCACACATGTATTATACACACACACACACCTATGTATATATCTGAAATATATCTATTATATCTATGTATAAGATTAAAACTGGTTCCATTTAAATTTGTTTTCATTTTAAACGGGTTTCATCGGATTTTTATGTATGAAATGTGTCATGAAATATTGTACCCTCTCTCTCTCTTTCACTCGCCCTCCCTCCCTCTCCACAGGAGGCAATCAACCTGCTGGAACCGATGACCAATGACCCGGTGAACTACGTGAGACAGGGCGCCCTCATTGCCTCTGCCCTCATTATGATCCAGCAGACCGAAGTCACTTGTCCAAAGGTAGGTGGCGCTTCCCTTCACCCCACCCAAACAAATTGCTGTACCCTGTCTCCGTCCTAACCTGCTCCCCCAGAAATAACCCTGCCCCCTCACTATGTTTTTAGCAATTAGTCGGTATTATATGTACAAGAGCAGGAAGAATCAGTGTGACTAGTGTGAGCTATCAACAAAATAACACACATCACTGTCCCTTAAGACTGGAAAAGGTGTCTGTTGGGGGAGGGCAGGTCACTGACAGGAAAGAAAGAGGTATGACAGAACAGATGAACACGACTATCTAGGGCTCTCCACACGCTTTGTCATGGACCTTTAGGAATGTTCAGACATGTCTGCAGGGGCGATGCTGCAGTAGACCTCAGATTTATTCCAGATTGAGCAAGAGGCACGTTGTGAGGTGGTGAAACTTCAGGAGGTATTACACCCAGGGCTGTGTTTATCCCAGAGCTCCAGTCTGTGTAGTTTCCAGCTCTGCCCTCGAAGTTGTACACAGGCGTCCTCATGTCAGTGTTAATGAGAGCGGCGTGGCCGGACAGCTGTGCACTGTAAAACATGTGCTCTGTGTACAAGTTTAATCTACTCTACTGAATTTTATAATCCTGTAAACTTCCAAAGAAAT
Source organism: Lampris incognitus (assembly GCF_029633865.1). NCBI lineage: Eukaryota > Metazoa > Chordata > Actinopteri > Lampriformes > Lampridae > Lampris > Lampris incognitus. The sequence goes on from NC_079213.1 coordinate 113,360,510, forward strand.
AAAAGTCTGCAAAAATTGTATTTTTTCCAAGTGAAAATGAAGAATGTCCATGAACAGACTGAGGTTATCTTGAAACAGAATGACTCTTAGCGCTCATTTCCTTTACTGGAGATGAGTGTAAATTAAATGGCTTAAGATGAATATCAATTGAATCTTGAAATGAATGTAAATTGAAAATAATATGCCTGATCGTCATCAAAATCATTTGTTTTGCATTAAATACAGTCTGAAGACTCAGAACTGTAGGAACGACAGTCGTTGTTTGCAGCGTGGGTTTGTGTAGCTCAGTTGGCATGAGTCTTGTTTATGAACGCACTATTACAACCGTCTGCCGCCTGAAATCTGTCTTCATCTTACTTTCATGTCACACATGCTGTGTGTGGAGGCCAGCATTAGCAAGCTTTCTCTGTTTCTCTTCCTGTCTTTTGTTCTCTCTTTCTCCCTACCCTGTGTCTCTTTCTCATTCATTTTCATGCACGCACACACACACACACACACACACACACACACACACACACACACACACACACACCCTCAGGGTCTTTCTAACGGCTGAAGTCATGTCCACTTTTAAGCAGTAGCTGCTTTGATGATGATATTCAGGACTTGACGAGTTCTTGCTGGTGATTGACTTGGGGTTGGGGTTAGTCTGGTTACTGCTGCAGTGTTGGTTAACCTTTTCATTTGATTGTGCTGAGATGTTAAGTTTAATCCTAATTCTTGTTTGTGACCATGCGCCCTTGGTTTTGTAACTAATAAACAGTGCTAGTTAATTAACTGGCATGGTTAGTTGAGCTGGGGGGCACAGTGGGTAGCGAGGTCGCCTCACAGCAAGAAGGTCCTGGGTTCGAGCCCCGGGGTAGTCCAACTTTGGGGGTCGTCCTCTGTGTGGAGTTTGCATGTTCTCCCCGTTTCTGCGTGGCTTTCCTCTGGGGGCTCCGGTTTCCTTCCACAGTCCAAAGACATGTAGGTCAGGTGAATCGGCCGTACTAAATTGTCCCTACGTATGGATGTGTGTATATGTCGGCCCTGTGATAACCTAGCACTTGTCCAGGGTGTCTCCCCACCTGCCTCCCAGTGACTGCTGGGGTAGGCTCCAGCATCCCTGTGACCCTGAGAGCAGGATAAGTGGTTCGGATAATGGATGGATGGAAGAGTTAGTGGAGTTGAGTGTCTAGAGCAGTCATTTCCAAAGACTGGATCACGACCCACAGGTAGGTCGCAGGGGGTTTTATTTGGGTCGCCAAATAGATTTGGTGAAATTTTTTCAAAGAATTAAATCTGAGAGGTGTTCAGGTACCATGGCGGTCTGTTCCGTTGCCGACCAACACAGGGATCACCGGTTCCAGTCTCCGGGTTTTACCTCCGGCTTGGTCGGGCACCCCTACAGACACAATTGTTTGTTTCTGCGGGTGGGAGGCCGGATGTGGGTATGTGTCCTGGTCGCTGCACCAGCACCTCCTCTGGTCGGTTGGGGCACTTATTCAGGGCGGAGGGGGATCTGAGGGAAATAGCGTGATCCTCCCAAACGCTACGTCCCCCTGGCAAAACTCTATACTGTCAGGTGAAAAGAAGCAATTGGTGACTCCACATGTATCGGAGGAGGCATGTGGTAGTCTGCAGCCTTACCCAGATTGGCAGAGGGTGTGGAGCAGAGATCGGGACGGCTCTGAAGAGAGGGGTAATTGGCCAGACACAACTGGGGAGAGACAAAAAAGTGTGGGGGCATCCCCCCCCCAAAAAAAGTAAATAAAGGAATCTGCAGTACATTTTTGAGCCACATGAGGGAGCTTGTTGGAACGATCTACCACACTCCCAGTGGTATTTCTACCACTACCAGAAATGGACTGAACGCTGCACTGGATATGTGCGTTGCACTGTCCTCTTGCACACCGGAGCAAAATGCAAAACTAAAAAGCTAGTGGGCCCACCGATCACATTAGCAAGTTTGAAGTAAAACTAATATACACAACTGGATATTTGGAGTGGGCCTGCGAAGACAATATCCAGGATAAGTAAATGGCACACAATGGGCCTAATGAGATCTGACGTGGAATAGACCTGATATGATTAATGAACAAGAAGCTTTTGATAGTACTGAATGTTTGTATTGTTCTGATACTTATAACACCGACTCTCATTTGAAAGGCTGCCGTACATTCTGTTTTACTGGTGAGAGGAAATAAAAACAATGCGCTAGCCTGTTACCTCTGCCTGAATGCACTTATTTGGTGTCATTTATACAACATTTAACGTGTATATGTTTTTAACAACACGTGCATAAAACGAAGTGATTTATCAAATGTGTATCTCTGAAATGACTGGTTTTCCTAGTCAAGGTGCTATAAGGTGATGTGGAAATGCCAGTAAGAATGGTCAGGATCGTTCATTTATACACATTCGCTCTTGTCACAATTCATAGACGAGACCTGTTGTGGACTGGGTCGGGATGGTTTGTCTTAAAAAGTGGGTCCCCAGAAAGGTTTTGGAAACACTGGTCTAGAGGAAGCTGGACCAATGACCACTGTAGCGAATTCAGAGAGTAGCCAGTTTTGGAAACACTGGTCTAGAGGAAGCTAGACCAATGACCACTGTAGCGAATTCAGAAAGTAGCCAGGAACCGCCACAGCCGAGACGCAAACCCAGGTCTGCTGCACCACAGGTGACCACGTTAACCAGTCGACTAAAGGGTCCGACCTGTTAGCCAAGGCTGGTGAGTCTAGTCATTTGTGATCATTACACTACCCCCCCTACTTCAGGAAGCGCGTCCCCGTACTTCAACATACCACCTTCCTCACACTTCTGGGCACACGTGCTTCCGGTGGCCTCACGGTCTCACCATCATGCTTCTGACACCAATGTAGCGATTTTGGGGGGGCAGCTGGGAATCCGCCGCAGCCAGGATATGTACCCGGGTCGCCTGCACAATGGGTGACTGCGCTAACCAGTCGACTAAAGGGTTTGACCCATTAGCCAACTGGCTAGTGAGTCTAGTCAACCGTGGTCGTTACACTACCCCTCTCCTTCAGGAAGCGCGTCCCCACGCTTCAGCATACCAGCTCCCTTACGCCTCTGGGTGCACGTCAGGGATGGAAATTAGCACCTGCTACATGTCAAATGCGGGTGGATTTGTGTATTGGCGGGTGAATTTGCTCAACCTACCAGCCACGGTGGCGGGTAAAGAAAAGTAGCAATTTGTGACATACTGAATCGTGAATCTGCCTTATTTCCCCCCTATGACCCGCGCTACTCTGCCTCTGATTGGCTAGTACGTGTTGCCATCGTTGGTTAGCCAATCAGAGGCAGAGTATAGAGACGCTTGTCTTGCGAGTCTGCTAATTCACACAGACACTTTCGAGGACGAGGAGAGAGCCAGAAAACACAATGTGGCGTTACATTGCAGGGGTTAAGAGGTCTGCAGAGAAAACATCCCAGGAGGAGACACGGGTTAAAGAGGCGAAGACGAAACGAAAACGTTTTTTTAATGAGAAGTGGAGAATAACTGACAACGGAGACAGAGAGTCCCGTGATTGGTTAGTTTACGAGGAGACAAGCCAGACAATGTTCTGTTCGGCATGTCGTCAACACGCTTCGAATGCCAACAAGAAAGCTAACGGGAGGGGAAGGGGAATGCTGAGAAATGCGACACTGAAACTTCAGAATCTGATTCTGACGAGTAGTTAAAAAAGTAGTAAAACACACGCACAAACTTACAGCCTTTGTGTTCAGCTTGTCCTCTGTAAAGTATGTAAATTTAATTCAGATTCTGTAGAGGGCCTTGGTAAAAATGTATAAATGAGTTCCAAATTTTTATAATTAGTTTTATTGAGACATTTCTTTACTGTGTAAAGCTATAATAGCGTTCCAATTTTGCATTTCTCTTTCACATCACTGTTGTAATAAGGTGCATATTGAACAGGGGGATATACAGTAGTAGAAAAGGTGCAAAATAATGAAATCTGAGGAATAGAGACTTGTGTATGACGACCTTTGATGGATACTATTCAGTTAGCTGTAGAGGAAATTTAACTTTACTTATTGGAAACATAATTTAATTGGACCCATACTGACACAATACCTTCTACTTGTTACAGTCTTGGTTTATGTAATAATAAAGGGAATTTTGGTGGCACTGATATACACTGGTTATTTTTTGACAAATATGTTAAATGTTTTAAAGGTAGTGTACACAATTTTGAAAACCATAGAAGAGTACACTAGATTTTGAAAATAGTATTCTAAGAGTTTAAATATTTAAAATAGCCTATTGCTTGAATATTGTAGATCTTGTTTTATTATTTTTCACATGCAGTTACACACTGCCGGTTAAAACAGGAAAGTGGTTGGTAAAAAAATTGAGTGGCTGGTAGATTTTGGAATCCACCAGCCACAGTGGCAGGTGGATAAAAAAGTTAATTTCCACCCCTGGTGCACGTGCTTCCGATGGCCTCACGGTCTCACCATCCCACTTCTGACACCAATGTAGCGAATTGGGGGGGGGCAGCCGGGAATCCGCTGCAGCCGGGACGCAAACCCGGGTCTAATTAAACAAGCTAATGCTAGCATGCCATTCTCCAGCATGACGCCAAGCATAGTCGGCAGGCCTGCTACACCACTACCTCCAGCTGTGTCTGTAGAAACAACGTTTTTAAAACTTTTAGAAAAAATACTCACAGGTCTCCCTCATCTTCCCACGCTTTGAATAGTTTTGTTAAGGTTTTGGTGTTAACGGTAAGGGAACACAAGAATTACCAGGCTTTTTAGTCCAAAATGTGTACTCAAGATTTTATTGGGACAGCACGTGGAGACACAGGTCTGGCTTTCAACTGTTGTGGTGTTGTCTCTTGACTCAAAAGCATGGCTGTCGAACTGCCCAGTTCAGTGACGCAGAACAGAACCGAAGTAAAGCCATTAGCGCCGTTTTGGCTTTGGGCCTCTAACCGTTATCTCTGTCCTCCTTGGTTTCAGGTGAACCAGTTCAGGCAGCTGTACTCCAAGGTCATCAATGATAAGCACGATGACGTCATGGCCAAGTTCGGCGCAATCTTGGCCCAGGGCATCCTGGATGCAGGTCAGTGGGTCATGCTCATATTCCCAAAAGGTCAACAAGCATTGTGTCCCTCCGTCTTTCATCAAATCACCACTGAGTCCTGACTCTGCAGACACCTGGCCACGTGGGCTGCCGAGGGACGTGTGAGCAGAGGAATCCCCTGTTATATTGTGTATGTGTGTGTGTGTGTGTATGTGTGTGTGTGTTTTAACATAAGCGAAATGCTCGCAAATGCCTCTGGAAGGACATCCCTTGAGTCCTCACTGTTGGGATTCGGTGCCTGAGTGTGTGCGCAGGAGCCTTGAAGGGATCTAAGTTCCTCCGTCCAGCTGAGCACCTCGTGCACCATCTCTCTCTGGTCTCTGGGAGAGATCAGCGGCAGGAGGCTTTGCTCTGCCAGCCGTGTGGCTCAGTGGGGCGGTCCCCCCATGATGACTGTTTGTCTGATCTCCGCTGTATTTGTGTGTCTATGCAGCTGTTTGTGGACACGAGCATGCACAGGGTGTTTGCACGTGTGAGGTCCAGCAGAGCTGCAGATTGTCACACAGGGATCTGTCGAACGCATGCAAACACAGTTGCACTAACACACACGCGCACACACACACACAGCACACACAAACGCACATATCCCCCCAAATGCAGGCAGGAGGAGGAAGCTGTGTGTGCAACAGCACCGAGCCTGGCTGCTGTGTGGACATGCTGCTGAGCAAATACACTATCAGGTGTTGCAATTTACCCAAGTAGAGCTAATCTTGAGTACTGGCACACATGGCATGAGTGTGTGGCTTGGTGTGTGTCTTTTGTCATGTTAGACGTGATTTGAATATTTTTTTTCTCTGAGATAATCTTTAAAAGGTGTTCACAAGGTTTGAAGAATAAATACCATCAATATGAGTAAGAAGCTTATGTGGGGCTAATCTGGAAATGCTGCCTCCATGACAGTCATCCCTGTGTGTGTGTGTGTGTGTGTGTGTGTGTGTGTGTGTGTGTGTGTGTGTGTGTGTGTGTATATGTATGTATGTGTGTGTATATATATATATATATATATATATATATATATATCTTGCTTTTCTGTTCTTCACACATGCTTTAAAATTGACAACATGTAGATGTTATTTCACAGAACAAAACACTGTTGTGTTGACCACAGACCTCATTTGTTGGAAAAGTAATGGGCGAAGAGAAACGGCAGAGCTCATTAATGGTCCATATTCTGGTTTTAGGACTCAACCGGACCCCTTTGGTGGCAAACTGAACTGAATTCAAGACCCCCCCCCCCCTCAGCCCGACCCTCACTAAATACACTGACCCCCATAAAATCCTGTCGAGATTACCAGGCAAGGGGGTGTGGTGGTCTATTCTGTTGCCTACCAGCATGAGGATTGGCGGTTTGAGTCCTTGTGTTACCTCAGGCTTGGTTGGCTGTGTCTGCAGGTGGGAAGCCAGATGTGGTTATGTGTCCTGGTCACTGCACTAGTGCCTCCTCTGGTTAGTCGGCGTGTCTGTTTGGGGAGGAGGGGGAACTGGGGTGAATAGCGTGATCCTCCCACGTGCTACGTCCCCGTGGTGAAACTCTTCACTGTCAGGTGAAAAGAAGCAGCTGGTGACTGATTTGAAACAGCGATCTCCATGTTGGTAGGCAACAGAATAGACCACTACACCACCCAGATGCCCCTACATACTATCTCCTCCCTTGCACTCTACTCTCTCCTCCTTTAGTCAAGCGTTCTGGACCTCCTTGTCAGGTTTACAGGAGACCTTGGTGCGCCCAGTTGTGATTCACCTTGGCCAGTAAATCTGTCTGACTGGGAGGGTTTGAAAAGCCTGTTTGCGATGACAAGATAAAGCCTCAAATGACTTGCAGCTAAAGTCTGTGAGTGATGTCATCGAGGAGGGGAAATCAGAGCCATCTGATAATTGTAAAGCTATTGTCTTAGCTGATTTTAGCTTGGAACAGTTTGAACAAGGCTGGGATGAGTTACAGTCAGCTGGGAGGGGTCCTCCCTGTTTTCCTGTTGAAAATGACACTTTCACCTCTGCCCCCACCCCTCCACTCTTCCTCCCACTCCCTCTGTCATCCTCCTCCCTGCTATCGCTCCTGGAGCGGTCAGAGGAGGTCCATTCTCCTATTGTTCTGTACCGAGACCTAGGCCAAGACTCCTCATCACCTCCCAACTGCCAACTCCTGTCACACACACACACACACACACACACACGGCCTCGTGTCTGAATCTACCACTGTGATGTTGTTTATATAATGTTCCCCTCTTTCTTCATATATCTTATTTAAGTGGTTACCCTCAGTTTCTGCAATACTTTAATTATATCATATTTATATCATATTGCAACTCCCAGAGTTCCCTTTGAAACGGATGTGATCCTGAATGCACAAAAAGCATTCACGTGCAGGTCACAGTTTCAGACTGTCGCATATTTTGGTGTGAGACCGGCATAGTACAGTAGTGCTTGAGTGTATTTTGGAGAAAGATTGGTGAATAATGTCTTCTGACACTCTTATATTAAGCAACATCCATCCATCCATCCATGTATCCATTATCTAAAGCGCTTATCCCGCTCTCAGGGTCGTGGGGATGCTGGAGCCTATCCCAGCAGTCATTGGGCGGCAGGCGGGGAGACACCCTGGACAGGCCGCCATTAAGTTGTGGGGAAAATCACTCACTGCAACCCATCCTAGCTGTGATCTGTGTAGGAGCAGTGCGCTGCTGCTTTCATGCTGCGCCCGGGGACCAACTCCAGTTCTTTTCCCATTGCCTTGCTCAGGGGCACAGACAGGAGTATTAACCCTAAGGGCCCTGACACACCAGGTCGCCGGTGAGCGTCTGTGGCCCTAGTTTTTGCGGTGTGTCCCGCACCGTCGGCACTAGTCAGACCCCTGTCGGCAGCTTTTCGGCTGATTCAGCATGTTGAATCGGCGGAGCCCGTTGGTGAGAGAGATCACTCTGATTGGCTGTTCAGCTTAGCGAATCAGTGCAGAACGTAGTCGGCTGTAGTCTTTGTGGTGTGTTCAAGTGCTACTTTTTGGCCCAGACGGCAGGTGACGTGAGGCGACGCAGCAGTCGGCTTTCATCGCCGCTAGACAGTTAGGTGTGTCTGGGCTCTAACATGCATGTTTCTTTTGATGGTGGGGGAAACCGGAGCACCGGGAGAAAACCCAACACAGACATGGGGAGAACATGCCATCTCCACACAGAGGACCCCAAGGTTGGACGACCCCGGGGTTTGAACCCAGAACCTTCTTGCTGTGAGGTGACGGCGCGAACCACTGGGCAACCATGCTGCCCTACTTATCAATCCATATCAAACATTCAGCTGCACTTTCAGTGCCTGTCACTTTCCATTCTGCCTCGGATACAACGGCTTCTTCATCTTCTCTTCCTTTTGCGGCTGGTATGACATATTTCTTGTGGGTGCCATCGCATATGAATACTAAACATGAAATGGCAAAAAATTAGCATATAGAGGAGCAATTCCAGAATGTAGATATGCTGAGGGCTGGTGCACCAAGAGTGCCAGTGGGACAAGTTATCAAATACAGCGCTTTCTATAAAGTCAGGAACCTTATTAGGAGCCTCTGCCCTCCATCTCACACCGTCACTCTCCACATCTTCCTGTTACTTCACATGGAATGATGGAAGGCAGCTGAGAGGTAAGGTAATGATGTGCTTTTTCCCCTGAAACGTCTGCCAGCTTGTAAACACAGCTCCTTCAGATCAGCAGTGGGTTAATACCTGAAGGTACACGCTCACCAGCTGTTTCATAACAGCTTGACTTCCCCGAAGGCTGCGACATAATACCTTTAAAAGAAACTGAACTTCTTTCTGTCTGCCAGCCACAGCAGCTTATATAGCTTCAGTTTTATGTCTGCCATTGTCATTTTGCAAGAAAAAAATGCCTTTATGTAAGAAGAGCACCTCCAGATGAGGATCGGTCACCTGCCGAGGGGGCTGTTAAGTCTTTGACATTCTTTTTTTCTTCCTAATTATTAACTAATCAGTCATCCGTCCATCCATTATCCAAGCCGCTTATCCCAATTGGGATCGTGGGATTCTGGAGCCTATCCCAGCAGTCATTGGGCGGCAGGCGGGGACACACCCTGGACAGACCGCCAGTCCATCAAAGGGCGTGCACACACACACACACACACACACACACACACACACACATTCACACCTAGGAACCCTTTAGTACGGCCAATTCACCTGACCTACATGTCTTTGGACTGTGGGAGGAAACCGGAGCCCCCGGAGGAAACCCACGCAAACACGGGCAGAACATGCAACCTCCACACAGAGGATGACCCGGGACGACCCCCAAGGTCGGACTACCCCGGAGCTCGAACCCAGGACCTTCTTGCTGTGAGGCGACCTCGTTAACCACTGCACCACTGTGCCGCCCACTAATTAATCATCCATCCATCCATCCATCCATTATCCAAACCGCTTATCCTGTTCTCAGGGTTGCGGGGATGCTGGAGCCTATCCCAGCAGTCATTGGGCAGGAGGCGGGGAGACACCCTGGACAGGCCGCCAGTCCATTAACAAAAGTAAAACACCAAATGTGATAACATGTATGAGTACCGTTGGTTGGCAAAGTTTTGACAACTGATCCAATGACTTTCTGAAAAGATATGTGGAAGTTCTCTTGGAACGGCTCAGTGTGATTCTTGCAGAAGGATTTTTTTATTTTTTTGTCCTCCAGCTTGCGTCAAATGCTCCATTCCATTGGAAGTTAGAGGTTCCAAGCTGGTAGTTCCCACTCCCCCCCCCCCTTTTTTTTTTCCTCCCCAGTTGTACCCGGCCAGTTACCCCACTCTTCCGAGCCGTCCTGGTCGCTGCTCCACCCCCTCTGCTGATCCGGGGAGGGCTGCAGACTACTACATGTCTCCTCCCATACATGTGGAGTCACCAGATGCTTCTTTTCACCAGACAGTGAGGAGTTTCACCAGGGGGACGTAGCACGTGGGAGGTATCACGCTGCCCCCCCCCCCCCCCGAAAAGACACCCTGACCAACCAGAAGGAAACACACCAACATCCGGCTTCTCACCCGCAGGCACGGCCAATTGTGTCTGCAGGGACACCCGACCAAGCCGTAGGTAACATGGGGATTTGCTCTGGCAATCCCCATGTTGGTAGGCAACGCAATAGACCGCTGTGCTACCTGGATGCCCAATGCAATGTAGTTCCCACTTTTGAACTAAATCCATTCCATTGCCTCTTTTCATGAAAACAAGGATGCCCACGAAACATTTATGTGGCAAACTTGTGAATTCTACAAGCATCTGTACAGGAGCTACATGGCGATCTAACAAGCCAGCAGTGTGGAAGTTATGCCAGCTCCACTGAACAAATAATATTATAAATGGATGGAAATCACTGCTACATAACGTATGTTAACATAACATCAGAAACCAGAGTAGTTTAGGTTCATGTTGGCTGCCATGTTGTCATGACATGCGGTCTGTTATCTCAGCGAACTCGGGTCTGCGGGATCTTGCCTGAGATTGTTACATGGAATTCCAACTCAAATGACCATTCCTTTGCTCTTTTCCAAGAAAGAGGTCGAATTTTTCCAATTTTCAACTTCAGTGAAATGTAGCATAATAGTTCATTATTCATCATGGCTAAAGTTAAATACAGGAAGCTGTGGACAGCAGATTCCTGGGTTTGATAGATCAGGGGTATTTCCAAATCTCTTTCTGCACTAATTAAAATCCCAGACGGGTGTGAGGAGGGACCAGACGGACTAAAGCCCAGTGACGATGACCTTGTCTGGGTGGTGCTCATCCTGATACGCAACCTACTTCGTCCCCGTCCCCCCACCTTCAGTGACTTCTGCTTGGTTTATTTGGCTTTCATCCGTGTAGCTGTCGTGGTCCATGATTGGACAGGAGAAAGCATCAGGGTGGGGGAGTGATTGAGGAGAATGGCTTTCATCAGGACGGGTCAGGGTCGAGCTGAGTAGCCGATAACAAGCGTCCGGTATGCTAGCGGTCTCTTAGGAGGCCAAGGAAACACTACCAGCTCCTGGAGCTGACCCCGACCTCTGACCTCCCTGTGGAAATGAACAACCAGAAATTAATCAAATCATGATTTATGTTGTTGGTTTAAGTGATTTATCATCTCGACATAGCCAGTTACATTAGCCTGTCTCCATCACGCTACTTTGAGGATTTTGAAGGTGAAAATTGGACGGAAACGGCCAACAAAGAAAAATATTTTAAAAAGGTTTTCACCCTCGCCTGAGAGAGGAATGTTGATGTGGATAAAGAGATTTTGAAATTGAAACATTCCTTGGAATTACTCAGATTGGAAATGAGTCATGTCTGTCCCGGTTTTCTTTTAGATGTTTGCACATGGAGATTGTTTAATCATTTAGAACCAGCAACTGCTGGTCGTCTAAACTTATGGACTCTAAGTTTACTCTACATTTGACTGAAAATATCACTGTTGTAATTCCCTGCCTAATCCCTTCCCTCCCTTCCTCCTTTATCTCCAGGTGGACGTAACGTTACCATCTCTCTACAGTCCAGGACGGGACACACTCACATGCCGTCAGTGGTGGGCCTGCTGGTCTTCACCCAGTTCTGGTTCTGGTTCCCTCTGTCTCACTTCCTGTCGCTAGCCTTCACCCCCACCGCCATCATCGGCCTCAACAAAGACCTCAAGGTAACGTGTCTGTGCACTCACTGAGTTACTGATTGTGTGTGTATGGTATGTAGAACTGCCACACGTTGTGTTGTAGTGTTGTTATTCTGTGTTAAGTACACTGAGAGAGCCATGAAACCAGAGTCACATTCCATGTATGTGCAAACCTACATGGCCAATACACATGATTCTGATTCTGATGTTTCTCTTGGTATCAAACATAGAAGGAATATCGAGGAAATGTGTCTCAATTTGACAGATGCACAATACTGCTGCAAACGGAGTCATATGAATCCCTTTCTGGCAGCCATGCTGTGTTTACACCTCTTATACACACACTGCACACCGCTTGTACCATCCATCATGCTTTGTTCTCACTCCTGGGTTTGAATTCTCATCTGAAGGACATCTGTTGATGCTGTCAGTCTGACTGACACAAAATCAGTAGGACTACACAACACGACCCGACACCTGACCTACATGTTTATTAGCTGACCATCTCTCTCCGTTTTCAGATGCCCAAGGTCCAGTACCGCTCCAACTGTAAGCCCTCCACCTTCGCATATCCTCCGGCCCTGGAGGTCCCCAAAGAGAAGGAGAAGGAGAAGGTGAGAGAACGGGTGCCGAGGTCACGACAGAGGTCGTCACAGAGATGAGATGGTCTCCTCATTTTCTGTTGAGTAGTTGTTCAAACCCATGTGGTTTCATCATGGAGCCTCCTCCTGTTAGCCGTGTTTGAGTCGAGTTCACTTTCTCTCTCGCTGCTTTTGTTTTTCTTTTTGGATGAGGTGTTGGTATGATCCTGAAAATGTTACTATCTCTCTCTCTCTCTCTCTCTCTCTCTCTCTCTCTCTCTCTCTCTCTCTCTCTCTCTCCACCTCTCTCTCTCAGGTATCCACTGCTGTTCTCTCCATCACAGCCAAAGCCAAGAAGAAGGAGAAGGAAAAGAAAGAGAAGGAGGAGGAGAAAATGGAAGTGGTGAGTTCCCAGCAGAACATGGAGGAAACCGTTTTAGATCACAGACTCATTTTTATCATTTTTCATTTATATACAGTTTATAAACAGTTATCCCAATTCTGTGTACAGCCCAGATATCACCCAGCGTCAGTAATATAAAACCTGGTTACCACAGCCCTTCTTCATCCCCATTGCTCTTAGAATTATTTTTTGGTACATCTTTTTGAACTGAATGTTTGTACTTTGCTGGAGTTCATATCCAGACTATTCCACACATTCACCCTCAGCTCGAAACACACACTCGTACGAACACGGTTTGTTTAAATTAAACTTTCCTCTCAAATCATAACCCCCCTCTCTGCTGAAGATGAAGATATCGGGTAAAGAAAATGAGTTTTTTTTCACACTGGCCACCCTGTAACCCTGCAGTGCCGAAGGTTTGTCTCCCCCTTCTGGCAGAGAGAGTAATTACTTCTCTTCTTTCAGTGCTGTCCAACGAGGAAACGCAACACCAATGGTTATCAGTCTGCTCTCGCCATCAGTCGCTTTTTTCTTTTCTTTTCTTTTTTTTTTATTACTTTAATCCGTCCTCTGAACACCGAGTTTGTTTTTTCTCACAGCATCAGAAACTTTTCTCGGGTCCTCCTTCTTTGGTTTTTCCGCCATAGCTTGAAAGCTTTCCAGCAGCAAGCCCTGAAGGCCGGCCCATCGGAGGCGTGCAGACACTTTCGTCACACGGAAGTTCAGCTCTGGCAAAGCAGTCACTGCTGGCTGAGGTAAAATGCATCACTTGAAGCTCGCCGGCGCCGGAATGTCACCCCAGACACCGGGTTTAAACCTCCGGTATACTGCACTGTACTACAGACAGATTTTCCGTGGTGGTGGTAGGCTTAACCCTCGTTGTATGAACTTGTTTTGCAAGGGCTTGAATGTCACAGACAATAATTTGTATCGAGAAGTCCTGCAGGTGACTTATGAAGTCTCGTACTTGGCAGGAAGCCCCGGTTTGTGTCTGGCATTCAGGGACCGCTTTCTTTTCAACTGACACAAGTGGAAATATGTTGTGTTTATGTTGTGTTTGTGCTGCCCCGTCTGTCGGCGACCCATCAGGAGCAACCTCCTCTGTCAGCCACATTCCCACCCGGCAGAGGAGTCTCCCTGAAAAATAACCCCGAGATGGGACCATGTCTATATCTATCGCACACACACACACACACACACCATGTGCCCCTATACTTGTGGGGACCCCTCTTTGACTAAACCCAAGTCCTCGACCTGGAATAGACCCGTCCCTCATGGGGACCCAATTTTGGTCTCCATGAGGATAGAAAAGCTGGTACACACACACACACACACTCCATCAGCAGGTCCTGCCAGCTGGGTTCTGGTATAGCTGTGTGTGTGTGTGTGTTTGATTATCTCCACCTTTCACTGTCTGTGTTGAGAGGTCAACCTGGATTCATCTGACCAGCTCACATCTCAGCTCTGTGGTTTATTTATTTATGATGGCTGGACCGGGGATGGGAAGTTCAGATTTGGTCATTTTTCATGTCCTGGTACAGGTTTGGTCTGAGAGGTTTCCTGGTCCAGGTTTGGTCTGAGAGGTTGTGTTCAGGCCCATTAGGAGAGAACAATATCTCTGCCTTGTGTCTGAAATCCAAAACCTGTGGTCCTTCATGGTCAATCCCCCCCCCCCACACACCAGTCAGCAACCACTTCTATGAGCTGAAAGAAAAGTCCCTGGAATGTTCTTTTAAAACCAGAGAAGAAGAACAGACACAGCAGGGGGATGTTTCCCTGCAATAAAAAGACCAGTGGTGATGAGGAGCAGTGAATCTGAATGTCCCAACAAAATGTCCCAAGTAACAGCTAGAGAAAACAGCGGTTGACTGTGTGTGTGTGTGTGTGCGTGTGTGTGTGTGTGTGTGTGTGTGTGTGCGTGCATGCATGCGTGCGCGCGTTTTCACGGTAACAGGAGGTTCAGGAGGCGGATAAGGAGAAGAAGGATGAGGAGAAGGAGAAAGACAAGGAGAAGAAGAAGGAGCCTGAGCCCAGCTTCCAGCTCCTGGAGAACCCTGCCAGGGTGCTGCCCGCCCAGCTCAAAGTCCTCACCATGCCAGAGACCTGCCGCTACCAGCCCTTCAAACCGGTACCTCTATCTATCTGTCTCTGTCTGTCTCTGTGTCTGTCTGTCTTCTGTCTGTCTCTGTGTCTGTCTCAGTCTGTCTGTCTCTGTCTGTCTGTCTCAGTCCGTCCGTCTGTCTCTGTGTCTGTGTGTGTGTCTCTGTGACTATCGTGTCACAGAGACAGGGGAGGGGAGGCAGTCATCACAACTTGCCCTCCCGTGAAACTTTCCCTTTTACAGTGTGACTGGACATGGGTGTGAATCATTTCTACTGTTCCATGTGAAGGTCTCTCTCTCTCTCTCTCTCTCTCTCTCTCTCTCTCTCTCTCTCTCCCTCCCCCCCCCCCCCACCGCTATACTGAAACCTTTCTCACGCGTTTCAATTAAACCTCCCAGATCAGATTTACTGCTGTGGGGTGGTTGTGGTGGATCTGTGGCCCAGTAGAGAGCCAGACTCCATTCCTGCTGTGAACCTCGACAGGGTCCAGTGGTAAATTCTTGTGGACGTGAAATCAGCCCCTCCATACGTAGCCTGTGACTGTGTATGTCCTCACCAGGCTAAGATTAGACTATTGTAATGTCCCTGTCTTTTCGCTCCCCTTCCATTTTATTGTACCACCTTACATTGAGGTTATGCAGACAAGCTTTTAACAACTGTAGGAACACTTGATTGTCGTTTCATTTCATACACCTGCGCACATGAAATGAAACGAAGTATGGTTTCCCCAGCCCACAGCAGTACAACACAAAGACAAGAACACACATCCAGACTACAAGAACACACACATCCAAACAAAAACACACACATCCAAACTACAAGAACACACATCCAGACTACAAGAACACACATCCAGACTACAAGAACACACATCCAAACTACAAGAACACACATCCAAACTACAAGAACACATATATCCAAACTACAAGAACACATACATCCAGACTACAAGAACACATATCCAGACTACAAGAACACACATCCAGACTACAAGAACACACATCCAAACTACAAGAACACACATCCAAACTACAAGAACACATATATCCAAACTACAAGAACACATATCCAAACTACAAGAACACACATCCAGACTACAAGAACACATATCCAAACTACAAGAACCCACATCCAAACTACAAGAACACACATCCAAAGACACAGATGTAGACAAGACACTGCATGGGTGGGACGGTACCGGGTGAGGCCGCCGCAAACGCAAGTTCGCACCGCCATCTTCCCACACCGGTAATGGTTGAGGCTTCTGCAAACATGAATTCATGCCGCCCTCTTCCCACACCAGAAGCAGAAATCATTGACTTTACCCTCGAATCCACAGGCTTCATGCAGCTGTAGGCAAGACACTAAACTACTCAACTAACTTACTTGAGTGGACTTGATATACGGGAGCTGAACTCACTGGCTGCACAAAGGTGGATGTTTGCCCTGTGGGCTCCAGAAAAATCTATCAAACCAAGTAATTTCTTCTGCTCTTTCCTCAGTCTTTCTAGTTTAGTCCTCTGTGGAAAGTGTGGGTTCATGTGTTTTCAGAAAGGATCAGGTCTGGTTTGTTGTTTCCAGAAAGGACTAGGTCTGGTTTGTGGCTGTGTGCTGGAGGGAGGTCAGTGGGCATGTCGGCTGTGGAGAACATCAGTCTTGTCTGTCTTCTATCTGCTGGGGGGGACTGCTGATGTCACTCATTCTGTTGGTGGGTTTTCCTGTCTGTCACCAGCTGCACACGGGCGGCATCATCATCATGAAGGATACCAGTCAGGAAGAGGAGGAGCTAGTGGAGCCGGTATCCGCCCACGGCCCCAAGATTGAGGAAGAGGAGCAGGAGCCCGAGCCGCCGGAGCCCTTTGAGTACATTGATGAGTAGATCATCTCCTGGTAGCCAGGTAGGTTGACCCACACACAGTGTTTGAGCTTCTGCAAGATTTGACCTTCCGAACAAGGAAAGGCTCAATGGAAAACCCAAATTACAGAAGAAAAAAATCCCAAATAAAATGCTACTATAATTTAATCACATGATCAGCCATCTCTTCATCTGAGCTGTTCTATCTTTGTTGTGGGTATTGAAGTGTGGACACATAACAATAATAATAATAATACATTTTATTTGTGGGCACCTTTCAAAACACTCAAGGACACTTTACAGAACACAGTTAAAAAAAAAACCAAACAAAACCAGCAGCACTGTATCAGACAGCGTAAAATCAAAACAAAGCAGGGTAGACAATAAAAAGTTAACACAACAGGTAAGTATAAAATCATCATCTGCACAAAACTCAGTGAAGCGTGGATCAGATGAATATGCCAGGGTGAAAAGGTGCGTTTGGAGATGGGATGTGAAGGTTGGAAGAGAGTCAGTGTTGTGAAGGTCTTGTGGGAGAGAGCTCCATAGGCGGGGGGCAGAACGACTGAAGGCTCTAGACCCCATGGTAGTCCAGCGGGCCAATGGTGTAGTGGGTTAGAGAGCAGAAGAGGATGTGAGAGTGCGGGAGGGCGTGTGGATATGAAGGAGTTCAGAAAGATATGAAGGAGCTAGGTTATTAAGGGCCTTAAAGGTGAGGGGCAGGATCTTGAAGTCAGTACGGTATTTAAACAGGGAGCCAGGGGAGCTGCTGAAGAACAGGAGCGATGTGATCTATGGAAGGAGTTCTGGTTCTGATGTGGGCAGCTGAATTCTGGACCAGTTGAAGTTTATGAAGACACTTGAGGGGAAGACCAAAGAGGACAGAATTACAGTAGTCAGTACAGGATGTTACCAGGGTGTGAGTGAGTATGGCGGTGCTGTTAGGTGTAAGTGGCGGGCGAAGACGATTAATATTGCGTAGGTGGAAGTATGCAGACCGAGCGACAATGTTGACATGGCCTTCAGAAGTTAAGGTGCTGTCCAGGATGACAGCCAGACTCTTGTAACTTCATGATGTAGGACACGTCAAACTACGTTCATGCTTTTATTCCCTAAACACATCTGATAAACAAAACTGATTCGTAGGTTTTTTCACCTTTACAAAACTTGGCTAGCTCACTGCTCACCTCTGATGGGTGTCAGCCGTAAGCAGCCAGTCATACGGTAGCTTTACTGTGTGTCGCACCTGCTGGGGTCTGGAGCTAACTGTTAGCTGGCTTACAGTCGCCAGCAAGCCATGGCGGTGTCAGACCGGGTCTCATATGCTGCTCTGGAACAGCTGTGTGGCCTCACACAGTCGCCTCGCCTCCAGGCGGTGCAGAGATAAGAGACCTCCTGGTATGTTGCACCGTAGCCTGACCCACTTTCAGCCGTCACCGCTGTGGAATGTAAACAGCTCGAACCGGCGGTGCTGAGGGCATACGTCCCCGCTGAGCGCTGCCAATGAGGCGCTGACGGATGCCTGCTGAGTCCTGGCGCAGCGCCGCGTTAGAGCGGGAGGGCTGTCCTGCGCCTCCATGCAGGAGCACGCCATGAGGTGCGGAGTTACAGATGAGGTGTGGGTGATGAGGCGAGGGCCCGTCTCCATCACACGTTGCGGCTCGATGAGGTTGAGCTGCTCTGCCAGATATGAAAAAAAAAGGGGCTTGTTTTTGAGCTGGTTGTGTAGACGAGTTGTGTGTTTGGGGTTTGTGCTGAAGGCTTGAGTGGCCAGTAGTCAAGGTTTTGACATGGAGATA
Source organism: Lampris incognitus (assembly GCF_029633865.1). NCBI lineage: Eukaryota > Metazoa > Chordata > Actinopteri > Lampriformes > Lampridae > Lampris > Lampris incognitus. Next base: position 113,378,960 of record NC_079213.1, read on the forward strand.
AAGTGCCCTTGAGCAAACGCTGTATGCCAGGGCTTCAGCTCTGTGCCTGAAATACAAACCTGATTTTAAAAATCAAAAATTGCAAATATCCGTCCAGGTAGCATGGTGGTCTATTCTGTTGCCTACCAACATGGGGCTCGCCGGTTCGAACCCCCGTGTTACCTCCATCTTGGTCGGGCGTCCCTACAGACACAATTGGCCGTGTCTGCGGGTGGGAAGCAGGATGTGGGTATGTGTCCTGGTTGTTGGACTAGCGCCTCCTCTGGTCGGTCGGGGCGCCTGTTCGGGGGGGGGGGGGGACTGGGAGGAATAGCATGATCCTCCCACGTGCTACGTCCCCCTGGTGAAACTGCTCACTGTCAGGTGAAGAGAGGCAGGTAGTGTGCAGCCCTCCCCGGATCGGCGGAGGGGGTGGAGCAGAGACCAGGCGGCTCAGAAGGGTGGGGTAATTGGCGGGATACAACTGGGGAGAAATTAAAAAGAGAGAAATACAAACATCTTTCAGTGGACCAGCTAACCGGCGTGTTCTTCTCTTCCCCAGGCAGCGTCTCCTGGCCTCAGAAGAACGGACCCCACCTCCAGCGCCTCTGTCTACAACTCCTCTCCTCCATCCAGCTATCCAGCTCTCCACCCGTCAGCCCCTGCACTCCTTTTCTTTTTACATGTCCCCCTTGTCCCGGCTCCCTCACGCTGCAGACAGGCTGTGTGTCACACGTTACTGTTGAAGTGTTGTGAGTTTCTGTCACCACAATAAAAGATCTATATTGGAGACTGAGTGTGTGTGTTTGTTGTACTGCACAGGCTGTGTAGAGTCACTCTAGTCCACACATTTACAGTACAACTACAGTACAGCTACAGTACAACTACAGTACATCTACAGTACATTCATCCATTATCCAAACCGCTTATCCTGCTCTCAGGGTTGTGGGGATGCTGCAGCCTATCCCAGCAGTCATTGGACGGCAGGCGGGGAGACACCCTGGACAGGCTGCCAGGCCATCACACACACACACACACACACACACACACACACACACACACACACACACACACACACACACACCAAGGGACAGTTTAGTACAGCTGATTCACCTGACCTACATGTCTTTGGGTCACCTGGCCTACATGTCTTTGGACTGTGGGAGGAAACCCACGCAGACACGGGGAGAACATGCAAACTCCAGACAGAGGACGACCCGGGACGACCCCCAAGGTTGGACTACCCCGGGGCTCGAACCCACGACCTTCTTGCTGTGAGGTGATTAACGGAACAGAGAAACCGAAAAGCCAGCACGGGAAGACACATCACGCTGCCATGGAGCTTGTCCACAACACGGAGAGTTGTGTGGAAAAGTGCTTCCGTTTGTTTTGTAGCCTCACAATTCTGCAGGAAAACACTGAAGAAGGGATTTTAAAAACAGGAAGGTGGGACGTGACCTCCCCTCCCAGGTGACCTCCCCTCCCAGGTGACCTCCCCTCCCAGGTGACCTCCCCTCCCGGGGGACCTCCCCTCCCGGGTGACCTCCCCTCCCGGGTGACCTCCCCTCCCAGGTGACCTCCCCTCCCAGGGGACATCCCCTCCCAGGGGACATCCCCTCCCGGGTGACATCCCCTCCCAGTCAGACGATGGTAATGATTTGTGATCAGTAATTTTCTTTTGTCGTGTGCAGATACTAACTCTTGTGGATGTTGTGCGGTTCATTTTAGGAATGACGTCGCTTGTGTGACTCGCAGTAAGGCACATCATCATTACTCTCCCCGTGTTATGACCCACTCGCCATCAACACAAGACGCTCCGCCCCACCTAACAACACGGTCCAGATGCTGACCCTCGTCCTGCCGGGTGTCACTGACTAGTTTTGTGTCATGGAGTAGTTGTGAGTCACTGACTAGTTCTGTGTCACGGAGTAGTTGTGTGTCACTGACTAGTTCTGTGTCATGGAGTAGTTGTGTGTCACTGACTAGTTGTGAGTCACTGAGTAGTTGTGTGTCACTGACTACTTGTGAGTCACTGACTAGTTCTGTGTCACTGACTAGTTGTGTGTCACTGACTAGTTGTGAGTCACTGAGTAGTTGTGTGTCACTGACTAGTTGTGAGTCACGGACTAGTTGTGAGTCACGGACTAGTTGTGAGTCACGGACTAGTTGTGAGTCACGGAGTAGCTGTGGCAGCTCTCTGGAATATGAATATTCCACAATCTCCCAGTAGGGTGCGCCGGGGTAAAGTTCTCTCTTGGTCTCGTGTGTAGATGAAGAGAAGATTTAAAATGATTCCATTTATTTTCCCCCCTTTTCTCCCCAATGGTAGTTTGACTCCACTCTTCCGAGCCGTCCCGGTCTCTGCTCCACCCTCCTGCTGATCCGGGGAGGGCTGCAGACTACCACATGCCTCCTCCCATACATGTGGAGTCGCCAGCTGCTTTTCACCTGACAGTGAGGAGTTTCACCAGGGGGACGTAGCGCGTGGGAGGATCACGTTATTCCCCCCAGGTCCCCCTCCCCCCCAACAGGCACCCCGACTGACCAGAGGAGGCGCTAGTGCAGTGACCAGGACACATACCCACAGCAGGCTTCCCACCCACAGACACGGCCAATTGTCTGTATGGACACCCGACCAAGCCGTAAGGTAACGTGGGGATTCGAACCGGCGATCCCTTAAAAGGATTCTAGTGCAGATTCTTCTGTAAACATCTGCTACGTTTGACCTTCCTGCTTCCTCCATCTTCGTCTTCCACTGTTTACAGAGATGAGCTGCTGTTTCATTCCATTTCATCCATCCATCATCCAAACCACTTATCCTTACTTACCCAGGGTCACGGGGATGCTGCAGTCTACCCAGCAGTCCCCGGGCAGCAGGTGGGGAGACACCCCAGACAGGCCACCAGGCCGTCACGGGGCCAACTGGAGTCTAACGGGATTTCTATCCAGACACCGGGGCTCGTTTCTTCTTTTTTTGTGCGACAACAGTGTATAAATGCAGTGTATAAATCCATTTGATGCAATTTGGCAGTAATATGCAGTTTTTGTACATATTCTTGTATATATATATATATTTATTTTAATTAAGAGACCCCAAAAGTGTAAAAACCAAGCCTGAGATACTGTAAGGGTAACTAACACATTGTAAATAATGCAGTTCAGTCAGTAGCGGCCATCATCAGACAGACTGACGGCTGCAGCGGTCATGAGTCATCTTCATCCTAGAGACCTGGAACCACATCCTCATCCCAGAGACCTGGAACCACATCCTCATCCCAGAGACCTGGAACCACATCTTCATCCCAGAGATCTGGAACCACGTCCTCATCCCAGAGACCTGGAACCACATCTTCATCCCAGAGACCTGGAACCACATCCTCATCCCAGAGACCTGGAACCACATCCTCATCCCAGAGACCTGGAACCACATCCTCATCCCAGAGACCTGGAACCACGTCCTCATCCCAGAGACCTGGAACCACATCTTCATCCCAGAGACCTGGAACCACATCTTCATCCCAGAGACCTGGAACCACATCCTCATCCCAGAGACCTGGAACCACATCCTCATCCCAGAGACCTGGAACCACGTCCTCATCCCAGAGACCTGGAACCACATCTTCATCCCAGAGACCTGGAACCACATCTTCATCCCAGAGACCTGGAACCACATCCTCATCCCAGAGACCTGGAACCACATCCTCATCCCAGAGACCTGGAACCACATCCTCATCCCAGAGACCTGGAACCACATCCTCATCCCAGAGACCTGGAACCACATCCTCATCCCAGAGACCTGGAACCAAATCTTCATCCGAGAGACCTGGAACCACATCCTCATCCTAGAGACCTGGAACCACATCCTCATCCCAGAGACCTGGAACCACATCCTCATCCCAGAGACCTGGAACCACATCTTCATCCCAGAGACCTGGAACCACATCCCAGAGACCTGGAACCACATCCTCATCCCAGAGACCTGGAACCTCATCCCAGAGACCTGGAACCACATCTTCATCCCAGAGAGAGACCTGGAACAGAACTACAGGTCAAAAGGGTGATCTTGTGGCTTGGTCCCTTGTGGACCACTGTGTCTTGACCACACACAGGATGTTATTATTTCTTATTCCTTAATTATTATTCCTCTCCACACAGGAGACGTTATCCCCTCCCCCTTTTCTCCCCGATTGGATCCGGCCAATTACCCCCCTCTTCCGAGCCGTCCCGGTCTCTGCTCCACCCCCTCTGCTGATCCGGGGAGGGCTGCAGACTACCACATGTCTCCTCCCATACATGTGGAGTCACCAGCCGCTTCTTTTCACCTGACAGTGAGGAGTTTCGCCAGGGGGACGTAGCGCGTGGGAGGATCACGCTATTCCTCCCCCCACGCCTGAACAGGCGCCCTGACTGACCAGAGGAGGCGCTAGCGCAGCGACCAGCACACATACCCACATCCGGCTTCCCACCCGCAGACACGGCCAATTGTGTCTGTAGGGACGCCCGACCAAGCCGGTACACGGGGATTCGAACCGGCGATCCCTGTGTTGGTAGGCAACGGAATAGACCGCCACGCTACCCGGACGCCCCTGGAGACGTTATTCTAGGTCACATTCCTACAGCCAGTCAGTACATGGTCTTCTACTTGGTCCGCCTCGAACCCCAACCTACAACACCCCAACATGACAAGAAGATGGAACATGTACAAATACAACATAAATCATAAGCAGTTCAACTCTGACATGAACACTCCCATGAGCCCCTGCTGCTCCCCCGGTGCAGAGCCGCCGACCGTCAGAGTGACCACCTCCCCCCGTGACCACGTCACAGTGCTGTGATTGCATGTTCTCATGGCAAGACGGACTGGAGTTGCTCCCCGGGCGCTGCAGGGCGGCTGCCCGCTGCTCCTCGCTCCACAGCTAGGCTGGCCTCCATGCAGAGAGGGATCAATGGAGGATCTCAAAATCCAAAACATAAAATACGAGATTATCATTATAGTGGAGTTCTCTTCCAGAACTGATGCTCTCGTTATAGAGACTTGCAAGTAGTGAGCAAATGGGACTTATGTGCCTTGCTCAACAGCACTCAGGACAGTGACACCCGATAGTCTATACATGACGGTTTCTGTAAAGACGGCCCTGTCGGTGTGGAGATCCACGGACGCCTTCCGGTGATGTATGAAAACACTGTCCGCTCTCACCGCTCTGCACGGTACGAACCCAAAGCACCATACAAGGCAAGAACTGCGGCTGGGCCAGGTCCAGTCAGTCCAGTCAGACCGTCAGTCCAGTCAGTCAGTCCAGTCAGTCCGTCAGTCAGTCCAGTCAGTCCGTCAGTCAGTCAGTCAGTCAGACCTGGACCTGTGGAGAGTGGTAACAGCCAGGCGGTGGACCAGAGCCTCAAACGTCTGTCAGTAACATGACCAACTAATAGTCGAGAGGAGGAGGAGCAGGAGGAGGAGCTGGAAGCAGAGTGTGGCGGGTTCACGTGAGCAGATGCCCCGCATGCCTTTGGCCGTGAGGTCACCGTCTGAGGACGCCTGGCCGGCGCACCGGCGGCGCTGAGGAAGCCTCTTAAATGACGTCCGCTTTGTTACAGGAAAGAGGAAGACTGTCCAGAATGCTGCTGGCCGGGCTGGTCACGTGTGTGTGTCAGGCCCGTGGATGGGGTCCAGGCCTGGGAAAGTGTTGTCATGACTTATTGGACCGGCGAGTGATGTGCTGGTGGTCCGTGATGCGGCTCTGGACTGACTGGGTTGTTTTGACTCCACCGGGGGAAAGTTGTGTTCTAATGGAGAGTGACCGTCTCTGGCAGCCGGCTCCTCGCCAATGTTCTCTTATCTGCGGTCCAGCAGCTCCAAGATAAGAAGAAGACCTCCCACGTGGGACCCGTCTGTCTCTGAAGGAACCTGATGGATGAGTCCGGTATCAGGCTCGCATGACCTAAGAACATGCATGTTCAGTCAAGTCGGGTCTATTTTCATAG
>NC_079213.1:113387420-113417420 GCF_029633865.1 Lampris incognitus
ATAGATAGATAGATAGATAGATAGATAGATAGGCAGACAGACAGACAGATATAGAGAGATATACAGACAGACAGACAGATAGATAGATATTTCCACCTGTTCATCAGTACAGTTATGCACAAAAAAAGAGAAAAATTAACCATAAATTATTGGTCAGCTTTTCCACCTTTGAGGTCTCCATCGCCACCCAGAGGGCAGAGGTGGATTGTGACGGGCTGTCGTGGCGGTGATGATGACGTAAGGGAGGGGTCAGGGGTCGATCATTTTTGAGATTGTGTGTGGGATTTTGATTGATTTGTGAGGAAGAGCCGGTTCAGTAATGCGGGGGTTGCGTCTCCATTCTCTGTGCGGTACAACAGACAGGACGCGGCATTCACTCCTTCCGGGGTTAACGGCCACATCCTGTTTGGATCAGCGGCCCCCCAGGGTGGCGCGAGCGAAGCCCCGCCCCTGATGAAACAAGTTGGCTGGCCGGTGAGCTCGTGCTGCCTGGCGGCGCTGCTGCTGAGGCTGATCTGAGCAGGTCTGTTGTCCGTTTATCTGACCTTTGACCTTTTCTACCGACGGCTGGTTTTTGTTTGGTTGATGTTAGATCCAACGGGGTGTAGGCACGGAAGTAGCCGTGATTGGCTGTTGCGTCGGCCAATAGACAGCGCGGAACCTCGAAGCGCACCGACCTGAAACAAACGATGCGCACCGAAACATCGACCGGGGGTCCTTCCACTACATATGACGTCACGGATGACGTTGCTAGCTAGCTAGCCTCAGTTATTTAGCTGTGTGTTTACAGTCCACCCTGACACAGAATTGGTTAGTAAAGCACCCCCCCCACCCCGTTTCCCGCTGTTCCTAAACTGAGCTAAACTCGCTGCCTAACGTTAACTTAATTCGCCCCCACTGCTGCTCTGTCTGTCTGTTGCTCTCTTGGTCTCCTGCTCTGTCTGTCTGTCTGTTGGTCTGCTGCTCTGTCTGTCTGTCTGTTGCTCTCCTGCTCTGTCTGTTGCTGTCTGTCTGTCTGCCTGTCTGTTGGTCTGTCTGTCTGCTGCTCTGTCTGTTGGTCTGTCTGTTTGCTGCTCTGTCTGTCTGTTGCTGTCTGTCTGTCTGCCTGTCTGCTGCTCTGTCTGTTGGTCGGTCTGTCTGCTCCTCTGTCTGTTGGTCTGTCTGTCTGCTGCTCTGTCTGTCTGTTGGTCGGTTGGTCTGTCTGCTGCTCTGTCTGTCTGTTGGTCGGTCTGTCTGCTGTTCTGTTTGTCTGTTGGTCTGTCTGTCTGTTGCTCTGTTGGTCTGTCTGTCGGTTGCTCTGTCTGTCTGCTGCTCGGTCTGTCTGTTGCTCTGTCTGTCTGTTGCTGTCTGTCTGTCTGCTGCTCTGTCTGTCTGTTGCTCTGTCTGTCTGTTGGTCGGTCTGTCTGTTGGTCTGTCTGTCTGTTGCTCTGTCTGTCTGCTGCTCGGTCTGTCTGTTGCTGTCTGTCTGTCTGCTGCTCTGTCTGTCTGCTGCTCTGTCTGTCTGTCGGTCTGTCTGCTGCTCTGTCTGTCTGCTGCTCTGTCTGTCTGTTGGTCTGTCGGTCTGCTGCTCTGTCTGTCTGTTGCTCTGTCTGTCTGCTGCTCTGTCTGTCGGTCGGTCGGTCGGTCTGTCTGCTGCTCTGTCTGCTGCTCTGTCTGTCTGTTGCTCTGTCTGCTGCTCTGTCTGTCTGTTGGTCTGTCGGTCTGCTGCTTTGTCTGTCTGTTGCTCTGTCTGTCTGCTGCTCTGTCTGTCTGTTGCTCTGTCTGTCGGTCTGTCTGCTGCTCTGTCTGTCTGTTGCTCTGTCTGTCGGTCGGTCGGTCTGTCTGCTGCTCTGTCTGTCTGTCTGCCTGTCTGCTGCTCTGTCTGTTGGTCGGTCTGTCTGCTGCTCTGTCTGTTGGTCTGTCTGTCTGCTGCTCTGTCTGTTGGTCGGTTGGTCTGTCTGCTGCTCTGTCTGTCTGTTGGTCGGTCTGTCTGCTGTTCTGTTTGTCTGTTGGTCTGTCTGTCTGTTGCTCTGTTGGTCTGTTGGTCTGTCTGTCGGTTGCTCTGTCTGTCTGCTGCTCGGTCTGTCTGTTGCTCTGTCTGTCTGTCTGCTGCTCTGTCTGTCTGTTGCTCTGTCTGTCTGTTGGTCGGTCTGTCTGTTGGTCTGTCTGTCTGTTGCTCTGTCTGTCTGCTGCTCGGTCTGTCTGTTGCTGTCTGTCTGTCTGCTGCTCTGTCTGTCTGTCGGTCTGTCTGCTGCTCTGTCTGTCTGCTGCTCTGTCTGTCTGTTGGTCTGTCGGTCTGCTGCTCTGTCTGTCTGTTGCTCTGTCTGTCTGCTGCTCTGTCTGTCTGTTGCTCTGTCTGTCGGTCGGTCGGTCTGTCTGCTGCTCTGTCTGCTGCTCTGTCTGTCTGCTGCTCTGTCTGTCTGCTGCTCTGTCTGTCTGCTGCTCTGTCTGCTGCTCTGTCTGTCTGCTGCTCTGTCTGTCTGCTGCTCTGTCTGTCTGTTGGTCTGTCGGTCTGCTGCTTTGTCTGTCTGTTGCTCTGTCTGTCTGCTGCTTTGTCTGTCGGTTGCTCTGTCTGTCTGCTGCTCTGTCTGTCTGTTGCTCTGTCTGTCGGTCTGTCTGCTGCTCTGTCTGCTGCTCTGTCTGTCTGTTGCTCTGTCTGTCGGTCGGTCGGTCTGTCTGCTGCTCTGTCTGCTGCTCTGTCTGCTGCTCTGTCTGTCTGCTGCTCTGTCTGTCTGCTGCTCTGTCTATCGGTCGGTCGGTCTGTCTGCTGCTCTGTCTGTCTGTTGGTCTGTCTGTTGGTCTGGAGTCAGTGCGCTTCGAGGTTCCGCGCTGTCTATTGGCCGACGCAACAACCAATCACGTCTACTTCCGGGCCTCCGCCCTGCTGGATCCAGCGTCAACCTTTTAGTTCCGGCGCTGAACGACGAGACGAGTCGTGGGTTGTTTTTGTTTTATTTGAACGATAAATTTATAACAAGAAGGCAAACAGCAACACAACTGAAACCTTTCGTCCTCTAGAAAACAACGCCACCGTAGATGTACAACATGTACACAAACCACACAGCAAAGGCATAAAATAAGTCAATTAAGCAGAATAAAACATAAAATAACCATTAATAAACCAATCAAACAAAATAAAAAGTAAAATAACAATAACTAAATCGTAAATAAGGATGACTAAATGATTGTTAGTTTTTAAGCTATTACCTTGGTCAGGTGATTTTCTAGTAATTCATCAGACCTTTGGCACATTTTGGTTTCATTGATTTGAGGGACTTGGTGTAGAGTCGAGTTTCATAATAGCACGTGAAGATGGGTGGAGTCTTAATAGATTCTGTGGCCAAGCCAATTCTAAGTTTCATTCTAAAGAGATTTCCCTGTTGAACAACCACTTATTCATATTCACTGGCGCATAGACAGAGATAGTTTCAGATTCAACAACACTTTGACAAACCAACCAGGGACACGTAGAGGCATATTGGCTACTGTCGCATCAATATTTGACCCTCTTGGCTTCCTTGCGCCATATGTCCTTACTGGGAAGAGAGCATCATAGAGCATCATATCACAAAGCTGATAATAGCGCACAACCATGAAAAGATCAAACACCAGAGCAAGGGCTTTACTGCAAATGAAATCGGATCCAATGGATAATGGATCCCAGGTATGAGCCGAGCAGTTGCTTCATTCATTCGCCAGTGTGTGATCTGTCGCAGACTCAGGGGACCTCCAGAGGGCCAAAGAATGAGCGACTTAGCTGCAGAGCGCATGGAGCCCTCCCCTCCATTCACTTATTGCGGTATGGACTGCCTTGGTCCCTTTGTCACTACAGAAGGAAGGAAACAGCACAAACGATATGGCCTGCTCCTCACCTGCTTTTGTTCACGGGCCATCCACCTGGAGATGCTGGAGGACATGTCCACTGACACCTTCATTAACAGCTTGCGATGCTTCATCGCCATCAGAGGTGCTGTCCTTCAAATCCAGTGCAATCAAGGCACTAACAGTTAGTGCCAAGAATGAGCTTAAGGCAGCCCTACGAGAGCTTGACTGACAGACTAAGCACATTTCTTTCACTCAGGCAGTGTGACTTTGTCACGAACGCACCGCACTCCAGCCATGCAGGGGGCGTGCGGGAGCGCCAGATCAAGACGGTCAGGAATGTCCTGAACTCCACACTATCACTTTCTCACAACAGACTCAATGACTCTGCACTATGGACACTTTTCTATGAAGCCATGGCTATAGTCAACAGCAGGCCTCTCACGGTGGATAACATGCTCAGTCCAGACAGCCTGGAACCCCTCACCCCCAATCACCTAATCCAAATGAAGTCCAGCCCAGCGCTGCCTCCGCCTGAGACATTCCCCTGAGAAGACTTATACGGAGCAAAGAGATGGCGATGTGTGCAGTACCTGGTGGAACAGTTCTGGAGCCGCTGGAAATGAGAATATCTTCACAGCATAATGACAAAACAGAGATGGCACTCGCCGAGGAGAAATCTGCAAGTGGGTGATGTTGTAATGGACATTGATGAACTGTCACCTAGAGGTGAGTGGAAACTTGCAAGGGTCATAGAGACTGTCCAAGGCTCATAGAGACTGTCAAGGGTAAGGATGGACTCATAAGAAGAGCAAAAATCTCAATAGGAGATAAGAGACTGAGCAAGAAGGGTGAGCGTCTGGGTAAGCTTTCCATATCGGAGCACCCAGTGCAGAAGCTAGGCCCGTTATTAGAGGCTTCTTAAGCTCATGACTTTAATGAAACATTGTCATTCTTTCTGTGAAAATTATTCATAGTTCATGTTGTTTAATGAAACACTCAGAATTGGGTTAGCTACACACTCCCACCAAAATTCTAAGTGTAATCCTAAAGAGATTTCCCTGTGGAACAACCACTTATTCATATTATTGCAGGGCTAATGTTTTAAATATGTATTGCAGTATTTCCTGTTTTGTTTGCTTTGAGGGACTTTTATTCTGAAATTACGATTTGATTCTTAGTATTTCCTATCGCCAACGAAAGAAGGAACATTAACGGTGAAATGAGATCTCATTAAGTCGAATCTTATTGTATTAGCGCCCTCCGAAGAGGCACAAGGTTAGTATTCTTTGTATTGTATTGTGTGTTTTTGTGCTTTGGTGTAAGTTTGAAGCCTTAAGGAACTTCATAGCTCCTCTAAGTTGAGTGTCTGGTAACAGATGTGCGCTAATGTTAAGCTAGGCTAACGCTTGAGGCCACATGGCTATGTAGTTCATGTATTTCTGTTTGTGCTTTATATTTAGCTCTTACGGTGGTTTGGAGTTTTTAAATAAATGAAACATCATCAGTTGAAGTGTTGACCATCATGCGGTGGGGATGCTACAGTAAGGGCTACAAATTCAGTCTTACGGATAAAAAATGTGGCTAAAATAAGTAAAACATTGATCAGCAGGTCCAGTCTTGTTATCTTCTAATAACACACCAAAACTAATACTCTTATGATCTATAATGTGCGTTGTTGTGGTTTTCTACTTCACCGTTCCATGAGGTGTTTCCAGAACAACTGGGCGTGAGGGCAGGACACAAAGAGCTGCTCTGTTGTGTCACCGTTACACAAAACACAACGTCCATTATTCTCAAACACAAACCTCAATCTTACACATTCACTGGCACACAGAAACCATTCCTCATTTTGTAGTGGATTTCTTTTGTTCTGGGGGGAACTGGGTATTTTTGTTGGGGGGGAACTGGGTATTTTTGTTCGGGGTGAACTGGGTATTTTTGTTCGGGGTGAACTGGGTATATTTGTTCTGGGGGAACTGGGTATTTTTGTTCGGGGTGAACTGGGTATTTTTGTTCTGGGGAACTGGGTATATTTGTTCGGGGTGAACTGGGTATTTTTGTTCGGGGGGGACGGGGTATATTTGTTCGGGATGAACTGGGTATTTTTGTTCGGGGTGAACTGGGTATTTTTGTTCGGGGGGGGGGACTGGGTGTAGCTACACAGGTCCAATGTACTTTAATGAAAGGCCACGATTCCTACTGATGTCCAGAGTTTATTAGTCTCCCATTCGCCTCCTCAGACACCGTGAAAACTCAAGTCAAGAACAACAACGGAACGACAATTACTACCATGGCTGCACGTGGCTAGGTTCCATCATGGTACAACGTAACATAACAACGATATAGAAAACCAATTACACACAAGATCAACAAACATAAAGTTATGACAGGATACATAAAATAATACAGAATGTGAAATAGTTACCGTGCGCTTCTCTCAGACCGTGTGTAGAACGAAGATTCGGAACCTTGCATGGCGTCTCAGCGCAGCGCCAGAGGTTTCTCCTTCCCATAATGCAGCAGTGGTAGGCGCGAAGACGTACAGCAGTCACGTGATCATTACACATTTTCAAAGTAAAAGTCGCTTGTTTTAACTATAAGATTTTTAACCTGTATTTATATTCTTAATCACATATTTATCACATGGAATTATTTATGAAATCATAATGAAACTATAACAAACCAAGTCTCTACTTTTGAGACAGCTACACTGGGTATTTTTGTTCTGGGGGGGGAACTGGGTATTTTTGTTGGGGGGGGTAACTGGGTATTTTTGTTGGGGGGGAACTGGATATTTTTATTCGGGGGGGAACTGGATATTTTTGTTCGGGGGGGGGAACTGGGTATTTTTGTTCTGGGGGGGTAACTGGGTATTTTTGTTGGGGGGGGGAACTGGATATTTTTATTCGGGGGGGAACTGGGTATTTTATGTTCGGGGGGGGAACTGGGTATTTTTGTTCTGGGGGTAACTGGGTATTTTTGTTGGGGGGACTGGGTATTTTTGTTCGGGGGGGAACTGGGTATTTTTGTTGGGGGGACTGGGTATTTTTGTTCGGGGGGAACTGGCTATTTTTGTTCTGGGGGGACAGGGTATTTTTGTTCGGGGGGGTAACTGGGTATTTTTGTTGGGGGGGGGGACTGGGTATTTTTGTTCTGGGGGGGAACTGGGTATTTTTGTTCGGGGGGGGGGGGGAACTGGGTATTTTTATTCGGGGGGAGGAGACTGGGTATTTTTGTTCTGGGGGGGTAACTGGGTATTTTTGTTCGGGGGGGGAACAGGGTATTTTTGTTCCGGGGGGGGGGGGACAGGGTATTTGAAGAATTTGGTTCGGTTCTCAATTTGGATGCTGTTGGCTGGTGAAAATGAGTGCTGACATATTCTTTTATCTGGCTCGGTGGGGGGGGCACAACAACATCCGGGGCACAACACCCTTACAGCGATATACAGCCGGTGGAGCAGTACTACTTAAATTCCAGCAGATGGCGGTAGCGTGCCGCATAACAGCTTCCCGCTGTGGAACGAGAAACGCCTGATTCCAGAAGTAAACTGTACTTGTGTGTTCGTGTTCTTCCTACTTAGGCCTCCGTTACTGGACACGACATAAATACCACAAACCAGTCTCAGAAACTCTTGTTATACGGACACAATTATTTCAAAACCGGTTAGTATGCCGCTGTCAGCATCCTGGTCCTGGGTACGACGTTAAACTGCAACCGTCGGGTGGTCGGCGAGTGAACCGGCAGCCCCTCTTCAAGCCTCGGGCTGTCGTGAGGAGGAGGGGGGGTGTGGACCCCCAGCAGGACTAGAAACCAAACCTGTCACAGGGCGGATGAGTTCCTCTGTGGACCAACGGCCATCCACACCTGGAGAGGAGACAGGGACCCCCAGGTACTGCCCCCTACTGGAACACGACGATGACGCAACATGCTGAGGCATCAGCTGCGCTCCTACGACCTCCCTAGGTTACGGAACTGATGATGATGATGATGATGACGTCAGTATTCAACAAACTTGCGCCTTTTTAAATTTAATTTCATTTTTTTTAGTACCGTGCCATCTATTGGCCAACCCTGGGGGGGGGGGTCGTCCCAGGTCGTCCTCTGTGTGGAGTTTGCGTGTTCTCCCCGTGTCTGCGGTGGGGTTTCTCCGGGTGCTCCGGTTTCCCCCACCATCAGAAAGACATGCATGTTAGGGCTAGTACTCCTGCCTGTGCTCCTGAGCAAGGCATGGCAAGGCGGGCTGGACTTGCTCCCCGGGCGCTGCATGGCGGCTTACGTGCAGAGAGGACTTTGCCCACAGGGACCAAGAGAGTCGGGAAGAAAAGGAAAATCTAAGACCCGGAACGGTTCTACAGCCTGCAGCTGATGAACTCTGGTCTCCCCTCCCGGCTGCACGAACTGGGCCACATGCGTTGCCATCTCCGGAGACACGCGCCATCTTGGCTGAGGAGGCTCCAGTCTGGGGTAGAAATGACGAAAGAGGAGAAGAGGGAGAAAAGAAGAAGAAGAAGAAACTCTCCTAAACATTCCATCAACATCTGCTTTGAGAAACACTGACAGTGTCTTCTCATCAACATCTGGTGTGGATGGAAAGGAGAGAAAGAGAGAGAAAAGGAGAAAGAGAGAGAGAGAGAGAGAGAAAAGGAGGAAGAGAGAACGAAAAGAGAAAAAGAAAAAGACGAAAGAAAAGGAGAAAGAGAGAAAAGAGAGAGAGAGAAAGGGAGAGGAGAAAGAGAGAAAAAGAGAAAGAGAGAAAAGGAGGAAAGGAGAAAGGAGAAAGAGGGAAAGGAGAAAGAGAAAAGGAGAAAGAGAGGAAAGGAGAAAGAGAGAAAGGGAGAAAGAGAGGAAAGGAGAAAGAGAGAAAAGGAGAAAGGAGAAAGAGAGGAAAGGAGAAAGAGAGAAAAGGAGAAAGAGAGAAAAGGAGAAAGAGAGAAAAGGAGAAAGGACAAAGGAGAAAGGACAAAGGAGAAAGAGAGGAAAGGAGAAAGGGGGAAAGGAGAAAGAGAGAAAAGGAGAAGGAGAAGGAGAAAATGGTTTCGCCGTAAGAGAAAACTCGGCGCGTGAGTGTTCGGGTGAAGGCTTCTCGCGGACGGGCCGTCGCGCTCCCCACGGCCTCCGCGGCGCGTTGGCGGACGGAAGCGCTACTCCGTTTGTCCACACGGGGGCGACAGCAGACCGAGAGGGAAAACCGGTCGACCGGACGGCGCCCACGTCGGGTCTTTTTGTTTTTTCCACGCATCTTTATTGACAAGAAAATCCGGTACAAAGACGCGCGTCGCCGGGACGGCGGAGCCGCGCCCGACGTTTAAACGAAGGCTTATAAAGGCGGAGTCGTGACGTATGAATACCGTGTAAAACAGCCGCCAGACGGGTTATAACGTTCCTACACGGCGCGACACAAACCCGACCCTCCTGACACACCGACACGTTTACAGCCGCCATCTGCCGTGACGTGAGTTCAAGCCCGCGCTGCGCCTTATTTACAGGCTGGACACGTGGGTCCGTTTGACTCGCACGTTTCCCGCCATCAGACACGTGGGCGGAAGCCGCAGCGTCACAGCACATTAGACCCCACCCCCTCCCGCTGCGGCCCACTGGCGGTGCGCGCATGAAGACGCCTGTCAGTCAGTGCGGGTGACGGCAGCTTGCTGTGCCGCGCTGTGCCGTTAGGTGGCGGCACGACGCCCTGGCGGTGAAAGTTGGGATTGAGGATCGCGGCTTTCAGAAAGAAAAGTATGAAGAGATGTTTTCAGGAAGTTATTCCTGTTTCCCTACTGCCCGTCCTCGCGTTTAGTCCTTCTCTTCCATCAGATGGCATTCCTGAACCTTCCCAACTACACGTTGTTCTCTTTAAGGACGTCCCTTCATCTGCCTTCTATCGCTCACTCATTTCAATTTAGCATATCTCATCCATCCATCCACCCATCCTCCCATCCATCCATCCATCCATCCATCCATCCATCCATCCATTCACCCACCCATCCATCCATCCAATCACCCATCCATCCATCCATCCACCCATCCTCCCATCCATCCATCCATCCATCCATCCATTCACCCATCCATCCATCCATCCACCCATCCACCCATCCATCCATCCATTCACTCACCCATCCATCCACCCATCCTCCCATCCATCCATCCATCCATCCATCCATCCATCCATCCATCCATTCACCCACCCATCCATCCATCCATTCACCCATCCATCCATCCATCCACCCATCCTCCCATCCATCCATCCATCCATCCATCCATCCATCCATCCATCCATTCACCCACCCATCCATCCATCCACCCATCCATCCATCCATCCATCCACTCACTCACCCATCCATCCATCCATCCACCCATCCTCCCATCCATCCATCCATCCATCCATCCATTCACCCATTCACCTACCCACCCACCCATCCATCGATCCATTCATCCATCCATCCATCCACCCATCCATCCATCCATCCATCCATCCACCCATCCTGTCCAGGGAGACACCCTGGACAGGCTGCCAGGCCATCACACACTTATACATACCTACACAACCAGCTCTTCTTTTTTCTTTTTTTTAACCGTTTCCAACTAGTTGCCTTTAAGTTGAGTGCTTGACAACCTGTGCTGCATGGCGGGTTGGTTTCTGTCTCAATGAATTTACCAACCACTCTTCTGCCCACCAGATTATTGAGTATAGATTACAGAGTATAGATTACAGAGTATAGATTACAGAGTATAGATTACCGAGTATAGATTACCGAGTATAGATTATCGAGTATAGATTATCGAGTATAGATTATGACGAATTGATGACTTAATTGATGATGGCTAATGACTATAGCAAACTGTTCTCTTCTCTAACATGTCTTTTCTCTCTCTCTGAATGATGTCTCCTCCTTTCTCTTTCTCTGTGTGTGAATGGTGTCATGTGAGTCTCTCTTGCGTGCATGTGCAGTCGGTTCTCCTCCCAGGTCTCCGTGGTGATGGTGGTCGCCATTTGGATGCTGCCTGCCCTTCCTCTCCTCACCTAAGTTTTTGTTACTACATGATGCTGCTGGTCACGTGGCTTGGGTCCTGGGCTGCTCCGTTGGCATGTGGACACTGCTTGGCATCCTGTGCATCATGTTCTTCATAAACTTTATAATTCTGTTCTCCTCTTTCAATGTTGTGTTGTGTAAACTGTGTGAACACAACATCCATTGCACGCTGTTCGTCTTGGGAGAGAGATCCTCCTCTGTTGCTCCGATGAGAGGGTCTAAGGACAGGATGTTGTGTTGCTGTTAAGCCCCCTGGGCTATACAAATAAAATTGATATGATTTGATTTGATTTCTCCTCGCTACAGCTGCATGATAATCTGCTGGTTTTATTGTTCAGGTTGGAGGACTGATGCAGACAGCAGGCCCCGTTTCCTGGGACTCATCTCTGAGTTGATGAAGATGGCACGGGATCCCCCCATTACCTCATCCATCCATCCACCCATCCATCCATCCATCCATCCATCCATCATCTGAACCGCTTATCCTGCTCTCAGGGTGGCGGGGATGCTGGAGCCTATCCCAGCAGTCATTGGGCGGTAGGTGGGGAGACACCCTGGACATCACACACACACACACACACACGCCTAGGGACAGTTTAGTACAGCTGATCCACTTGACCTACATGTCTTTGAGTCACCTGTCCTACATGTCTTTGAGTCACCTGACCTACATGTCTTTGAGTCACCTGATCTACATGTCTTTGAGTCACCTGACCTACATGTCTTTGAGTCACCTGACCTACATGTCTTTGAGTCACCTGACCTACATGTCTTTGGACTGTGGAAGGAAACCCACACAGACACGGGGAGAACATGCAAACTCCACACAGGGGACGACCCCGGACGACCCCCAAGGCTGGACTACCCCGGGACTCGAACCCAGGACCTTCTTGCTGTGAGGTGACCGCACTACCCCCTGAGCGGACGTGCCGCCCCGATACTTCATCATCCAGGTATCTTTTGAGCCACCCTCACACCCGTAACCCTCACTGAGTGTAGAGTGAGTTTTCTCCTTTGTGGTGAGGGTGACCTGTTGCTGCACACTCAACATGTGCCGTCCTACGTTAGGAAGTCCTGCTCTGTTCCAGCAGGACGACCCCATGCACCTGCCGAGTCCCACAGCCTCCACCTTCTACTGCAGCCTGGTCAGCAGGAGGACGCAGAGGACGCAGATGAGCATCTGCTGCCTCAGCGTGGCTCCGGAGGTCGCGCCTCACGGTTTAAGTGAATAGTTAAGTATTTGTATGTTTATCTACTCTCACGAAGCTGGACATGCATCAATAAGCTCAAGTTGTCACCGTATGTATTCGGTTGTGTCTCACACCTGCTGAACAAGATGTGATGTCTACGCTTGACAGGCCTGTGGCCAGGAGACAGTAAGTCATGTTTACACCTGTCCCAGTTCTCAGCACACCATCCCCTCACCTTGTCCTGTCAAGCCTGAAGTCTGTCTGTTCTCACACTGAGGAATTTGCCCCCCCCCCCAGTTGTATCCGGCCAACTACCCCCCTCTTCCGAGCCGTCCCGGTCTCTGCTCCACCCCCTCTGCTGATCCAGGGGGGCTGCAGACTACCACATGCCTCCTCCCATACATGTGGAGTCACCAGCCACTTCTTTTCACCTGACAGTGAGGAGTTTCACCAGGGGGACGTAGCGCATGAGAGGATCACGCTATTCCCCCCAGTTCCCTCCCCCCCGAACAGGCGCCCTGACTGACCAGAGGAGGCGCTAGTGCAGTGACCAGGACACATACCCACATCATGGCTTCCCACCCACAGACACGGCCAATTGTGTCTGTAGGGACGCCCGACCAAGCCGGAGGTAACACTGGGATTTGAACCGGCGAGCCCCGTCTTGGTAGGCAACGGACCGCCACACCACCGGGACGCCCCACAAGTTGCCAAGTGGAGTTTGGATCTCTCAATACACTTGGTATTTATTTATTTTCTCAAGATTTTTTTCCCCCACCTTTATCTGACAGCGCTAGTCGAGAGAGAGACAGGAAAGACAGGGGAGAGAGAGGGGACGACATGCAGCAAAGGGCCCGGGCCGGGTTCCAACCCAGGCTGCTGCGGTAAGGACCCAGCCGTATGTGGTACCACTCTACCAGGTGAGCCACCGGGACGCCTCCACCTTGTCCTCATTTACCAGCGGATCCTGAACCCCCCAAAAGGGCAACCATGCAGATGCGTAGCGGCCTACAGTCGATTCCCTCTCCCTTCCCCCTGAGGTGGTGCGTCGCCCCTCCGCCCCAAGGAACACCCCGCCCAGGGTTCCTACACATTCTCCGTGTTCACATTCCAGTCTTTTTCCATGCGTTCATGTCTTATCTTTATTTAAGAGATTAGTCGGTGCTCAACATGTTGTGTGCCGGCGGCTGAGCAACATGGCCGCACACTCGGCCCCGAGGTGAAGAAGATTCTTCACTACAGCAAAAAATCACAACATATGAATAAACTGTGGTTTACAACGTGCTGTCCCGTGTCGCGGCCCAACAACAGTTTTGTACTTGTACAAAAGCTTTCCAACTACGTGCACAATTCCCGAGCGAGTCGTTGTTCCAGACGTTTCCCAGTGCCGGGGCCCTCCAGCACAGAGCTGGCGGTCTGTAGAAGCCAGGGCCACAAAATGGCCGAACACCAGCGGTCCAATAAACCGCTGTCCTTCAAGTCCCACAGAGGTGTTTTTGTGCCTCTGAACGCTCCTCACGTCCGCCACCTCGACTCTGAACACGCGACACCGGAAACCTGCTCAGAGAATAACGTGGCGTCGAACGCGGGAATAAAATCCCTCACTGGAACGTTTTCAGGAATAGGTATCGAACATTTCAAATCAAACACATAACTAGGAGTTTGTCTTTTAGCATTACAGACGACGACAACAGGCGCACTCTTGTAATGCCTGTACACACTTTCACACGTCAAAGTCTTACCATCAAAACCTGGTCAACATCAGTGGTGATTTAAGACGAAGAGATTTGTGCAAATAATTAAAAGACATATTTTCATGTATATGCTGCCTTCACCTCCACCTCCAACAGAATCCTATTCGACAGAGAAAGGGTTTAAAACTGCAACAGTTTCAACGGTCTATAAAACACAGGTTTCTACTAACGACTCTGATGGATTTTTTAACCAGTCCTGATCTTGGCCTCCTCCCGTACAGATTAATGAGCTGTAGAGTCCAGAAACTGCATTGCAATGTTGGCAAGGCGAAGTCAAAGCGTTCCTTAAAACTAACTTTCTGAGTGTCTTTGCTTGGATGGATGGAGTCCCTTCAGAGGCTACAACACTGTACCATTCACTTACTGTAAGTCCTGCTGAGAAGTACTGTACAGATGCATAGAAAGGGGAAACCCGTTCATTTAACCGCTGATTTAAGTTCCTTCCTCACCACAGTGAAGTGTCTGTACTCTTCAGTTTGAGTAAAAAACACCTCAGCTGATGTTAAAATTCATTGCAAGGCCACAGAGGGCAGTGTGGGTTTTTTTTTGGATGGGATGAAATGGATCGCCATATGGCAGTAAGATGCCCGGCGCTGCCCGGCAGAACCACAGAATGCTGTGGATGGTCTGTGGATGGACTCGGGGCCATCTCGCCGTTGTCAGAGCCTCTGTCCGTCATACTGTTGGTAGCGGTTCAGCTTGTCCGGGTCATTGGACGCCATCTGGGTGAAGTCTTGGAAAATATCCTGGTAGGTTTCATCTCCTGCCAGGACAGAAAAGAAAACTTGAGATGAATACCTCGGCATCCCTCCGAAGGGCAAGATAAGGCTGTACCTTATCCCCCGTCATCATTTTCATTTCTAATCATGTGTGGTACAGCGGTGTTCTGGTAGCACTGAAACCTTACACGGTGCTGAGAACAGCCAATGTGTCTGGGAAGAGTTAATTAGGATTCCCACTCTTTAAGGAATGATGTTCCGGGACTTTTCAAGGACATTTCCGTGACTTTTGTTAAGACCTACATAACATGACATACGAGGTTCGTCATGCTATTCAGTGGTAACTATCAGTGGAAGTCTCGATGTATGTTTGGCTGGTATGTTCAGTCTCAGTGTGACTAAAAATACCGCCCAAACGTCACACACTGACGCCACGTTCAGCATATAAAAGCTTATGACCTCACGTCACATTTGTCATGAGGTCAAGAGTGTTTCCAGGACATTTCATCACCTTTATCCGTGTGTTTCCCATGAACGGAAAACAGGTCTATACATGTCCAGGTTTTCCAGGACACGTGAGAACCCTGGAATTGTATTGACATGTTGACATATTAAGTTAAGGATCACTGCTGACAAATGTTCCCTAGAGAGGTCAGAGGTCAGTGTAAAGGAGTCAGTCGTTCTTACAGAGCTGGTTCAGTGTTTTGTTCAAGGGCACTTCAGCAGGGCAGATGTTTGCCCAACTTGAACCTGGACTTTCTGATTTGGGGGCAGTTTGCCTACAAACTACGCCACCATGTGGCAGAGAGGTACCGAAAAAGAACTTTATTCCTCATCTCTCATATACCAACAACCCTGATAAGGAACTGTGGTGAAACAACTGGCGTTAACTGATGTGTGTAGTCCTGCCAGGGGTTTAAAACAGGAGACTGGTGTGTGTAGTCCTGCCAGGGGTTTAAAACAGGAGACTGGTGTGTGTAGTCCTGCCAGGGGTTTAAAACAGGAGACTGGAGTGTGTAGTCCTACCAGGGGTTTAAAACAGGAGACTGGTGTGTGTAGTCCTACCAGGGGTTTAAAACAGGAGACTGGAGTGTGTAGTCCTGCCAGGGGTTTAAAACAGGAGACTGGTGTGTGTAGTCCTACCAGGGGTTTAAAACAGGAGACTGGTGTGTGTAGTCCTGCCAGGGGTTTAAAACAGGAGACTGGTGTGTGTAGTCCTACTAGGGGTTTAAAACAGGAGATTGGTGTGTGTAGTCCTACCAGGGGTTTAAAACAGGAGACTGGTGTGTGTAGTCCTACCACGGGTTTAAAACAGGAGACTGGTGTGTGTGTGTGTAGTCCTGCCAGGGGTTTAAAACAGGAGAGTGGAGTGTGTAGTCCTGCCAGGGGTTTAAAACAGGAGACTGGTGTGTGTGTGTGTAGTCCTGCCAGGGGTTTAAAACAGGAGACTGGTGTGTGTAGTCCTACCAGGGGTTTAAAACAGGAGAGTGGAGTGTGTGTAGTCCTACCACAGGTTTAAAACAGGAGAGTGGTGTGTGTAGTCCTACCAGGGGTTTAAAACAGGAGACTGGTGTGTGTAGTCCTACCACGGGTTTAAAACAGGAGACTGGTGTGTGTGTGTGTAGTCCTACCACGGGTTTAAAACAGGAGACTGGTGTGTGTGTGTGTAGTCCTGCCAGGGGTTTAAAACAGGAGACTGGTGTGTGTGTGTGTAGTCCTGCCAGGGGTTTAAACAGGAGAGTGGTGTGTGTAGTCCTGCCAGGGGTTTAAAACAGGAGACTGGTGTTTGTAGTCCTGCCAGGGGTTTAAAACAGGAGACTGGTGTGTGTAGTCCTGCCAGGGGTTTAAAACAGGAGACTGGTGTGTGTGTGTGTAGTCCTGCCAGGGGTTTAAAACAGGAGAGTGGAGTGTGTGTAGTCCTACCACAGGTTTAAAACAGGAGACTGGTGTGTGTAGTCCTGCCAGGGGTTTAAAACAGGAGAGTGGAGTGTGTGTAGTCCTACCAGGGGTTTAAAACAGGAGACTGGTGTGTGTAGTCCTACCACGGGTTTAAAACAGGAGACTGGTGTGTGTAGTCCTACCAGGGGTTTAAAACAGGAGAGTGGAGTGTGTGTAGTCCTACCAGGGGTTTAAAGCAGGAGAGTGGAGTGTGTGTAGTCCTACCAGGGGTTTAAAACAGGAGACTGGTGTGTGTGTGTGTAGTCCTGCCAGGGGTTTAAAACAGGAGAGTGGAGTGTGTAGTCCTGCCAGGGGTTTAAAACAGGAGACTGGTGTGTGTGTGTGTAGTCCTGCCAGGGGTTTAAAACAGGAGACTGGTGTGTGTAGTCCTACCAGGGGTTTAAAACAGGAGAGTGGAGTGTGTGTAGTCCTACCACAGGTTTAAAACAGGAGAGTGGTGTGTGTAGTCCTACCAGGGGTTTAAAACAGGAGACTGGTGTGTGTAGTCCTACCACGGGTTTAAAACAGGAGACTGGTGTGTGTGTGTGTAGTCCTACCACGGGTTTAAAACAGGAGACTGGTGTGTGTGTGTGTAGTCCTGCCAGGGGTTTAAAACAGGAGACTGGTGTGTGTGTGTGTAGTCCTGCCAGGGGTTTAAACAGGAGAGTGGTGTGTGTAGTCCTGCCAGGGGTTTAAAACAGGAGACTGGTGTTTGTAGTCCTGCCAGGGGTTTAAAACAGGAGACTGGTGTGTGTAGTCCTGCCAGGGGTTTAAAACAGGAGACTGGTGTGTGTGTGTGTAGTCCTGCCAGGGGTTTAAAACAGGAGAGTGGAGTGTGTGTAGTCCTACCACAGGTTTAAAACAGGAGACTGGTGTGTGTAGTCCTGCCAGGGGTTTAAAACAGGAGAGTGGAGTGTGTGTAGTCCTACCAGGGGTTTAAAACAGGAGACTGGTGTGTGTAGTCCTACCACGGGTTTAAAACAGGAGACTGGTGTGTGTAGTCCTACCAGGGGTTTAAAACAGGAGAGTGGAGTGTGTGTAGTCCTACCAGGGGTTTAAAGCAGGAGAGTGGAGTGTGTGTAGTCCTACCAGGGGTTTAAAACAGGAGACTGGTGTGTGTAGTCCTACCACGGGTTTAAAACAGGAGACTGGTGTGTGTGTGTGGAGTCCTGCCAGGGGTTTAAAACAGGAGAGTGGAGTGTGTAGTCCTACCAGGGGTTTAAAGCAGGAGAGTGGAGTGTGTGTAGTCCTACCACAGGTTTAAAACAGGAGACTGGTGTGTGTAGTCCTACCAGGGGTTTAAAGCAGGAGAGTGGAGTGTGTGTAGTCCTACCAGGGGTTTAAAACAGGAACGCAGCGGCGGTTAGCGGCTCAGCGAGAGACAGAATGGAATGGAAAAGAGAAAGTCAACCATACAGTACCTGTCAGAGCGCCGCTGAGGCTCGGTACAAACCGAGTGGAGCAGAAGGAGAAGAAGAAGCATGAGAAAGACCAGAGGGAGCACTGAGGCAAACGTTTGAGAGGATTTCATTAGAATGTGGTGACAGAAGAGGAAAGAAAAGACAAGCCCACAACAGATTAGTTTTTGTTAAACAACTGTATTGTGTTTAAAGTGCAGGGTTTTATGTACAAAAATACAGTTGTGTCGGCCTCAAACCCCCATCCCAAAAAAGAAAAGAAGAAAAGGCACAAACCCTGGGAAAGGAAGAGAGAAAATGACAGTAGAGAACTGAGAGGAAGTGACATCACGGAGAGAGAGAGAGAGAGAGAGCGCGAGATGCGAGTGATCAGGAAGAGGTGGTGGTCTTAACAGAGCTGCGCCACTACGGAAAAAGTAGTTTTAACACAAGGATTAAACCCATGATCATGAAGCTCAATGTTTGTAATTATTTTGTTCGGATTCTACAACTCATCTCAGGACCACCTTTCTGCACCATCTCACAGTCTCTTGGGGGTCCAGAACCGCTGCTCTGCACTTTAACAAGACATCTCATTAAAGGGGGGGGGGGGTCCATTTCCATTATGTGTTTTGGAGATTTTCCCAAGCCCTTCTCTTTCCCATGTGACCTGATGTGGGTTTCCGCACTTTTGTCACTCTCCATGCTGACACTGTCAGAGAACTGTGTGTATGTGTGTGTGTGTGGGTGGGGGTGTTGGGAGGGGCATTAGCGCTAACCTGCGTCACTGCTTTGTTGCTAACGGCTGAATGGGTGTTTCCATTTGAACAACCCGGAAAAGAACACAGACGGCGTCGCCCTTTAAAGGTTGTTCAGTCATTTAGTCAATCAGCTCCTCTGATTGGTCGAAACACTTGAGTGGAGCGGTAGTTGACAGGAGCTGACTAGAAAACCTGCGAGAACCATGGTAGAATCCAGTTTGCTGTGGAAAGGGGAGACTCCCTATGTGTACGCCATTTAACCTGGAAGACACTACCTGAACCATTTCAGACCTTATCAGATTTTTTTACCCCCCCCCCCAATTGTACTTGGCCAATTACCCCACTCTTCCGAGCCGTCCCGGTCTCTGCTCCGCCCCCACTGCTGATCCGGGGAGGGCTGCAGACTACCACATGCCTCCTCCCATACATGTGGAGTCACCAGCCACTTCTTTTCACCTGACAGTGAGGAGTTTCACCAGGGGGACGTAGCGCAGGTCCACGCGCAGACATGGCCAGTTGTATCGGTAGGGACGCCCGACCAAGCCGGAGGTAACGGGGATTCGAACCGGCGATCCCCGTGTTGGTAGGCAACGGAATAGACCGCCAGACCACCCGGACCTTATCAGTTTTAACCTTGACCTGCACCCCGGCCCTAACTTTCACCAAAACCGTTGACGCTAACCCTTATTTTACACTAATGTTAGCCACCAGGTGAAATGGCCTACAAATATGGAGTCCTGTGGAAAGGGGGCTAAACCGCCCCCCCCCCCCGGCTAAAGGCAAACAAGCTAAAGGTCTTTAAGGATGAACTCTTCTTTTTTTATCTTGACCACATCAGAAGGTTTCTGCCTTTAAAAAAGATGAATTTATCCTTCAATGTCTCCCGCTAACACAACATAAACCTGCCTCCCCACCTACCGCCTCACCCGTCTCCCCCACAGACTGGCACAGGTGTCTGGTGTTCACCATTATAGCGCTCAAAAGAAAAGGCCTCTGTTGTTTCAGGGGAAAATTAATGAAACTCTCTCTCGTCTGCACAACAAACCACCCTCCTAGCAGGTCCTCAGCATCAGACCGTGTCTCCTGAGGGAAACAGTCGACGGCTTTTCCTTTAAAACGTGTCGTCACTGCGTTCCTGCACACTACCACAGACCACGCTTCAGTCCAGTGGGCCCTCTTGTGGTGAACAGATAAAAACTGTCATCACCCTGTACAAAGACTAAAAGCTGAAATCTCCTCAGCGGTTGTCTTTCTCACAGTCATCAGAAATGTCCCTCCCTCCGTCTCCTTCTATACAAGCCACTCATGCAGAGTCCTGCAGCCCCACAAACAGGTCCAGGACCAGCTGAAATGAGTGTGAACCCAAAGTGCACATGCGCACACAGAAATAACGCAAGGTGCAATGTGATTTTTTTTACTTGAACGCTGCCCTCTAGTGTTCAGCGAGATGAATAACTACAAGTCCAAATGGATACGTAACTCGTACAGGCCTGTGACTCCTGTGTTTTTACATGCAGAACTTGGGCTGGCTTGGAGTCCTTTACGCTGACTGACTAACTACAATCAAGCACAAGTATTTGCTGGTCATGTTACACTGCAGTAACGCAGTCACGACACGCTGCACCTTTAAGGGTGCAGCGCGTTCAGTCGTTCGCCCCCTATTAAGCAAATTCGAGTGAGCATCACGCTCACATGCAGTCACACTCTGCACGGACATCCTTTTTAAGATGAGGATCAATATTAAATATTAAATATTAGTAGTCTCTGTACAAGCACATGTTCATGTTCCATGTGGATATGTTCAAGTTCTATTGCACATCCTCGTCAGCTCACCCCCCAAAACACTTGAAACAAGCCTTCCTGCTCCATTTACGGACCCTTCATTTTACGGATTCCCTGTGGCCACGGGGGACCAGCGAACACACTGAACAGACTGACCCGGACACGACACAGTCTGAACAGGCAGACGACGCCACACATTCCACCAAAACTGACCTGACTCGGATGCAGAAACAGACACCTGGTAACAGGCATCCTTGCATCCTGGTGCAGACCGCGTGTCGACACACAGAGGCGTACATTACTAACGCCAGAGACACACACTCTGAAATACTCGCTACCCCCCAGAAACGCAGCTATGTACAGAATTTACAACTCTTGGAAGGTTCCTCGGGTTATTAAAAAAACAGTCTTAAAATAGATCTAGGACATTTTCCTGACCGGGTACACCAACCTGAAGAGTTTTGGGTCGACGCCTCACCGAGGAAACAAACGGGTAAAACTCAACATGGGAACCACACAAGCACTACACAAATTACTAACTGCATAACCGTTAGAATGGAATGGCTATTTCCTCACGTCACAAAGTCCATCCATCCATCCATCCATCCATCCATTATCCAAGCCACTTATCCCAGTGACTGCTGGGATAGGCGCCAGCATCCCATGACCCATATTGGGATAAGCGGCTTGGATGTCACAAAGTCAAAATGACAAAAACCAGTGAATCGTTGACCCCCCCCCCAGCTGTCTGATCTGAACTGTGATTCAGAAGTTAGCATTACTGCCATTACTGCCAATTGTTCACCCCCCCCACCCCACCCCAGCTGTCTGATCTGAACTGGTATTCAGAAGTTAGCATTACTGCCATTACTGCCAATTGTTCACCCCCCCCACCCCACCCCAGCTGTCTGATCTGAACTGGTATTCAGAAATTAGCATTACTGCCAGGTAAAGAAGACATTGTGACTGATGGTTGGTAGTTGAAAGATGGCAGACCGTGTCAGCTTAACAGTAACTTATTCTGATCATCACTGTTTCTTTTACCCCCCCCCTTTTCTCTCCAATTGTACTTGGCCAATCCCCCCACTCTTCTGAGCCGTCCCGGTCGCTGCTCCACCCCCTCTGCTGATCCGGGGAGGGCTGCAGACTACCACATGCCTCCTCCCATACATGTGGAGTCACCAGCCGCTTCTTTTCCCCTGACGGTGAGGAGTTTCACCAGGGGGACGTAGCGCGTGGGAGGATCACGCTATTCCCCCCAGTTCCCCCTCCCCCCTGAACAGATGCCCTGACCGACCAGAGGAGGCGCTAGTGCAGCGACCAGGACACATACCCACATCCGGCTTCCCACCCACAGACACGGCCAATTGTGTCTGTAGGGACGCCCGACCAAGCTGGAGGTAACACGGGGATTCGAACCGCCGATCCCCGTGTTGGTAGACAATGGAATAGACCGCTACGCTACCCAGACGCTCAATATCACTTTCTAAATAATTTTCATCACTTAATGGCCTCTACGTGGGTTATCCCCACATAATAAAGCCTCAGATCTTCCAGCGGGCTGTCAGTCACACAGGTTCCCACTCTCCAGTCGACAGCAGCTGCTGTGGTGTTGTGTGACGGTTAATCTTGTCACACCTTTTGAATGGAGGCAGTTTTGGAACAAAAGTCTTGGGTTGTTGGTGGGTTCGACTGTTTTAACCCGGTGGTTTAGCACCTGACTGGAACGCCCAGCGCCTGGCATGACCGGGTTTTGGGTAAAAAGAGCTTCTGCTGTAGGACGAAGGGGCAAACCTGGCAGAGTTAGGGTCAATTTACTTACAGAGACGGTCAAATTTGTTCAACAGTCTGAAATCTGAAGATCTCTCACCAAACTAAGTGTCCTTCTTTGGAGACCTCATTGAGAGTAAAGGTTGTGACAGCTCTAAGCCAACGTGGGATTCTGCACTTTGGATCTAAGTCAACTGACCCTAACCCCGAAACCGTGGCTCTGTTTTCTACCAGGAAACTGCTTTTACTGGGGGAAGCCCTCGGCTGCTACGTCTGGTCGAGCTGCAGGCTGATAAACTCCTGCATGCACTTCCTGTACTGCATCTCGGTGGGGTTGTTGGTGGGATATTGACCTGACTGGCTGTACGGCCCCTCGGCCTCCCGCATCTCTTCGTTCATCTTGGCCAGTCGCAACCTGCGGGAGGGTGAGAAACAGGAAGTTAGAAGTTGTGTTTTTTTTGGGGGGGGGGGTTCCCCCCCCTTTTTTCTCCCCAATTGTACTTGGCCAATCACCCCGCTTTCTGAGCCGTCCCGGTCTCTGCCGCACCCCCTCTGCTGATGCGGGGAGGGCTGCAGACTACCACATGTCTCCTCCCATACATGTGGAGTCACCAGCCGCTTCTTTTCACCTGACAGTGAGGAGTTTCACCAGGGGGACATAGCGCGTGGGAGGATCACACTATTCTCCCCAGCCCCCGGACAGGCGCCCCGACCGACCAGAGGAGGCGCTAGTGCAGCGACCAGGACACATACCCACATCTGGCCAGACACGGCCAATTGTGTCTGTAGGGATGCCCGACCAAGCTGGAGGTAACACAGGGATTCAAACTGGTGATCCTCGTGTTGGTAGGCAACAGAATAGACCGCCACGCCACCCGGACGCCCGTGTTGTTTTCTTGTTAACATATTTTATGTTACAATGTTTAAAAAAATGTTTTCTTGTTAATTTAAAAACCCCCTACCTTCTGAGAACTGAGTTTCTTGGACACTAAAAAGGTTTCTGTGTCCGCTTGCCCAGAGCGTCCCGATGACAAGACGAATTTTTAAAATCAAACAGTCGTCTCATTGGACTGTGTTGAGGTCCAGTTTCTCAATCCTGACATTACATATCATGATATATCATATGTAATGATATATCATGATATGTCATGATATATCATTACATATGATATATCATGATATATCATGATATATCATGATATATCATATGTAATGATATATAATGATATATCAAGATATGTCATGACATGTATAAGTATCAGTGGTGGTTTAACTGATGCCCAGCAACGTTTTCATGAGGTCTGGGTTAAAAGTGAACCTGTCCTTTCAGAATAAAACAAACTCACAGTGTGACGATGTCCGCGTTGGCTGCCTCCACCGCCATGGAGAGAGGCGTTTTCTCCTCGATGTCTGCTGCGTTCTGATTGGCTCCTCTCTTCAGGAACAAACACACTTGTCTGAAACAAGGATGAGTTGGTACATTCCTCCATCAGGTTTGAACTTAATAAAATTCAGATTGTTTATGTTTTTAATTTTCCCCCTTTTTTCATCAGTTGTACTTGGTCAATCAGCCCACTCTCCCGAGCCGTCCCGGTCTCTGCTCCACCCCCTCTGCTGATCCGGGAGGGCTGCAGACTACCACATGCCTCCTCCCATACATGTGGAGTCACCAGCCGCTTCTTTTCACCTGACAGTGAGGAGTTTCACCAGGGGGACGTAGCGCGTGGGAGGATCACGCTATTCCCCCCAGTTCCCTCTTCCCCCCGAACAGGCACCCCGGCTGACCAGAGGAGGCGCTAGTGCAGCGACCAGGACCCATACCCACATCTGACTTCCCACCCACAGACACGGCCAATTGTGTCTGTAGGGACGTCTGACCAAGCCGGAGGTAACACAGGGATTCGAACAGGCGATCCCTGTGTTGGTAGGCAATGGAATAGACCACTATGCCACCTGGACTCCCCAGATTAATGTTTAATGTTAATTAGCAATATGGAGCTTAAAAGACACTCCTTCCTGTGTACCTTGTTTTTGGTTTATGAGTAGGACACAATGAGCCAGCTGTGAATCTGACAGAATCAGACTTGTTGTGGTTCACAGAGACTTGAGACTCGATGCAGATTTGTACTGTAAGACTGGTGAGCATCTCTGATAGAGGACCTCAGACCACGGAGGTCACGTGGTGTGGGGTCTGTGTAGCTGTGCTCTTGAATATGAATATAACACCATGTCTAACAGCATGACTTCATAGCTCGTGGTGCGAGGTTGTGTGGTGTGGGTGGATGTGGTCATGGCGGTGAGGTAAGGCAGTTGCTGACCCTGTGTGTCCCAGGATGGTGGCGTGGTGGAGGGGGCCGCGGCCCTGAGCGTCCTGCTGGTTGACGTTTGCTGCGTTCTGCAGCAGGAACTCACAGGTCACCAGAGAGCCCTGGAAGAGAGAAGTGACAGAGTCCAACTCACTACAACATGGACGCCGTGAGCGACTGCGTGCAGGAAACAAATGAAAACAAATTCAGTACAGACTTGGACCTACACGCTGCAGAAGTGCCACCTCGTATCTCTGAACAGCTGTTTGTATACAAAGCCATCTTGGAGTGAAGCTCTACGGTTATGTCCTTGGTCCACAAAGCTCAGGACCTATTTCATGGATTTCCAACCTACTCCATATGATGATGATGATGATGACACGATGTTGTCAGAGTCTCGCCCCGCGCTCCATTTACACTTTGAGTATAACTATGATCATTTGCATAAAAATCCAGGTGTAGATGCACCTGAGAGCAAGTCTAACTGGGTAAACCACCTCACCAGGCTGCCTGGATGGGAAAGTGGAAAGGGAAGCGTTTCTCCAAGTCGCACACATCATCTGCTGTAGTCCACTTTCACAAAGAGGGATTTTCATTCCTCTTTGTGGGGAAGCGCAGCAAGTTGTAGACCAGACAGCACAGGTGTTAACTGCTATCCGGTTATGTTTGAGGTAGCAGACACAAATAATACGAGGCATTGACTCCACCAATAAGTGAATCTGGCATTGCTTCAGGCACTAAATCACTTCCTTCCTTTTGGCATTTGAAAAGTAAAAGCAAGTGAATGTCATTGGATGTTTGTGTTGTACTTTAGTACAACTCTGCATTATCAGTTCTACAGTTGTCTCCAGCCGCCATGTAAGACTACATGAAAGACTACATGTAAAACTACATGAATTACTACATGTAAGACTACATGTAAAACTACATGTAAAACTACATGAATTACTACATGTAAGACTACATGTAAAACTACATGTAAAAATACATGAATTACTACATGTAAGACTACATGTAAGACTACATGAATTACTACATGTAAGACTACATGTAAAAATACATGAATTACTACATGTAAGACTACATGTAAGACTACATGAATTACTACATGTAAGACTACATGTAAAAATACATGAATTACTACATGTAAGACTACATGTAAAAATACATGAATTATTACATGTAATTACTACATGTAAAAATACATGAATTACTACATGTAATTACTACATGTAAGACTACATGTAAAAATACATGAATTACTACATGTAATTACTACATGTAAGACTACATGAATTACTACATGTAATTACTACATGTAAGACTACATGTAAAAATACATGAATTACTACATGTAAAACTACATGAATTGCTACATGTAAGACTACATGTAAAACTACATGTAAAACTACATGAATTACTACATGTAAGACTACATGTAAAAATACATGAATTACTACATGTAAGACTACATGTAAAACTACATGTAAAAATACATGAATTACTACATGTAAGACTACATGTAAAAATACATGAATTACTACATGTAAGACTACATGTAAGACTACATGAATTACTACATGTAAGACTACATGTAAAAATACATGAATTACTACATGTAAGACTACATGTAAAAATACATGAATTACTACATGTAATTACTACATGTAAAAATACATGAATTACTACATGTAATTACTACATGTAAGACTACATGTAAAAATACATGAATTACTACATGTAATTACTACATGTAAGACTACATGAATTACTACATGTAAGACTACATGTAAAAATACATGAATTACTACATGTAAGACTACATGTAAAACTACATGAATTGCTACATGTAATTACTACATGTAAAACTACATGTAAAACTACATGAATTACTACATGTAAGACTACATGTAAAACTACATGAATTGCTACATGTAATTACTACATGTAAAACTACATGTAAAACTACATGAATTACTACATGTAATTACTACATGTAAGACTACATGTAAAAATACATGAATTACTACATGTAATTACTACATGTAAGACTACATGAATTACTACATGTAATTACTACATGTAAAACTACATGGCAGAGTGAAAGAGCGTCAGAGAGACACCAGAGGAAAGGGGGACACAAGGCTGTCTAACGTTTTCGGACTCTGAGGACGTCTTGTTGTCCCGGCTGGGTTTCATCTCTGGCCTTCTTAACGGGTGTTTTCCAGGACTGGGCTGCTGAGCCTTTTCACCACCATCGGTTTCCGTCTCTCTGTGACGGACTTCGTGAACATCGTTCCCCAAGTTTACATCTCAACACCTCCCTCCACCGTCACTGCCGATGAACTTTTGACTGCAGTTGTAGAGACGGCAGCGTGGAGCAGGAGCGGACGCTTCGTGACCCGTTAAATCAACAGACACAGTGGTAAAACGGTCTGTCTGCATGTAAATCTCAAGGACTGAAACTTTAGAGACCATGTGAACTGGCGTTCAGGTCGCACCTCGCTTCCTAATGTGACGTAGTTTGGGTGGGACTAAATGTAGGGAGGGATGTAATTTGATTGGACGGTGCAAAACGTGATGCTGCTATTGGTTGGAATGTTGCTCACCCACCCTCTTGGAAGTGGTGACGCGATCACAAAAGCTTGTCTGTTTTTGAGGAAGTGAAGGTGATCAGGTTCTGACGTACGCTGTTGAGGAGGTGCACAGTACGACTGGGCAAATCAGCTACCAAGCTAAAAACCTCCGTTTTCATCTGAGGTTGTCATTGAATAAGTGTCATGTGGAAAGCTGTCTCCCGGAGGCTGATCGGCAGCGCTCCTGAACCGTGTCACAGATGTACGGGTCTAACAAGCCAGCAGCCCTCTGCAGGGTGAGTGGGAAGCAGCAGAAGCAGCAGCACTCACCCCCTGCACCGCCATGATGAGCGGCGTCCTCTTGTCATCCTCGGTGTTGACCCAGTTGACTTCGGCGCCATGGGCCAGAGCCTCAGCCATGTTGGGCAGGCTGCGGGCGCAGGAAGCCCAATACAGCTGCAGGCCGGCGCTGTACTCCCGCGGCTCGTAGAACACCACCTCCTTACAGGGTGATGGGGGGGGCAGGCTGGAGGGCATGGGCATCACTGGAGCATCCGCAGCTTCTGAAGCTTCTGAAAGAGGAGATGAAGAAGAAGAGGCGTCAAAGGGGTTTTTGCACACCTTCACTTGTCACAATCTGGGAATATTGTGGGATGGAGAGGGAGGCTGGGATTTGATGAGACTGGGGAGTTCAGGGCAAGAGAAGGGATTGGATTTGGATTTCCAAAGTGAAAAGTATGACAACACTGATCTTATATTCTGCATTATTCCACAACAAAGTACATTGTGGAGGGGCGTCTGGGTGGCATGGCGGTCTATTCTGTTGCCTACCAACACCGGGATCGGATCGCTGGTTCGAATCCCCGTGTTACCTCCGGCTTGGTCGGGCGTCCCTACAGACACAATTGGCTGTGTCTGTGGGTGGGAAGCCGGATGTGGGTATGTGTCCTGGTCGCTACACTAGCGCCTCCTCTGGTCAGTCGGGGCGCCTGTTCAGGGGGGAGGGGGAACTGGGGGGAATAGCGTGATCTTCCCACGTCCCCCTGGTGAAACTCCTCACTGTCAGGTGAAAAGAAGCGGC
This sequence comes from Lampris incognitus, assembly GCF_029633865.1. Taxonomy (NCBI): domain Eukaryota; kingdom Metazoa; phylum Chordata; class Actinopteri; order Lampriformes; family Lampridae; genus Lampris; species Lampris incognitus. The sequence goes on from NC_079213.1 coordinate 113,415,527, forward strand.
TGGTGACTCCACATGTATGGGAGGAGGCATGTGGTAGTCTGCAGCCCTCCTGGATCACCAGAGGGGGTGGAGCAGAGACCGGGACGGCTCGGAAGAGTGGGGTGATTGGCCAAGTACAATGGGGGGGGGGTGTGTGCAAAAAATCCAACAACAAAAGATTGGGGAGAATAAGGGGGGAAATAAAAATCCAAAAAGCAATGAAGGCATCTGGCTGTGTACCCACAATGCATTGGATCAGTCATTATTTCTGTACTTTGGTTCGGACGTCAGTGAAACGGTCCTGTGATTTATTCCTGCTAGTTAGTCCACACGACAGACTCTTAACATTCAAAACGTGTGTGTGTGTGTGTGTGTGGGTGTGTGTGTGTGTGTGTGTGTGATGGAGACCTGGCTCTGTCAGGCTGTTGGAGGAAGGGGTGTTGACCAGCATCTCTCTGCTCCCGTCAGCGCTGTTCTGAATCCCGCTGTCTGCACTCCGGACTGCAAACACAGGGCGACAGTCATTATACGCACACACACACACACACACACACACACACACACACACACACACACACACACACACACACACTAACACAAACACACACACACACACACACAGGGATGTGGTACAGCGAGAGTCCTAAATATCAGGAACTCCTTTCTTTCTTGTGTATTTTTAGACAGTATTCCATGTTCAGGAGATTCAGAGCTCAGGAGCTCTTTTCTTCTTCTCTTTCATTACTGCTACCCCCACATCACTGCACCACCCTTCATCACTGCACCACCCTTCATTACTGCTGCTACCCCCACATCACTGCACCACCCTTCATTACTGCTACCCCCACATCACTGCACCACCCTTCATTACTGCTACCCCCACATCACTGCACCACCCTTCATTACTGCTACCCCCACATCACTGCACCACCCTTCATTACTGCTGCTACCCCCACATCGCTGCTACCCCCACATCACTGCACCACCCTTCATTACTGCTGCTACCCCCACATCACTGCACCACCCTTCATTACTGCTACCCCCACATCACTGCACCACCCTTCATTACTGCTACCCCCACATCACTGCACCACCCTTCATTACTGCTACCCCCACATCACTGCACCACCCTTCATTACTGCTGCTACCCCCACATCGCTGCTACCCCCACATCACTGCACCACCCTTCATTACTGCTGCTACCCCCACATCACTGCACCACCCTTCATTACTGCTACCCCCACATCACTGCACCACCCTTCATTACTGCTACCCCCACATCACTGCACCACCCTTCATTACTGCTACCCCCACATCACTGCACCACCCTTCATTACTGCTACCCCCACATCACTGCACCACCCTTCATTACTGCTACCCCCACATCACTGCACCACCCTTCATTACTGCTGCTACCCCCACATCACTGCACCACCCTTCATTACTGCTACCCCCACATCACTGCACCACCTTTCAGTAGAGTTCTTTCTCTTCTGCACTTTGTCAACCCCGTTTCTACCATGCTACACAGATATAACAATAGCATAATAATTACTATTAATAGTAGCAGTACATTTATTTCATTTATTTTCTCTACTCATTTTTTCTTTTCGATTCCCAAAGCCCCCCCCCCTTTTCCCCCTCAATTATATCCAGCCAATTACCCCACTCTCTGAGCTGTCCCGGTCTCTGCTCCGCCCCCTCTGCTGATCCGGGGAGGGCTGCAGACTACCACATGCCTCCTCCCATACATGTGGAGTCACCAGCTGCTTCTTTTCACCTGACAGTGAGGAGTTTCACCAGGGGGGTGTAGCACGTGGGAGGATCACGCTATTCCCCCCAGTTCCCCCTCCCTCCCGAACAGGCGCCCCTACTGACCAGAGGAGGCGCTAGTGCAGCGACCAGGACACACACC
>NC_079213.1:113422420-113437420 GCF_029633865.1 Lampris incognitus
AGAATAGTAGATGACTGCATAATTAAGCAAACAGAAGGTGGCATCTTTCATTCAGCAGTGTCAGAAATAATAATGATAATGATAATAATCTTTATTTAGAATAATTATCTTTACTTATTATAATAATCTTTAGCCGTACAAAGTGCTGATCAACCGAAACAATGGAACAACTGACAAAGATGAAATGAAAAATAGAAAAAAGAAGATAAAAAATAAAAGTTTTCCAGAGGGGAGACAGACAGAAAAAATCAGTACAGAGAATGCAGAAGGCATGAAACACAAGAAGCCTTGTGATAAAAGAGCACTATAAGACATGCTCAGGACCAGAAGTCCATCTTTTTATCCTCCTCCTCGTCTTCCTCACCCACCACTGAAGACTCCACCCACATCTCTCACCTTGAGGAGTTCAGGCTCCCAGGTGTCCAAAGTCAGAGAGCGAACTTTGGAGAATGCACTCCCAAACTCCTGAGATGAACAGAAGACGTCCATTTTAGAAAAACACGAAGGAGGGCCAATCCTGAATAATGAGCAGAACCAGCCGAGTACTAATCTGCTGTCCGTCACAGGCAAACCCACACGCATGTGGTTTGAACCTGAGCCGGGCCACGAGGAGGAGGATGTGGTTGGAAGATTATCTGGGAGTGCAGCCTTTGAAGAACTTTACCTTAAATATGGCCCAGCTTCTCTCTGGATCCTAATAATCCATCCCTTCTGTTGCATTTTGTCAGCGGGAACCGGTCAAATTAAAGATTTCTGTCTGTTTCTTTACATTTATATGAGTTACAACCTGGCACACAGCAGGAAGACATGGGTTAGATTTCCCTTCCTGAGTGTCATATGACAGCAAAATGGCCGCTGTGTGCATATGGTCACTGGCCAAATTGAGGTTATAATCAGCGTGTACATCATCTACCGTGTTCCCGGCTCGAGATATTTCCTCCACCTCAGAGTCAGAGGGAGGTATGTACCTGTGAATGCCGGAGCACTGGATGCAGAGCGTGATGCCGAGATTGATGCTGGCCCAGCGGGGGTCCGGCTGACCACAGTCACAACAGCAGGAGTTCCCAGGAATGGCCAGGACCCTCTGGAGAGCGCTCTCCCCCTTCAGGGACCTCTCCTTGGGTTCCCCCCCAGAGTCCAGGCTTCCTGTGGATGTGGAAGACTTCCTGTCCAGCCTTCTGGGGTGAGCAGGAAGAGAAAGATATACTTTTCATTAAACTGGTGAGGATTTTAATACATCGTCTGCCCTGTTGTCATCTACAGACTCATCTTTTCATTTTGTTTTGTTGTTCTTTTTTGTTTTGTTTTGTTTTTGTTGTGTGTGTGTGTGAGTGATATATGTAGATTCTAGAAGCTGCTGTAAACTGGAGATAAATTCCTCGTATGCATTATCACACTTGGCCAATAAAGTTGATTCTAATTCTGATTCTATTTTTGCTGCTACAACAACCCAGTTTTGATCAAAGTGTAATCCAGTCTGACAGATGAAGACTAACAGTTGACTTTCTATTGTGTACATTTGTTAAATTCCAAATTTTTCTGGGTCATTATTTCTGGTCTGATGTGATGGGTTTTTTTTAGGTGTTGAATATTAAATAACAGCAGCTGGGAGATAGTGACTGTAAACTAGACAATATACCACATTAAAGCTATAGATTATTAACATCTAGCTATATATCATACAACATATATATATATAATATATATATATATATATATTATATATATATATATATATATATATATATATATACACACACACACAAACTTATAGTCATATGAATTATTTATCTCATCTCATCATCATCACCAGCCCCTTCTCCGGGGTCGGGTCCCGGTGCAGCAAGCTAAGTAGGGCACTCCAGACCTCCCTCTCCCCAGCAACACCCTCCAGCTCTTCCTGGGGGATCCCAAGGCGTTCCTAGGCCAGATTGACATGTAGTCCCTCCAGCGAGTTCTGGGTCTACCCCGGGGTCTCCCCCGTTGGCTGTGCCCAGAAAACCTCCAAAGGAAGGGCGCCCAGGGGGCATCCTGATCAGATGCCCGAACCACCTCAACTGGCTCCTTTCGCACAAAGGAGCAGCGGCTCTACTCCGAGCTCCCTCCAGATGTCTGAGCTCCTCACCCTATCTCTATGGCTGAGCCCAGACACCCTACGGAGGAAACTCATTTCAGCCGCTTGTATCCGCGATCTCACCCTTTCGGTTACTACCCAAAGCTCATGACCATAGGTGAGGGTTGGAATGAAGATTGACTGGTAAATTGAGAGCTTTGCCTTCTGGCTCAGCTCTTTCTTCACCACAGTGGTCCTGTACAATGTCCACTACTGCTGATGCTGCACCAATCCACCTTTCAATCTCCCGCTCCATCCTACCCTCACTCGTGAACAAGACCCCGAAATACTTGAACTCCTTCACTTGAGGCAATAACTCATCCCCAACCCGGAGGGACCAATCCACCATTTTCCGGTAGAGGACCATGGCCTCAGACTTGGAGGTGCTGACTCTCATCCCGGCCATTTCACACTCAGCTGCAAACCGCCCCAGTGTGCGCTGGAGGTCACGTTCTGATGAAGCCAACAAAACCACATCATCTGCGAAGAGCAGAGATGCAATTCTGTGGTTCCCAAAACGGACACACTCCTCACCTTGGCTGCACCTTGAGATCCTGTCCATGAATATCACAAACAGATGGGGGACAAGGGACAACCTTGGCGGAGTCCGACACCCACTGAAAACGTGTTTGACTTTGTGCTGAGAATGCGGCATATGAATTAGTTAGTATAAAATGTTTCTATACCTTAGAGATTTGTGTAAGCAAATAGCCAAGTATCTTAACAAACGAACTACCTAGTGAGGAAACGGTTTATTAACCGAAGGCCTCCATCCTGCTCATGGCTGAGGGTCGACTTGATAGTGGATATTACTATGATGTCCCCCATATGAAGGGAGGGACACATGACAGATAGATGTCCACTTTGTATATCTATGGATGGATGGATGATAGGTGGTCTTGAGTACCCTTCCCCTGTATGTATCTCTCATTCCATCATCAACCCTTCATTTAGTTATCCATCCTCATCTTTCTAACAGCACATCTATCAGTGTCATCTCAGTATTTATAATCAGACTCTCGTTTTCCATCAGTTCCCTCATCCATCTGTATATTCATACAGTCGTCTATCCAGGCATCCACTTCCGTGTATTATGACAGTCTCTCTCTCTCTCTCTGTAGTGACAGTGTGTGTGTGTGTGTGTGTGTGTGTGTGTGTGTGTGTGTGTGTGTGTGTGTGTGTGTGTGTGTGTGTGTGTGTGTGTGTGTGTGTGTGTGTGTTGGTACCTCTGAAGTGTCTCCCTTCTCTCTGAAGGCGGTGGCGATGCTGTTCTGAACAGCTCTGATCCAAGCTTGCCGCAGCTTCTCCGAGTCTGCCTGCATCATGCAGCTCCTGCTGAAACACACCAGCGTCAAAACACCAGCTGTGTGTGTGTGTGTGTGTGTGTATGTGTGTGTGTGTGTGTGTATGTGTATACTGCAGTATGTGCCTAGCTGAGAGTCTATGTGTGAGTAGAACTTCATCTAATATTTCTTAGCTTTTGTGTTTATCTGTTTATCTTACTGAATACATGTGTGCATAGGTGTAGGTGTTTATGTGTGGTTCTATGTGTGAGAGTGTGTATCTACATATGTGTGTTGGTGTGTGGGTGTGTGTGTGTAAACTCACTTGGTAGGAGAGACAACCTCGAAGCAGAATCGACGTTCAATGTCCTCACAATGTTTGACCGTACACAACCTCAGGTCCTCAACCACCACTGTGGGATTATCCTGATGTAACAAACACAGTCTGGTCAGAACCACACACACACACACACACACACACACACACACACACACACACACACATGCATGCATGCATGCACACACACATATACACATGCACGCACGCACACATGCACCCACATGCATGCACGCACAATCATATACTCTCACTCATGCATGCACACACATGCACAAATGCACGCACGCATGCACGCACACGCACACACACACAAACACTCGCATGCACACACACATGCACACACACTCATGCACGCACACTCGCATGCACACACACATGCACATACACTCATGCACGCACACACACACACACACACACACACACACACACACACACACACACACACACACACGGTACAAGTCAAACTACAGTTCATTTGACACCAGCTGTCAGTGTAAGGTGAGTGAGTGTGTCAGTGTGAGTCAGTGGCAGTGTAAGGTGAGTGAGTGTGTCAGTGTGAGTCAGTGGCAGTGTAAGGTGAGTGAGTGTGAGTCAGTGGCAGTGTAAGGTGAGTACAGTGAGGTTTGTGGTGGGAGTGTGTGGTCTGACGTGTGTCTGGCTTCATGTGGTGGTTTGTGGACCAGTCACCTGACACACCTTAAACTTCTTCTGGTAAACTAGCTGGTTGTTCTGGATGGAGAACCACCTCCTGCAAGATGATCACATGAGCAGAAGAATGAACACGTCAAAATAGAGTCACACGAAGAACCAAAAATAGAGTCACATGAAGAACCAAAAATAGAGTCACATGCAGCAACCAGAGAGAAGAATCAGTGCAGTCATTCATCTCTGCAAACATCATGATTTCACATCCCTGTGGTCTGAACGAGAGAGAGGCTTCACCTGAGGCCAAGCTGAACGCCTCCCTCCACGCCACGGTGATCAACACCAAAATCAGCTTTCTAACACTTCCTTTTTTTTTCATTAAAGTCTATTAGCCGTCTAAAAGTAGCTCAAGAACTTATCAAACATCATGCATCAACATTAAACCGTTCTTCTCACACAAAGATATTCTAAACTTTCAGCAGACTGAACTAACAACAGCTCTCGAGAGGCAGCGTGACATCAAGCTAACAGCTAACCGCTAACTGCTGTTAGCTTAGATAGATAGATAGATAAACAGACAGAAAGACAGATAGATATACATAGCTAGCCAGCCAGCCAGCCAGCCAGACAGACGGATACACAGCCGTTTAGTTAAAAGAATAAAAAACCGGCAGCTATTAACACTGCTCATCAGGTGGTCCAACGGTCCGACAGACAGGTAGTAAAGCAGACATGAAGACAGACAATAAGATTGATGGACAGATGATCAGACAGCTAAACAGATAGATGGACTGTGTCTATAGTGAATGGCGCAGCTCACTACATCCTGTTGACTTCTGCTTTAACTGACTTTGTAAAGTGACTCTATCGGCCTATGATGGATTTACTGGACATGTAGAGCTGGATGTCATCAGAAAAGCAGTGGCCCCAGGGAGACGCCTTGCAATAGAGGAGCAGTGAAGGAGGTGCAGTTTTAGATGCTGATGAACTGTTGTCTGTTTGTGAGACATGACTTCAGCACGGAGAGGCCAGTACCAGTGGTGTTGAGGGAGAAGAATGGTGTGGTTGATGGTGTCAAAAGCTGCAGTGAGGAGAGGGCAGGGGAGGTGGTCAGGTTGATGTAGACGGTGTCAATTTTAGTTTGGAAAATGACAGAAAAGAGTTGCATTTGTTAACTGTAAGGAAATTGGAGGACTTGTCGCTGGATTTGAGAGGTTTATTGTGGAAAAGAGGGCCGTGGGGTTTGAACAGTAGGTGGGCCAGGCTGTGAGGACAGCACCTTTGTATTGTTGAAGGTAGTCTGTGTAGGCTTGGAGATGCACCCTTAAAGCAGTTTTCTTGCAGAGTCTTTTGAGCTGGTGCCTACGGGATTTCATTTGACGGCGTTCAGGAGCATACCAGGGAGCTGAGTGTGTGAAGGAGACTATTTTGGTTTTGATGGGGGATAGCTGATCAAGACAGGAGGAGAGTGAGTCATTATAACAACTGACAAGATTGGAGGGATTATCAAACAGCAGGGGAGGGGGTGCAGACATCTTACTGGAAAGAGAGGCAGGAGGAGCAGATGGGGAGATAGATGTGAGATTTCTAAAGGCTATATTATGCAGCTGACTTTTGGAATGGGGTCAGGGTGTCAGCATCAAATTAGCAAACAAATGGATTCACATCTGCCCTGTCGGAGGAGGAGGAGGGGTGGGGGTCGGGGTTGCACCCATGGAACAATGTAAAGAGATGGAGGCTCTAGCTAAATAAAACTGAAGTATGACTCTCTGTTGGCTCACAGTCTCGAGGAAGGACAACTTCCAAGAGAGATTGCTTCGCTGCCCACACGCACACCCCGGGCTGGTATAAACCTGATTCTGAACACAGCCTCCCCACCGTGTCCCTCACAACAACACACTTCAGGGAAACGTCTTCACCAGCCTGAAAACGGCAGAATCAGGGCCGGATCTTACTTTAAACGCGGTAACACACAAGTCAAGTTCACCCGGAACGTCTTGAATCACACACACGAGCTGAACACAACACGTCTTTTGTCGCTCGCAGGTTTGGCTGTACCGTCTGAACTGTGTGTGTGGCCGTCGGAGTCGGGTACCTGTTCCAGGTTTTGAAGGCGTTGCTGGCCCTCTTAAACAGGTAACCCTCCATGGCGATGCCGTTGTCTGCATCCACATTGTACTCCAGCTTTGTGTCGTCATTCGAGAAGTCCTGACGAAGAGACAGAGAGAGACGGCGGGGGGGGGGGGGGTGAGGGGAGAGAGGGGGGGAGGGGGAGAGCAAAAGGCAGGAAAGAAGTGGAGATGAGAGAGAAGAGAAACAAAGTGGTTAAATCACATTTTTCCACATAATCAGCACCAACGCTGTATGCTAGCTGTAGCGCTCCCTTCACACCAGTGACCTTTTCTAGAGGACTCAGCAGGCTGCACAACACACACACACACACACACACACACACACACACACACACACACACACACACACACACACACGCTGTTACAGTGGTCTGTCTGTCTGCAGGTGAGGATGTGGAGGTGAGGGCAGGTGGTGGCAGGTGTAGAATGGGTGTAGAACGGTGTAGAACAGGTGAAGGGTGAGGAGATGCTGGGTGGTGCTGGGTGCTGTGTATCATGGCTGTACTGTGGAGGCGTGGTGGGTTGGGGAGGAGGTGGTTGTGGATGTACTGTGTGAGATGTGGTGACTGTGAGGATGGTGGAGAAACGGGTGCAGTACAGTAATAAGACCTGTACTTCTACACAGCAGTATGAGTTATACTCTCACACAGTAGCAGGAGAAGGTCAGGTTGACGGTATGAATGAAAGTGTTTGCAGTGAGACACTGCAGTGGATGGGAAAGTAGAAGTGCTGCTGCTCACACACTTTGACTGACACAGTTTGACTGATAGTTTGACTGACACAGTTTGACTGACAGTTTCACTGAAACAGTTTGACTGATAGTTTGATTGACACAGTTTGACTGACAGTTTGACTGTTACAGTTCGATTGACACAGTTTGACTGAAACAGTTTGACTGATAGTTTGATTGACACAGTTTGACTGACAGTTTGACTGATATTTTGACTGACACAGTTTGACTGATACGGTTTGACTGACACAGTTTGACTGATACAGCTTGACTGACAGTTTGACTGACACAGTTTGACTGACACAGCTTGACTGATACAGTTTGACTGATACAGCTTGACTGACAGTTTGACTGACACAGCTTGACTGACAGTTTGACTGACACAGTTTGACTGACACAGCTTGACTGATACAGTTTGACTGATACAGCTTGACTGACACAGCTTGACTGACACAGTTTGACTGACACAGTTTGACTGACACAGCTTGACTGACACAGTTTGACTGACACAGTTTGACTGATATTTTGACTGACACAGTTTGACTGATACGGTTTGACTGACACAGTTTGACTGATACAGCTTGACTGACAGTTTGACTGACACAGTTTGACTGACACAGCTTGACTGATACAGTTTGACTGATACAGCTTGACTGACAGTTTGACTGACACAGCTTGACTGACAGTTTGACTGACACAGTTTGACTGACACAGCTTGACTGATACAGTTTGACTGATACAGCTTGACTGACACAGCTTGACTGACACAGTTTGACTGACACAGTTTGACTGACACAGCTTGACTGACACAGTTTGACTGACACAGTTTGACTGACACAGTTTGACTGACACAGCTTGACTGACACAGCTTGACTGACACAGTTTGACTGACACAGTTTGACTGACACAGCTTGACTGACACAGTTTGACTGACACAGCTTGACTGACACAGTTTGACTGACACAGTTTGACTGACAGTTTGACTGACACAGCTTGACTGATACAGTTTGACTGACACAGCTTGACTGAAACAGTTTGACTGACACAGTTTGACTGACACAGTTTGACTGACACAGCTTGACTGAAACAGTTTGACTGACACAGTTTGACTGACACAGTTTGACTGACACAGTTTGACTGATACAGTTTGACTGATACAGTTTGACTGACGAGCTGAAGCGTCTGCTTGTGTCACACACTCTCCTGATGACATCATGAATTGTGATTTATGTGTTTTTGGTTTTGCACAAACGTCAGGATGCAGAAGAGTCAACAACACAGAGGCTCATACCCTCCTCCCCCCCTCCCTCTCTCTGTTTCTCTCTCTCTCTACCTCCCTCCCTCTGTCTCTCTCTCCCTCCCCTCTCTCTCTCTTTCTCCCTGCCTCTCTATCTCTCCCTCACCCTCCCTCTCTCTCTCTTTCTCCCTGCCTCTCTATCTCTCTCTCTCCCTCCCCTCTCTCTCTCTTTCTCCCTGCCTCTCTATCTCTTGCTCTCTCCCTCACCCTCCCTCTTTCTCTCTCTCTCCGTACCTCCCTCCCTCTCTCTCTCCCTCCCCCTCTCTCTCTCTTTCTCTCTTTCTCCCTGCTTCTCTATCTCTTGCTCTCTCCCTCACCCTCCCTCCCCCTCCCTCCCTTTCTCCCTGCCTCTCTATCTCTTGCTCTCTCCCTCACCCTCCCTCTCTCTCTCTCCCTCCCCCTCTCTCCCCTCTCTCTCCCTTTCTCCCTGCCTCTCTATCTTTCTCCCTGCCCCTCTATCTCTTGCTCTCTCCCTCACCCTCCCTCTTTCTCTCTCTCTCCGTACCTCCCTCCCTCCCTCCCTCTCCCTCTTCCCGTCTGTCTGTCCTTCCTTCTCGATGGTGTAACCAGAGCTGTCAGCCTTGACATGGGATCAGTGTGTCTGCAACAGAACCTGCCATGAACTACCAGGGCTGCTACCACACACACACACACACACACACACACACACACACACCTCTTTCTCAAAGGTAGCTCTGTGTGTGTGTGTGTGTGTGTGTGTGTGTGTGTGTGTCAGGGTCACTCTATGCACAAGCCACTGATCAATGGCAGCATGTGGTCTAGATTTATAACCACAATGATCTGGTACTGAATCATCAGCACTGTGTTTCAGGAAACATCCACCGCTCCTCCTGACAGGCTCATCTGCTCCATCCACACCTCCTCCAAACATCTACACCCCCTCCAAACATCCACACCGCCTCCAAACATCTCCACCCCCTCCAAACATCTCCACCTCCTCCAAACATCTCCACCTCCTCCAAACATCCACACCGCCTCCAAACATCTCCACCCCCCTCCAAACATCCACACTGCCTCCAAACATCTACACCCCCCTTCCAAACATCTCCACCTCCTCCAAACATCTCCACCTCCTCCAAACAGCCACACCTCCTCCAAACATCTACACCCCCTCCAAATATCTACACCCCCTTCAAACATCTCCACCTTCTCCAAACAGCTACATGTCCTCCAAACATCTCCACCTCCTCCAAACATCTACACCCCCTCCAAACATCCACACCGCCTCCAAACATCTCCACCTCCTCCAAACATCTCCACCTCCTCCAAACATCTCCACCTCCTCCAAACATCTACACCCCCTCCAAATATCTACACCCCCTTCAAACATCTCCACCTCCTCCAAACATCTCCACCTCCTCCAAACATCTCCACCTCCTCCAAACATCTACACCCCCTCCAAACATCCACACCGCCTCCAAACATCTCCACCCCCTCCAAACATCCACACTGCCTCCAAACATCTACACCCCCTTCCAAACATCTCCACCTCCTCCAAACAGCCACACCTCCTCCAAACATCTACACCCCCTCCAAACATCTCCCCCTCCTCCAAACAGCTACATGTCCTCCAAACATCTCCACCCCCTCCAAACATCTCCACCTCCTCCAAACAGCTACATGTCCTCCAAACATCTCCACCTCCTCCAAACATCTACACCCCCTCCTCCAAGCATCTACACCCCCTGCAAAGAAACAACCCCCATAAAAATAAAAGACACATTCAGGTCCACTGTCTCTTGTGCAGTGAAGAGGTCTTATGGAGGGGGAACTGAATCAGAACCAGGTAGGGACGCTTTTAAAGACGGACTTATAAATAAAGACTTAGAGGAGTCTCTCATCACGACAGCAGAGATGAACCCAGATGAGAAGCACCACACACACTGTTCCACAGCTGATACACTGCCGATCCTTCTGCTTTACTGTGATACTACATGTTTATGACACAAACAGCAGGACTCTAGTACAGGACGTACTTCAACGGACGCCACATGGTTCACTAAACACATTCTAAACTGGTTAAAGAAGTCAGCCGAGTCTGGCCCTTCACCACAACCTGCAGTAAAACACTCAGTTCTGCCGTGTGCTGACCAGTCAAATCTGTCACACGCCAACTGCTCCCATCTCCTCCGACAAGCTGACCACTGTAACAAGGTGTCATAAAGTGTAATAAGGTTTAAGAAGGTGTAACAAGGTGTAATAAGTTTTAATAAGGTGTAACAAGGTGTAATAAGTTTTAATAAGGTTTAAGAAGGTGTAACAAGGTGTAATAAGTTTTAATAAGGTGTAGTAAGGTTTAATAAGGTGCAACAAGGTTTAAGAAGGTGTAACAAGGTGTAATAAGTTTTAATAAGGTGTAGTAAGGTTTAAGAAGGTGTAACAAGGTGTAATAAGTTTTAATAAGGTGTAATAAGGTGTAATAAGGTGTAGTAAGGTTTAATAAGGTGTAACAAGGTTTAAGAAGGTGTAATAAGGTTTAATAAGGTGTAAAAAGGTGTAATAAGTTTTAATAAGGTGTAATAAGGTGTAACAAGGTGTAACAAGGTGTAATAAGGTGTAGTAAGGTTTAATAAGGTGTAAGGTTTAAGAAGGTGTAACAAGGTGTAATAAGGTGTAGTAAGGTTTAATAAGGTCTAACAATGTGAATAAGGTGTAACAAGGTGGGACACGTTTGAGTCTAGAGACCCGACGTGTTAACTTAGGATGAAATATGTCTTATGTGTGTATTTGGTGAATAACGTTGACGCTGTTTGCTTGTTTGTTTTCCTTACTGATTGAATGGTCTTGAACTTACTGCCTTTGCTCTGTTTGCCTTTGCTTTTACTGTGTCTAATTTATTATTTTTCTAAATTATATTTAATCTACAGGACGTGAGGATTTACTATGTAAATTTATTTGAGTTTGTACACACGTTAAAAATAGAAATGTCAATAAACAGATTTGTTTTAAAAACTGTTGGACATCTGAGCTTTAAGAGTTTTGAGACGGAAAAGCTGACAGACAGAAACACTGACTGACAGACAGAAACACTGACTGGGTGACCAAAGCTGGTACAGTATAAAAACTAGAAAGCTGAACCCAGGAAACACGTCTGTTTTCAGGAAATGACCTCATCATTCCACCAAAGATTCCATTCAGTGGGCGGGGTCGATGACCACCACTTCCTGTTTACTGCCTTAATAGCAGCAGGGCCAAATACACTGAAGAAGAGGCAATAAGCAGCAGAAGTATTTGGAATATGTCTGCAATCACTGCAGGGAGAAATTTCTTTTTAAAAAACAAAAAAGAAAGAAAGAGTCCCAGACCATGTGCTCTGGATATCTTCTGTGTTATATGCTGAACTTTCTCTGCTGGTTGAACTGTAATTCCAGGACAATAAAGATGTGAACTGCATATAAAGCCACGGTCCAACCAAAGGTCTGCTGGTGTTCACCAACAGTCAGCTAAACACTGGACAAGACATCAAGTAGAAAACACCGACCAGGTAGCTCCTACACACCACTGCTGCTTCAGCACCACCTCAATTTGTCTGTACTCTGATTTAGTTCATGCTGTGTGTGTGTGTGGGGGGGGGGGGGGCAGAGCGGACATGCCGTGTGTACTCCCATAGCCTGGATCAGCTGATGTGACCGGAGCAAAAGCTATGATGATGATGATGTGGTGAAGGTTGTGTGTATGGAGACAGTTTTAAGTGTCTCATGTGTTTTGACACATTACTCTATGATCTAGTATGATCTAGTACAATCTAGTATGATCTAGTGCAGGGATAGGCAACATGGTCCAGAAAGGTCCGGTGTGGGTGCAGGTCTTTGTTCCAACCAAGGAGTTACACACCTGAGTCTACAAATCAAGGTCCTTAGCAAAGACTATTGGTTGATCTATAGAATCAGGTGTGTAACTGCTTGGTTGGAACAAAGACCTGCACCCACACCGGACCTTTCTGGACCATGTTGCCTATCCCTGATCTAGTATGATCTAGTACAATCTAGTATGATCTAGCATGATATCGTATGATCTAGTATGATATAGTGTGATCTAGTATGATCTAGTATAATCTAGTGTGATCTAGCATGATATAGTATGATCTAGTATAATCTAGTGTGATCGAGTACGATGTAGTGTGGTCTAGTACGATCTAGTATAATATAGTGTGATCTAGTACGGTGTAGTATGATCGGGTGTGATCTAGTGTGATCTAGTATGATCTAGTGTGGTCTAGTACGGTGTAGTATGATCGGGTGTGATCTAGTATGATCTAGTGTGGTCTAGTACGGTGTAGTATGATCGGGTGTGATCTAGTGGGATCTAGTATGATGTAGTACTGTTTCCACTGGTGTTCAGTTGCTGTCTTTCATGTTTTCACACAGCAGTAAACCAAAAGACCTTGAGCTCGCCGGAAAATCCTCACACATGACACCACGGTTTGTCACGTGCGCACACACACACACACACACACACACACACACACACACACACACACAATTTTTCCAGTATGCCACACACTGGGACAGCACAGTCTATTTTAAGTGTGTGGGGTACAGAACAGGATGGTGGAGCTCCTGGATGGCATGATAACTGTAATTCCTCAAACTAATCCTCCCCACCCCCCCCACCCCCACCCTCTCTCTGCGTCTGTCTCTCTCTTGTCTCTCGCAATTCAGTTCAATTCAATTCAATTCAATTCAAACGGCTTTAATGGCATGATGTAACAATGTACATATTGCCAAAGCAAGTGTCCAAATATTGAAAAAAGAGAAACAAAAGCCAAACATCAGTTGGAAAACACCATTGAAAACAAACACACTACAACAAAGAAACACAAGACAAGACAAAAGAACATACTGTTATCCAATATGGCAGCAACAACGTGTGTCAAGTGACTGTCACTCACTGTGCCTCACTTTATGGCAGGCAGCAACATAGACTGCTGCTAACTTACACTCACTGTGCCTCACTTTATGGCAGGCAGCAACATAGACTGCTGCTAACTTACACTCACTGTGCCTCACTTTATGGCAGGCAGCAACATAGACTGCTGCTAACTTACACTCACTGTGCCTCACTTTATGGCAGGCAGCAACATAGACTGCTGCTAACTTACACTCACTGTGCCTCACTTTATGGCAGCAGCAACATAGACTGCTGCTAACGTACAGCTCTTTGGGTCTTCCCCTTGCAGGACTGGTAGTTTTTCTTCCTCTGGTAGGTTTAGAAAACCTTTTGTTATTAGTTGGAATAGTTTAAAATGTGCTTCTCTAACATGTTTATATGTTCACATGTGGTGAGGAAGGGTAGGTCTGTTTCAGGCTCACTGAGGGTGCAGTGATGATGATGATGATGATGAGGGTGCAGTGACAGCACAGTCTGTACACAGTCCAGGTTCTGTTTAGGTGGTGATCAGTCACCATGCTCACATCATCTGCTGTGGTGGACTGTCCATGTAGAGACAGACAGCACTACATGTTGCTCTGTGTGTTTGTTTGTGTTTACAATGTGTGATGTAGTTTTAACTGTTTGGTAGTTTGACTGGGTCTGACTGGTGATGTGTTGTGTTGTGTTGCTGAGGTGTGTTAATAGAGCAGGTTTGTGGTCTCAGCCTCAGGACCAGTTGGGTAAGGGGGTTCCTATTACTCCTCAGCTCTTGGCATTGCAGGGCTTGGTGATGTGTCCAAAAGTTCATTGCTCTTGTTTGTATGTTTAATATTAGTGGGTATTGACCTAATTCTGCCCTGCATGCATTGTTAGTAGCTTTCCTCTGGACATGTAGGAGGCTCTTACAGAACTCTGCATGCAGGGTCTCAGTGGGGTGTTTATCCCACTGAGTAAAGTCTTGTTTTGTAAGTGGACCCCACACCCCACTGCCATAGAGTGCAACTGGTTCATTAACACACTCAATTCATTTTAACCAAATTCTAACTGGTATTTCTGTTTGTATATTTATTTTTATGGCGTAGAAAGCCCGGCGTGCTGTCCCTCTCATCTCATGAACCGCTTCATATAAATGTCCAGTTGAACTTAGTTTTAATCCTGGACAGGTGTAGGGTGTGCAGGAGGCTACATGTTTTGTACCAGTTGAGAATTTAGGTAGAACATCCTGAGATCTGGATCTCTTTTGGAACATCATTATTTTGGTCTTTTTGGGGTTTACTATCAGGGTCCAGATCTGGTAGTAATGTTCTAGCAGATCCAAGCTCTGCTGTAAGCCATCTGCTGTGGGGGCCAGCAGAACCAGGTCATCTGCAAAGAGTAGGCATTTCACCTCCTGAATGTGGAGACTTACCCCGGGGACAGAGGACTTCTCTAGTATAGTAGCCAGTTCACTGATGTAGATATTGAAGAGTGCAGGGCTGAGGGGACAGCCCTGACGGACACCTCGCCCTCGGGGAAAGAATTCTGTTCTTTTTTTGCCAATGTTTACGCTGAACATATTGCCAGAATA
>NC_079213.1:113442420-113444920 GCF_029633865.1 Lampris incognitus
ATTCCCCGTCATGTCGTCTTTATTCCCCGCCATGTCGTCTTTATTCCCCGCCATGTCGTCTTTATTCCCCGCCATGTCGCGTTTATTCCCCGCCATGTCGTCATTACTCCCCGCCATGTCGTCTTTATTCCCGTCATGTCGTCTTTATTCCCCGCCATTGTCGTCTTTATTCCCCGCCATGTCGTCTTTATTCCCCGTCATGTCGTCTTTATTCCCCGCCATGTCGTCTTTATTCCCCGCCATGTCGTCTTTATTCCCCGCCATGTCGCGTTTTATTCCCCGCCATGTCGTCATTACTCCCCGCCATGTCCGTCTTTATTCCCCGCCATGTCGTCTTTACTCCCCGCCATGTCGCGTTTATTCCCCGCCATGTCGTCTTTATTCCCCATGTCGTCTTTATTCCCCGCCATGTCGTCTTTATTCCCCATGTCGTCTTTATTCCCCGCCATGTCGTCTTTATTCCCCGCCATGTCGTCTTTATTCCCCATGTCGTCTTTATTCCCCGCCATGTCGTCTTTATTCCCCATGTCGTCTTTATTCCCCGCCATGTCGCGTTTATTCCCCGCCATGTCGTCTTTATTCCCCGTCATGTCGTCTTTATTCCCCGCCATGTCGCGTTTATTCCCCGCCATGTCGTCTTTATTCCCCATGTCGTCTTTATTCCCCGCCATGTCGTCTTTATTCCCCGCCATGTCGCGTTATTCCCCATGTCGTCTTTATTCCCCGCCATGTCGTCTTTATTCCCCATGTCGTCTTTATTCCCCGCCATGTCGCGTTTATTCCCCGCCATGTCGTCTTTATTCCCCGTCATGTCGTCTTTATTCCCCGCCATGTCGCGTTTATTCCCCGCCATGTCGTCTTTATTCCCCGCCATGTCGTCTGGCAAAGAAGGATGCTGTTAAATAATGTACGCAGGCAGCTGAGAGGAATACTGAAGACAACCTCAGGACCCCTCCATGGAGGGTGTGATGTGGGAAGCACAGCTGCTCACTTGGATCAGTATTGATCCAGGTGGAAGACTAGGAATCTATATTCAACACCAACACAAAACCCCCGTTCTGCCTTCTGGGTCACACCGAAGTGACCGTGGAGTTACCGGGGTTGTACTTCCGGAGGGGATTAGAGACGAGGACCCCGTGCGTCCTCCTCCTCCTCCTCCTCCTCCCCCTCGCCACAATGCAGCCTCTTCTGTAACGCTACTCCCTGTACTTACTGACCTGCGTATTTACCCCATCTTACAGATTCGTACCTTTACACATACTACTCTGCTCAAACACGGTTACTACGGAACCCTTCTCTGCTGGAAACACAGCTCCGTTTACCCGTTTTCTGATGTGTCACAGTGAGTCTACTTCGTACTTTGATTCTCCCCCTCACCACCTCGTAATGACCTACAGCACACCACACATACTGCACATGTACTAATACTGCCTCATACTGTACTACTGTAATGTGACGACTATAACACATGTACTAATACTACCTCATACTGTACTACTGTAATGTGATGACTATAACACATGTACTAACACTGCCTCATACTGTACTACTGTGATCTGATGACTATAACACATGTACTAATACTGCCTCATACTGTACTACTGTAATGTGATGACTATAACACATGTACTAATACTACCTCATACTGTACTACTGTAATGTCATGACTATAACACATGTACTAATACTACCTCAAACTGTACTACTGTAATGTGATGACTATAACACATGTACTAACACTTCCTCATACTGTACTACTGTAATGTGATGACTATAACACATGTACTAATACTGCCTCATACTGTACTACTGTAATGTGATG
The DNA here is from genome assembly GCF_029633865.1 of Lampris incognitus. Classification (NCBI taxonomy): domain Eukaryota; kingdom Metazoa; phylum Chordata; class Actinopteri; order Lampriformes; family Lampridae; genus Lampris; species Lampris incognitus. The sequence goes on from NC_079213.1 coordinate 113,444,243, forward strand.
ACTATAACACATGTACTAATACTGCCTCATACTGTACTACTGTAATGTGATGACTATAACACATGTACTAATACTGCCTCATACTGTACTACTGTAATGTGATGACTATAACACATGTACTAATACTGCCTCATACTGTACTACTGTAATGTGATAACTATAACATGTACTAATACTGCCTCATACTGTTCTACTGTAATGTGATGACTATAACACATGTACTAACACTACCTCATACTGTACTACTGTAATGTGATAACTATAACATGTACTAATACTGCCTCATACTGTACTACTGTAATGTGATGACTATAACACATGTACTAATACTACCTCAAACTGTACTACTGTAATGTGATGACTATAACACATGTACTAACACTTCCTCATACTGTACTACTGTAATGTGATGACTATAACACATGTACTAATACTGCCTCATACTGTACTACTGTAATGTGATGACTATAACACATGTACTAATACTGCCTCATACTGTACTACTGTAATGTGATGACTATAACACATGTACTAATACTACCTCATACTGTACTACTGTAATGTGATGACTATAACACATGTACTAATACTACCTCATACTGTACTACTATATGATTAATATGTAGTACATGTACTAATACTACCTCATACTGCACTACTGTAATGTGATTACTATAA
>NC_079213.1:113449920-113514920 GCF_029633865.1 Lampris incognitus
ACAGACTAGACATACTGGGACATAAGCTGGGGCACACTGGGAGAGACTAGACATACTGGGACATAAACTGGGGCACACTGGGAGAGACTAGACATACTGGGACAGAGACTGGGGCACACTAGACAGAGACTAGACATACTGGGAAATAGACTAGACACACTGGCACATAGACTGGGGCATACTGGGACATAGACTAGACATACTGGGACATAAACTGGGGCATACTGGGACACAGGCTAGACATACTGGGACACAGGCTAGACATACTGGGGCAGAGAAAGGGGCATACTGGACAGAGACTAGACATACTGGGAGAGACGGGCATACTGGTAGAGACTGGAGCATACTGGACAGAGACTGGGACATATTGGACAGAGACTTGGGCTTATTGGACAGAGACTGGGACATATTGGACAGAGACTTGGGTTTATTGGACAGAGACTGGGACATATTGGACAGAGACTTGGGCATATGACTGGGGCATACTGGATCCCTGCTTGGTGTGTTTTGGATCAGACTGCAGGGTTGGGTTGTGTTTAATAATGCAGGTGTGTGGGTCAGATCATCCTCAGATCGTTTTACACATACCACCCTTTTCACCCAGTAAGTCACCCCACTGATAAATACCCCCAGTTCACCCAGTAAGTCACCCCACTGATAAATACCCCCAGTTCACCCAGTAAGCCCCTCGCTGATAAATACCCCCAGTTCACCCAGTAAGCCCCCCCCACTGATAAATACCCCCAGTTCACCCAGTAAGCCCCTCGCTGATAAATACCCCCAGTTCACCCAGTAAGTCACCCCACTGATAAATACCCCCAGTTCACCCAGTAAATCCCCCAACTGATAAATACCCCCAGTTCACCCAGTAAATTCCCCCACTGATAAATACCCCCAGTTCACTCAGTAAGTCACCCCACTAATAAATACTCCCAGTTCACCCAGTAAGTCACCCCACTGATAAATACCTCCAGTCTACCCAGTAAGTCACCCCACTGATAAATACTCCCAGTTCACCCAGTAAGTCACCCCACTGATATATACCCCCAGTCTACCCAGTAAGTCACCCCACTGATAAATACACACTGCTTTACAATACTTCACCACCTTATACTACGGTCTCTGATGGACGAGCCAGGTTTTGTGTGTTTGTTGATTAGAATGTGTGTAATAGTGTGTATGGACCTTTTTACTTCTTTGACGTCTAACAGCCATTTAATAACATAAAACGTGTTTTACAATTTCAATGTGTTCAATCAAGACAGCAAGTACTTCAAATGTGTTCAATCAAGACAGCAAGTACTTCAAATGTGTTCAATCAAGACAGCAAGTACTTCAAATGTGTTCAATCAAGACAGCAAGTACTTCAGTAACTGCAGCACTTTACAGTGACAGCACAGAAGTCCTGAAGTTTACAGTTTCACCATCAGTACATGTTATTATAAAATCATTACATGTTATTATAAAATCATTACATGTTATTATAAAATCCATCTGAAGCGTAACTAGAACAAATTACCATGAAACACGCAACTATAATAAGTTACCGTGAAACATGTAAGTGTAATAAACTACCATGAAACATGTAATTATAATTACCATTAAACATGTAACTATAAGTTACCATGAAACATGTAACTATAATAAACTACCAGGAAACATGTAACTATAATTACAATGAAACATGTAACTATAATTACCACGAAACATGTAACTATAACAAATTACCATGAAACATGTAGCTATAATAAATTACCATGAAACGTAACTATAATAAGTTACCATGAAACATGTAACTATAATAAATTACCATGAAACATGTAATTATAATTACCATGAAACATGTAACTATAATAAACTACCCTGAAACTTGTAACTATAATAAATTACCATGAAACATGTAACTATAATAAATTACCATGAAACATGTAACTAAAATTACCATGAAACATGTAACTATAATAAATTACCATGAAACATGTAACTATAGTTACCATGAAACATGTAACTATAATAAACTACCATGAAACATGTAACTATGATAAATTACCATGAAACATGTAACTATAATAAATTACCATGAAACATGCAACTATAGTAAACTACCATGAAACATGTAACTATAATAAACAACCATGAAACATGTAACTATAATAAATTACCATGAAACATGTATTTATAATTACCATGAAACATGTAACTATAATAAACTACCATGAAACATGTAACTATAATAAACTACCCTGAAACTTGTAACTATAATAAATTACCATGAAACATGTAACTATAATAAATTACCATGAAACATGTAACTATAATTACCATGAAACATGTAAATATAATAAATTACCATGAAACATGCAACTATAGTTACCATGAAACATGTAACTATAATAAACTACCATGAAACATGTAACTATAATAAATTACCATGAACGATGTAACTATAATAAACTACCATGAAACATGTAATTATAATTACCATTAAACATGTAACTATAAGTTATCATGAAACATGTAACTATAATAAACTACCATGAAACATGTAACTATAATTACAATGAAACATGTAACTATAATTACCACGAAACATGTAACTATAACAAATTACCATGAAACATGTAGCTATAATAAATTACCATGAAACGTAACTATAATAAGTTACCATGAAACATGTAACTATAATAAATTACCATGAAACATGTAATTATAATTACCATGAAACATGTAACTATAATAAACTACCCTGAAACTTGTAACTATAATAAATTACCATGAAACATGTAACTATAATAAATTACCATGAAACATGTAACTATAATAAATTACCATGAAACATGTAACTATAGTTACCATGAAACATGTAACTATAATAAACTACCATGACACATGTAACTATAATAAATTACCATGAAAGATGTAATTATAATAAACTACCATGAAACATGTAACTATAATAAACTACCATGAAACATGTAACTATGATAAATTACCATGAAACATGTAACTATAATAAATTACCATGAAACATGTAACTATAGTAAACTACCATGAAACATGTAACTATAATAAACAACCATGAAACATGTAACTATAATAAATTATCATGAAACATGTATTTATAATTACCATGAAACATGTAACTATAATAAACTACCATGAAACATGTAACTATAATAAACTACCCTGAAACTTGTAACTATAATAAATTACCATGAAACATGTAACTATAATAAATTACCATGAAACATGTAACTATAATTACCATGAAACATGTAAATATAATAAATTACCATGAAACATGCAACTATAGTTACCATGAAACATGTAACTATAATAAACTACCATGAAACATGTAACTATAATAAATTACCATGAACGATGTAACTATAATAAACTACCATGAAACATGTAATTATAATAAACTACCATGAAACATGTAACTATAATAAACTACCATGAGACATGTAACTATAATAAATTACCATGAAACATGTAACTATAATAAACAACCATGAAACAAGTACCATGAAACATGTAACTATAATAAAGTACTATGGAACATGTAACTATAATAAATTACCATGAAACATGTAACTATAATAAAGTACCATGAGACATGTAACTATAATAAAGTACCATGAAACATGTAACTATAATAAACTACCATGAAACATGTAACTATAATAAATTACCATGAAACATGTAACTATAATAAACTACCATGAAACATGTAACTATAATAAACTACCATGAAACATATAACTATGATAAATTACCATGAAACATGTAACTATAGTAAACTACCATGAAACATGTAACTATAATAAATTACCATGAAACATGTAACTATAATAAACAACCATGAAACATGTAACTATAATAAACAACCATGAAACATGTAACTAGAATAAAGTACCATGAAACATGTAACTATAATAAAGTACTATGGAACATGTAACTATAATAAATTACCATGAAACATGTAACTATAATAAAGTACAATGAGACATGTAACTATAATAAAGTACCATGAAACATGTAACTATAATAAATTACCATGAAACATGTAACTATAATAAAATACCATGAAACATGTCACTATAATAAACAACCATGAAACATGTAACTATAATAAACAACCATGAGACATGTAACTATAATAAAGTACCATGAGACATGTAACTATAATAAAGTACCATGAAACATGTAACTATAATAAATTACCATGAAACATGTAACTATAATAAATTACCATGAAACATGTAACTATAATAAATTACCATGAAACATGTAACTATAATAAAATACCATGAAACATGTCACTATAATAAATTACCATGAAACATGTCACTATAATAAAATACCATGAAACATGTCACTATAATAAATTACCATGAAACATGTAACTATAATAAAATACCATGAAACATGTCACTATAATAAACTACCATGAAACATGTAACTATAATAAACTACCATGAAACATGTAACTATAATAAATTACCATGAAACATGTAACTATAACACAAATAGCATGAAGAATTAATCTCACACATAATCAAAGCACACATGCTTCATTTAAGTTGTTTTATGACTTTCAACTATGTGTGTGTGTGTGTGTGCACGCGCACGTGTTTGTGTTTGAGGTCAGAGGTCAGGAAAGAGAGAAATGTGTGTATTTTGTGTGTATTTTGTGTGTATTTTGTGTATGCTGTTGTCTGCATGCTTTCTTTTCTGTGAGCGAGTGAGTGATTGTGAGTCCACGTGTGTACATGCGTGTATGTGTGAGTGTGAGCTTGAGAGACTGTGAATCAGCACTAGTGAGAGAATACAGCTATTTGTTAGTCTGCAGTGCTGCAGTGTGTGTGTGTGTCCTTGTGCATGTCTGTGTGTGTGTGTGTTTCTTTGTGTGCATACACATGCAAACATACATATGTGTATGGTATCTATGTTGATGTGAGAGTGTATGCATGTATGTGTGTACGTGTGTGTATGTTTGTGGTGTGTGTGTGTGTGTGTGTGTGTGTGTGTGTGTGTGTGTGTGTGTGTGTGTGTGTGTGTGTGTGTGTGTGTGTACCTTTTGTTGAATGGTGGAGTGTTTCTGCTCCATGTCTCTCTTCTCCTTGGCTGCATCCACCACCAGCTGGTCCAACTGCAAGAAACACAACCAGATTACACAACCTGCCAAACCACCATGTACACACACACACACACACACACACACTGTGTATACACACACACTGTACACACACACACACACACACACACACACACACACACACACACACACACACACACACACTGTACACACACACACACACACACACTGTACACACTCACACAGACACACTTGAACCAAATGAAGCCACATGTTGTCGTCCTTGTGCTCATTTAAGATGGCATGATGACATAATGGTGTATCTATCTCCTCATGAGGGAGTAGAAGAAGAACAGAAATACATGAGTGGGAGTAGAAGAATAGAAATACATGAGAGGGAGTAGAAGAAGAACAGAAATACATGAGTGGGAGTAGAAGAATAGAAATACGTGAGCGGGAGCAGAAGAACAGAAATACATGAGTGGGAGTAGAAGAACAGAAATACATGAGCCAGAGTAGAAGAATAGAAATACATGAGAGGGAGTAGAAGAAGAATAGAAATATATGAGGGAGTAGAGAAGAATAGAAACTACATAGAAAGCAACACAGGAGGAGGAGGAGGAGGAGGAGAGCCAGTTCTATCATCCATCTGTTAACCAGTGGAAGAGAAACTGACAGCATGTCCCTGTGTATGGAAATTAAACTCCATCATGGCTGTGCAACAGATGAAGAGTCAGTGTGTGGATGCAGCTCTCCCTCCCACGGAGAGGTAGAAGAAAGAGACCAGCTCTCTCTCTGTCTCTCTCTCTGTCTCTCTCTCTCTCTCTCTCTCTCTCTCTCTCCATCTCTCTCCATCTCTCTCTCCATCTCTCTCCATCTCTCTCTCTCTCCATCTCTCTCTCTCTCTCTCTCTCTCTCTCTCTCTCTCTCTCTCTCTCTCTCTCTCTCTCTCTCTCTCTCTCCATCTCTCTCCATCTCTCTCTCCATCTCTCTCACTACCACACAAGTGTCATCCCGTGTGAAGTCCTGGTTCTGTGCTTCCTGCCACTGTGCACTGTGTAAAGAGAAGAACAGAATGGATCTTTGAGCGGCTGAAGAACCGTCCAGATGAAAATAGATGTGGAATGAAGGGCCGCGGGGCGGCGGTGGACCGGGAGACGTGGCGGGTTGCCCTCCAGCAGGCATTGGCCCCGCTTGATGTTCAGATATACCCCGCATGACCCACATACGCTTTCCTCAAGGCTACAGCACAACCGGATCAGTGTTGACTGGAGGTCTCTGTGGAGACAGGGACTGGGTGGCGTGCATGTGAGGAGAGCGTGAGCTAGTTCAATAGTTCACATGAAGAAAGAAGGCCGGAGAAGGTCTGTTTTTGGGGGGGGTGGATTTTCCCCCTTTTTCTCCCCAACTGTATCCGGCCAATTACCCCACTCTTCCGAGCTGCCCCGGTCGCTGCTCCACCCCTTCTGCCGATCCGAGGAGGGCTGCAGACTACCACATGTCTCCTCCCATACATGTGGAGTCACCAGCCACTTCTTTTCACCTGACAGTGAGGAGTTTCACCAGGGGGACGTAGCTATTCCCCCCCAATTCACCACCATCCTGAATAGGCACCCCGACCAACCAGAGGAGGCGCTAGTGCAGCGAACAGGATATATAGCCATTCCGGCTTCTAACCCACAGACACGGCCAATTGTGTCTGTAGGGACGCCCAACCAAGCCGGAGGTAACACGGGGATTCGAACCAGGATCCCAGTGCTGGTAGGCAACGAAATAGACCACTACGCTACCCAGACGCCCGAGAAGGCCTGTTTTACATGGCAGGAGTGTTTTTCTACCCCTTAACAACCAGTATTACTGCCTTTCAACACTAAAGGGGTCAGCGTTATTCCTCCTTGTACAACGCAAATGCTCTGCTGTCACACACGTCTGCTTACGTGAGCAGTTTAATATCCGCAGCATGAGGCACCGACTCTTCCACCATCGCCATTAATGCTTCAGTTATGTTGTAAACACGTTCACTTGTTTAAGATGGTTGACAAACTGAAGCCCTAAAGCAATATGACACGCTTCCACGGTAAGATGAGAGAACACTGTGTTGTTAAGCTGATAGAACCTCTTTTTCGAAGCTATAGATGCTTTCTTCAATCCAGTAAAATTCGTAAACTGATTTGTTTTAGTTGTGTCATGACTGAGATGAGAGGTACAAGTTCATCTCATCTCATCACCAGCCCCTTCTCCGGGGTCGGGTGGCGGTGGCAGCAAGCTAAGTAGGGAACTCCAGACGTCCCTCTCCCCAGCAATGCCCTCCAGCTCCTCCTGGGGGATCCCAAGGTGTTCCTAGGCCAGACTGGACATGTAGTCCCTCCAGCAAGTTTTGGGTCTACCCCGGGGTCTCCTCCCAGGTGGATGTGCCCGGTAAACCTCCAAAGGAAGGCGCCCAGGAGGCATCCTAATCAGATGCCCGAACCACCTCAACTGGCTCCTTTCGACACGAAGGAGCCGCAGCTCTACTCCGAGCTCCCTCCGGATGTCCGAGCTCCTCACCCTATCTCTAAGGCTGAGCCCAGACACCCTACGGAGGAAACTCATTTCAGCCGCTTGTATCCACCATCTCACCCTTTTGGTCACTACCCAAAGCTCATGACCATAGGTGAGGGTTGGAACGAAGACTGACTGGTTAATTGAGAGCTTTGCCTTCCGACTCAGCTCCCTCTTCACCACAACGGTCCGGTACAATGTCCGCATTACTGCTGATGCTGCACCAATCCACCTGTCAATCTCCTGCTCCATCCTACCCTCACTCGTGAACAAGACCCCGAGATACTTGAACTCCTTCACTTGAGGTAACAACTCATCCCCAAACCGGAGGGACCAAGCCACCATTTTCCGGTAGAGAACCATGGCCTCAGACTTGGAGGTGCTGACTCTCATCCCGGCCATTTCACACTCAGCTGCAAACCGCCCCAGTGTGCGCTGGAGGTCACGTTCTGATGAAGCCAACAAAACCACATCATCTGCAAAGAGCAGAGATGCAATTCTGAGGTTCCCAAAACGGACACACTCCTCACCTTGGCTGCGCCTTGAGATCCTGTCCATGAATATCACAAACAGAATGGGAGACAAGGGACAACCTTGGCTGAGTCCAACACCCACTGAAAACGTGTTTGGCTTTGTGTCGAGAATGTGGACACAGCTCTCACTTTGGTTATATACAAGGTCCGGAAGTTAAGTTAAGGTACAAGTTAACATCATGTTAGTGTATATCTACAGACGATCTTCTTTTACATTTCTGGGTGATATCGTATCTCCAGCTCTGCTTCTATGCTGCCATTGTCTGGGCGTTAAGAGTCTTACTTCAGCCCAGACAACCAGTGGACCAGCAAACTGTCTGCAGGGACCAGTCCTGTAATTCACCATTGAGATGCGAGCCTATAAAACAACCTGAACTATTTTGTTCAAAGAATTTAAACTCCAGAAATGTCCTCAAAGGCTGGGAGGACACCAGAAGAGAACTGCTGACCTCCACTATTTTCCTTGTCAATCTCTAAACAAATATTCGAAGACAGAAACAACTGTTTAACAAGCTGCATATAAAAAGTGACTATTCCATTCATCCTTCCATTTCCAAGCCGCTTATCCTAATCAGGGTCGCGGGGTGCTGGAGCCTATCCCAGCAGTCATTGGGCGGAAGTGACTTCCGGGACTGGGAAATGACGTCACTTCCGGAGGAAAGTGACTATTCCAAGTTTTTATATCATCGTTCTGCTGTTTGGTAGTTGTCATTTATCATAGCTCATGAACTCCACATCCCCACAGGCAACCTGCAGCTCAGCGGTTTGTAGGGTTTCAACTTCCCATGTAGTACATATGTCAATGTAAATGTCAGACCCCTGTCAAGAGAGGGCACTCTCCCTCTGTAGGGTCACGTGTGAGTATGAGGCGGACACTAATTTCAGGGTGGAGTATTTGAGGAACACGTCCATGTTGTTGTGTTTGAAGAGGAAGTTGGCGGACAGAGGAGCGAGTGGAGGGGGGAGGGGTCTGATAACATCAGATGGGAAATGTTTTCCCCATCCCTCCATAACAACCCAGCCAACGCCGTCAGAGCGTCTATCAGCTGCCATCTCTCCCCGCCGGGACGTCAACAAGCGGTCCAGTGTGTGTGTGTGTGTGTGTGTGTGTGTGTGCGTGTGTGTGTGCCTCCTCTCAAATGATGCTGTAAATGTGACTCACCTTGCCTTTAACGGCTCATAGAGGATTCAAGGAGCTTTATTGTCACGTGTACAGAGATACAAAGTCAGGTAGATGAAAGGGATGCTCACTTACTGTGCAAGAATATAAAATCACTAAATAAACAAGATAAATAGAATAGGACAAAAAAAATTTTTTAAATCGCAAGTACAAAATGAAGCTCTCTCTCTCTCTCTCTCTCTGTATATATATAACTATATATATATATATATATATATATATAGGTATATATATGTTGAAATTAGATAAAAACTCTTCCCAGTTTCCAGAATCCACTAGCATTTCAGTTTAGTCATCTCTCCCACTGTGGAGCCAAACCCTCTGTCTCTCTCTCTCTCTCTGTCTGTCTGTCTGTCTGTCTGTCTGTCTGTCTGTCTGTCTGTCTGTCTGTCTGTCTGTCTCTGTCTCTCTTTCTCTGTCCGTCTCTCTCTTGTCTGTCTGTCTCTCTCTATGTCTCTCTCTCTGTCTCTCTCTCTCTCTCCTTTATCTCCTCTATCCCTCTATCTCGCTGTGTCTCTGTCTGTCTCTCTCTCTCTGTCCGTCTCTCTCTCGTCTGTCTTTCTCTCTCTCTCTCTATGTCTCTCCTCTCTCTCCTTTATCTCCTCTATCCCCTATCTCGCTGTGTCTCTGTCTGTCTCTCTCTTGTCTGTCTGTCTCTCTCCTCTCTCTCCTTTATCTCCTCTATCCCTCTATCTCGTTTTGTCTCTGTCTGTCTCTCTCCCTCTGTGTGTGTGTGTGTGTGTGTGTGTGGGTGTGTGTGTGTGTGTGTGTGTGTGTGTGTGTTGGTCTGCAGGGCAGTCAGTCTGTGAAACTTCATGTTGTTTCTTCTCTGACATGTGACTCTGTGTAGAATGTGTGATTCACCATCATCAAACGGAGAAACAGGCGTGTTGTTCAGCCCTGCTGACTGTATGGTGGACAGACAGGGTCACCCCAATCTATTTTATGTCTTCACAAACAATCTGACACCTCACCAGAGACACACACACGTCAGACAGCCTCTCATCATCTGCCAGGCTGGATCTCAGGACTGTTTGATGACCGTTAAAGTTTCCTGGTTTAAATAAATCGTCCACATTAACTTTCTCTGGAAATCCCCCTTAGTCATCCTGTCCATCATGTGCCGTCCTTCAGATGAGACCTTAAACCCAGGTCCTGACTCGCTGTGGTCATTAAAGATCCCAAGGCACTTATCACAAAGAGTAGGGGGTTCCCTGGTGTCCTGGCAAAATTCCCAGCCTGGCTCTCTCCAACTGGCCACCTCATCAGCCCCATGTAACTGGCTCAGTGACTCCACCCTCTCCACCTCGAGCTGATGTGTGGTGAGCGTTCTGGTGCAACATGGCTGCCGTGCATCACCCGGGTGGTGCTGCACATTGGTGGTGGTTGAAGTGAGTTACCCCCTTCACCTTGAAGGGCTTTGTGTGTCTAGAAAAGCTCTGTATAAATGTAATCCATCCATCCATCCATCCATTACCCAAACTGCTCATCCTGCTCTCAGGGTCGTGGGGATGCTGGAGCCTATCCCAGCAGTCATTGGGCGGCAGGCGGGGACACACCCTGGACAGGCCACCAGGCCATCACAGGGCATGCACACACACACACACATACACACACACACCTAGGGACAATTTAGTACGGCCGGTTCACCTGACCCACATGTCTTTGAGTCACCTGACCTACATGTCTTTGATTCGCCTGACCTACATGTCTTTGATTCACCTGACCTACGTGTCTTTGAGTCACCTGACCTACATGTCTTTGATTCGCCTGACCTACATGTCTTTGATTCACCTGACCTACATGTCTTTGAGTCACCTGACCTACATGTCTTTGATTCACCTGACCTACGTGTCTTTGATTCACCTGACCTACATGTCTTTGATTCACCTGACCTACGTGTCTTTGATTCACCTGACCTACATGTCTTTGAGTCATCTGACCTACATGTCTTTGAGTCACCTGACCTACATGTCTTTGATTCGCCTGACCTACGTGTCTTTGAGTCACCTGACCTACATGTCTTTGATTCACCTGACCTACATGTCTTTGAGTCACCTGACCTACATGTCTTTGAGTCACCTGACCTACATGTCTTTGATTCGCCTGACCTACATGTCTTTGAGTCACCTGACCTACATGTCTTTGAGTCACCTGACCTACATGTCTTTGATTCACCTGACCTACATGTCTTTGAGTCACCTGACCTACATGTCTTTGATTCGCCTGACCTACATGTCTTTGATTCGCCTGACCTACGTGTCTTTGATTCGCCTGACCTACGTGTCTTTGAGTCACCTGACCTATGTGTCTTTGAGTCACCTGACCTACGTGTCTTTGAGTCACCTGACCTACGTGTCTTTGAGTCACCTGACCTACGTGTCTTTGATTCACCTGACCTACGTGTCTTTGAGTCACCTGACCTACGTGTCTTTGAGTCACCTGACCTATGTGTCTTTGAGTCACCTGACCTACGTGTCTTTGAGTCACCTGACCTACGTGTCTTTGAGTCACCTGACCTACATGTCTTTGATTCGCCTGACCTACGTGTCTTTGAGTCACCTGACCTACGTGTCTTTGAGTCACCTGACCTACATGTCTTTGATTCACCTGACCTACATGTCTTTGAGTCCCCTGACCTACATGTCTTTGATTCGCCTGACCTACATGTCTTTGAGTCACCTGACCTACATGTCTTTGAGTCACCTGACCTACATGTCTTTGATTCACCTGACCTACATGTCTTTGAGTCACCTGACCTACATGTCTTTGATTCGCCTGACCTACATGTCTTTGATTCGCCTGACCTACGTGTCTTTGATTCGCCTGACCTACGTGTCTTTGAGTCACCTGACCTACGTGTCTTTGATTCACCTGACCTATGTGTCTTTGAGTCACCTGACCTACGTGTCTTTGAGTCACCTGACCTACATGTCTTTGATTCGCCTGACCTACATGTCTTTGGACCGTGGGAGGAAACCAGAGCACCCGGAGGAAACCCACACAGACATGGGGAGAACATACAAACTCCACACAGAGGACGAACTGGGACGACCCACCAAGGTTGGACTACCCCGGGGCTCGAACCCAGGACCTTCTTGCTGCGAGGTGACCGTGCTAACCACAGCGCCACCATGCCGCGTTAGTTTCTATTATAAATCTGGTTTCTCTTCTTATTTTTCTCTTTTTAAAGTTTAAATCTGTGACTTTTGTTCTCAATGTGTGTGATGGAGTCAGGCTCCACAACACCACCAGTCATCTTCACCATGGTTAGAGACACTCTCCAGTCTCCGTATACCACTGCTGAGATGTTTTGACTGGGTGAGATGAACACTGGTGCAGCAGCAAACACGTACGTGTTGGAAAAAAGACTGAGACGTGATGCTGACGTGTCCATGACAACCAGTATGAGACGTGATGCTGATGTGTCCATGACAACCAACATGACTATAGTAGTGTGTAATACGTTAGACTGCATGTGTTAGTTAGCTTTGGTCCCAGGATCCATGTTTACAAGGGTGGGACTGTTACTGCTGAGCTGACGGCACACCAGCCACAATGGCTGCTACACCTGGTTTGTAGTCCTGCTACACCTCGTCTGTAGTCCTGCTACACCCGGTTTGTAGTTCTGCTACACCTTGTCTGTAGTCCTGCTACACCTGGTTTGTTGTTCTGCTACACCTGGTTTGTAGTCCTGCTACACCCGGTTTGTAGTTCTGCTACACCCGGTTTGTAGTTCTGCTACACCTTGTCTGTAGTCCTGCTACACCTGGTTTGTTGTTCTGCTACACCTGGTTTGTAGTCCTGCTACATCTTGTCTGTAGTCCTGCTACACCCGGTTTGTAGTCCTGCTACACCTGGTCTGTAGTCCTGCTACACCTGGTTTGTTGTTCTGCTACAACTTGTCTGTAGTCCTGCTACACCTGGTTTGTTGTTCTGCTACACCTGGTTTGTAGTCCTGCTACATCTTGTCTGTAGTCCTGCTACACCTGGTTTGTTGTTCTGCTACACCTGGTTTGTAGTCCTGCTACACCTTGTCTGTAGTCCTGCTACACCTGGTTTGTTGTTCTGCTACACCTTGTCTGTAGTCCTGCTACACCTTGTCTGTAGTTCTGCTACACCTGGTTTGTAGTCCTGCTACACCTTGTCTGTAGTCCTGCTACACCTGGTTTGTTGTTCTGCTACACCTGGTTTGTAGTCCTGCTACACCTTGTCTGTAGTCCTGCTACACCTTGTCTGTAGTCCTGCTACACCTTGTCTGTAGTCCCGCTACACCTGGTTTGTTGTTCTGCTACACCTGGTTTGTAGTTCCAGAACATCAGAGTCAGGAGGTGTGTTTCTCTCTACCTTCTACATCCACTATATCACAACACTGTTCTACTGGAAGACTGACTGTCTGTCCAACACCACCACCACATCACCTCCACCTCTCACATGGAGATGTCATGGATTGCAGCTTTGAAAAAAGTTTTTGTTTCTCAACAGCAACCAGTGTGTGTGAAATTGGCCGTCACTCAGCAAACATGAATTTAAGTTGTCTGGTCTGGAAAACAAACTAACTAATGATATGACCCGGTTCTGCTCTATCTCTGTGTGAAGTGGGGTTTAAAGGAGTCAGACCTGCTGGCAGCTCCTCCACACCTCCCTGCACAGTCGCTCCATCTTCTTCAGCTTCATGATGAAAAGAGAATGGCAGTTCACACGGGGAAGCCTCTGATTCGTCTCACACAAGCTCTCTTCTCCCAAAAGCCCTGAAGTCAAGATCCTCCTGAATCCTTTGGCTGCTCCTCATTTGGAGAGAAAACCACCATCTGTCCTCCTCTTGCTGCCTAAAGACCTCCTCTCCTCTCCTGGGGTCTTTTTGGCGTTTCAGTCCCGCAGCACCAGGCTCATATTCTGCATTGCCGAGTCTTTCACATGAATAAAGCCATGGTTTTATAATCACACTCTTCCTCTTCTTCAGATGTATTTTCCACAGGGGGGTCCTCTGGTTTCTGACACTCAGATTCTGTGGTTTCTCAGTCTGTCTTCTGATGGTTTCAGCCTCCGAAAACCAGACGGACAAACTACCCGTCCACTTCCATTTCTCTCCCGTTTGGGACTTCCGTCATCTTTCTTCAGATCCGCTCCTGAAAGTCGGTCACTTCCTCTTTTGTTCTTCCTTCCACGCCGGTTGGCTGTTGTAGTTTCAATCTCCCTGGCAATGAAGAAGGCTTAAATCCCCCTCTACCCCGTCCTCCCTCCTCACACGTGTACAACAACTTTCTCTCTCTCTTCTATCCTCCTCTCTTCTCTCTCTCTCTCTGACAGTTCTGCTCTGAGGACCCGGTCTTCATCCTTCAGACTCGGAGGGACGTGAACACCGAGCAGACACCCCGAACACGCCGTGGAATTTCTCTTCTCTCTGCATTTGTCTTCCTGCACTCGTCTCCCTTCATCTCCCTCTGAACATCCCCTTATCACAATGACTCCTCATCCCCCCCCCTCCCTCTCTCAGCTGACTGTGAGGAGGCCCTGCCCCTCCTTCCTCCTCCGTGGTTCTCTGATAATAATCAGCCTTCCTTCACACTGGGGCCTGTTGCAAAAACAAGATCATCCGCTTAAAAAGAAGGCCTGTTTATCAGGGGGCCGTGCACGAGTACACACACACACACACACACACACACACACACACACACACACCACACACACACACACCACAGCGAGTACAAACACGTTGTTTTGTTACGAGTTACAAGTCTTGTTTCTGCTTTCTACAGTAATTCTTTATGTGTTTCTGTATTTTGTTGTGGTCACTTTAAGAATCACCGGATGCCAGGAAGTTACGTCATGTGACCAGTAATCAGGAAGTAAGTAAGCGCCACGCGGTGAGCTTCGTTGTTTGCCGGCCGCCAATAAACATAGTGTAACGATCACGGATGACTAGACTTGCTAGCCGGTTGGCTAACGGCTCGGACCCTTTAGTCGACTGGTTAGCGCAGCGGGCGACCCGGATTCGCTTCCCGGCTGCCCCCTGATTTCGCTACATTGGTGTCAGGAGTGGGATGGTGAGACCGTGAGGCCATTGGAAGCGTGTGGACCCAGAGGCGTGAGGGAGCTGGTATGCTGAAGTGCGGGGATGCACTTCCTGAAGAGGGGGGTAGTGTAACGACCACGGATGACTAGACTTGCTAGCCGGTTGGCTAACGGCTCGGACCCTTTAGTCGACTGGTTAGCGCAGCGGGCGACCCGGGTTCGCTTCCCGGCTGCCCCCTGATTTCGCTACATTGGTGTCAGGAGTGGGATGGTGAGACCGTGAGGCCATTGGAAGCGCGTGGACCCAGAGGCGTGAGGGAGCTGGTATGCTGAAGCGAGGGGATGCACTTCCTGAAGAGGGGGGTAGTGTAACGAGCACGGATGACTAGACTTGCTAGCTGGTTGGCTAACGGCTCGGACCGTTTAGTTGACTGGTTAGCGAAGTCGCCCGTGGTGCAGGAGACCCGGGTTCATGTCCCGGCTGCGGCGGATTCCCGGCTGCCCCCTGAATTCACTACAGTAATCAGAAGCAGACACCGAGTTGCTGTTAATGTATCTGAGCTAACCCAGCAACTTCTACATACATCTTGTGCGTTTGGCAGCGTGGTAGGTATACTGACTGTTTTCATCATTATCTCTGACTGCAGATCGTTACTTCTGGGATAATATTCCACTCTGAGAAGGTGGATGCTAGAAACCTACTGAGTCACTACTGCTAATGACTACACTGATCCTAGGCTACTGGAAGTTCATATAAGACAAATTACAAATAAATAAATGAACAGATAATTCATTACATCACAAAAAGACATCATGAGGAGCGGGAGGGAGAATTCGGCTGAAGCTCTCTTCAATCATCATTCTCAACCCAGCCACCTACTCCTGCTCCAGTTTCTCCTCAGGTGTCAAACAGTAACGACACGTATGCGGATGCTAATTCAGCCCTTTCCCATCAGCAGCTGTACTGCTGAAAGACTCTTTTCAGCTGTCAGTCAGATATAAGCTGGTATCAGGGCATCATGATGACATACAGACTGGACTCTTTGTCCCTGCTCTCCTTTGAAAGAGAGCTGACTGAATCACTGGACTATAATGACATAACAAGCCCCATCGTCTTCTGTTGTAATCATCAAAAGTAAGCTAATTTACAATTTCAGACTGTAGTAGCCTAGTACCTATTTCAATATTATTGTTTACTGGGTGGCCCTGTGATGGCCTGGTGGCCTGTCCAGGGTGTCTCCCCGCCTGCTGCCCAGTGACTGCTGGGATAGGCTCCAGCATCCCCGCGACCCTGAGAGCAGGATAAGCGGTTTGGATAATGGATGGATTTATATTGGGTATAGCTTTGGGCGGCACGGTAGCGCAGTCGCCTTACAGCAAGAAGGTTCTGGGTTCGAGCCCCGGGGTAGTCCAACTTTGGGGGTCGTCCCGGGTCATCCTCTGTGTGGAGTTCGCATATTCTCCCCGCATCTGCGCAGGTTTCCTCCAGGTGCTCCGGTTTCCTCCCACAGTCCAAAGACATGTAGGTCAGGTGAATGGGCCGTACTAAACTGTCCCTGTGTGTGTGTGTGTGTGTGTGTGTGTGTGTGTGTGTGTGTGTGTGTGTGTGTGTGTGTGTGTGTGTGTGTGTGTGTGTGTGTGTGTGTGAATGTGTGTGTGTGTGTGTGTGTGTGTGTGTGTGTGTGTGAATGTGTGTGGGCCCTGTGATGGCCTGGCGGCCTGTCCAGGGTGTCTCCCCACCTGCCGCCCAATGACTGCTGGGGTAGGCTCCAGCATCCCCATGACCCTGAGAGCAGGATACGCGGTTTGGATAATGGCTGGATGGATGGTCTTAGGTGGGCTAGGCCCACCTGATTTTCTGTGGGCCCACCTGATTTTCTGTGGGCCCACCTGATTTTCTGTGGGCCCACCTGATTTTCTGTGGGCCCACCCACACCGTGGTTTCTGCCTACATGTTGGCGTGCGTGTGTACATGTGTGTATGTGTAGTCTCTACCTGTCCGCCCAGCTGTTTCATTAGCGGTTGGAGTTCACTGAAAAGGTCATAGCCTTGGTGGAAGAAGGTCAGGTGGGCGTACATGAAGGACAGCATCTGTCAGACAGGAAGTGACAAAGAGATTTATCAGAAAAACCACATGGCTGCTGCACTGAAACTTGTGTTGTCGGTTTCACGGTTCTGCAGGACAGATTTACCGATTTTAGGATTTCCGATCTTCTCTTTGACTGCAGCACATTTATCTGGAATTGAGGGGGGGAGAGAGAGAGAGAGTCATTAAAATGATTTCACTCAATGAAAGAAAGAAAAACTAAGAAAAGTAAATAAACTAACTAAGCACTTAAGAACCAAAGAACCTGATAATCAGCCGTGCGGGTACACACACACACACACACACACACACACACACACACACACACACACACACACACACACACACACACACAGAGTCGATGTTGGGAATTTACACCTGAACAGTTTAGATCATGTAGCTCATGGCTGGGTCACATGTGGGGGGAGCGCCCCCTGGTGTATGTTGGAAGGTATGGCACCCGGTCCTCAGCGTGATTGTCCAGCTACACAACAATTAATTTCACACCTCTCCGCCCTCATTAATTTGCCCCGTTAATCCTGACCACAACTCACATCCTGTATCTAACATCCATCACAGAGTTCTCTTTTTCTTTTCCTTTGTTTGTTTCCTTCTTTCTCTCTGTCTATAGCTCTCTCATTCCCTCTTTATCTGTCTTTCTCTCTCACAGAGAGTGGAGCACGCTTTGTGTGTTGTGGTGCATGTGCGTGCACACACACACACACACACACACACACACACACACACACACACACACACACACACCAACTTCAGCGTCCTCGAGGAGGTCAACATGCCTGCTATAACTGCCACCATCGCACAACATCAGCTGAGATGGACTGGCCATGTCTGACAGGACGCGGTGCCCAGGGAGGACAAAAGAAGCCATATAAAGACACCATCAAGGTCACATCGAAAGGTTTGGCATGGACCTTAACACCTGGGAACAAGCAGCAGCTAACAGGGGGGCCCGGAGACTGGTTGTCCACGAGGGTGCTGGGCGCTACAACCATGACCTCCACTGTTCATTCATTCATTCATTCATTCATTCATTCATTCATTCATAAAATGAGCTGCTGCAGGCCTTAGTAAAGTTCCTGTGAGTGGACTAACAGATCTGATATAAACACACCATTTAAAGGAGATGTTTGATGAAGCAAAGCAGCGCCGTTTGTGTAACAGTTCAGACAGACCTGTAATCTTTTCAGTGGAGTATTGAAACAGCTATAATTCTAAAGCTCCGTGTACACACTTGATCTAGGAAGTGTGTGTGATTAGTGTACGAACAGCTTTAAAAAGTGCAATAAAAACCCAAGTTGGGGGCGTCCGGATAGTGTAGTGGTCTATTCCGCTGTCTACCAACACGGGGATCGGAGGTTCAAATCCCCGTGTTGCCTCCGGCTTTGTCGGGCATCCCTTCAAACACAATTGGCTGTGTCTGTGGGTGGGAAGCCAGATGTGGGTATGTGTCCTGGTCGCTGCACTAGCGCCTCCTCTGTTCAGTTGGGAAGCCTGTTCGGGGGGGGGGGAATAGTGTGATCCTCCCACGCGCTACGTCCCCATGGTGAAACTCCTCACTGTCAGGTGAAAAGAGGAAGCTGCCGACTCCACATGTATGGGAGGAAACATGTGGTAGTCTACAGCCCTCCCCGGATCGGCAGAGGGGGTGGAGCAGAGACCGGGATGGCTCGGAAGAGTGGGGTGATTGGCCGTATACAATTGGGGGAGGGGGAAACATCCAAGAACAAAAACATCAAGTTATTCTCAGTATTTATTACTTATGTTATTTCAGGATACTGTGTTTGAAAGTGTGCCTCCAGTCTTTAACCTGGGTGACTTCTCTTGTCTCGCTGTCTCTGGGTTTGGACCATCAGAAGGACAGGACATGTTGCCTGTCTGGTTTGTACACCAGCAGGACTTCAGATGGATTTGATCGGAAGCTTTTCTCTGAACCAACACGATCCGTCACCAAGGAACAAAGGAGAGATTTGATTCGACGAAGACAGGTTGATGTCAAAATACTACTTCTTCATTTTGGACTGAAATTGTGAAAGCGGTCAGTATTTCACAAGCACGGATGATTCAGGGATCAGGAATCAGGAACACTTTATTTGATGCTGTTTCCCCGGCTCACAGCAGTGCAACACAAAGACAAGAACACATCCAAGAACTACAACACACATATCTAAACTAAACAAAAAATCACTGTCCAGGAGAACGAACGACAGCCAGGATGACTGTCTGAACCGCCGGTCTGCACGGGCTAGCAGTTAGCTTAGCCCGCCCCACTTCCGCGTCCTGTCAGACCGCCCTCGGTGTTTCCTCCTCAGGCACAGCTTCAGGCAGGGGCCGTGGTCCCCAGGCCCACCGAACGAAGCAGACCAGGCTCTCCCAGCCGATCCAGCGCCAACTCCCCCAGCCACACACCCTCGACACAACCCCCCCCCACACTCCTCACAACGACATCAAAAACACCACAGTCAACGCCAGTTGAGGCCGCCCTCGGTGTTATTAGAACTGCTGGTCTGCATGGGCTAGCAGTTAGCTTAGCCTGCCCTGCTTCTGCATCCTGTCAGACCGCCTGCGGTGTTTCCTCTTCAGGCACAGCTCCAGGCAGGGCCGTGGTCCCTGGGCCCACAGGATGCAGCAGACCAAGCTCCCCCAGCCGATCCAGAACCAGCTCTCCCAGCCACCAAACGAAGACAAAACTTAGACGCAGACGTGGACAAAGACACTGCATGGATGGTGCTGGGTGAGGCCGCTGCAAACGTGAATTCGCGCCGCCATCTCCCCACACCGGAAGTGGAGATTATATCTAAAGGTACAGATCTCGGTATCGACCGAGCTTGAAAGGAGTATGTATATTTGTAATTCAAAGAGGCACGGCCCTGTGTAAAACCCATTAGGTGGTTCACCAGCTGAGACAGCTTTAAATACGTCTACCTTCTTCCATCCACTCATTAGACCATGAGACACCATGTCTTCCCCCTGTCTTCCTCAGCCCTCCATCTTGTTTTACTCATCAGGCTCTATATATTTTTTTTTTGCTTTCACTGTCATTGAATAAATTTGAATTTAAGCCCTGCTGTCATATTTTTCTTTCCCCAGAGAGAAAAAAACCAGATGACCACGAAGGAACAAGCGACTGAGTTCTCTTCCAGGTCCATGAGTGGTCTGACACCTGAAAACGGCCGTTGTCCGGGACGTACCTGTAGGACGTAGTCCAGCACGATGTGTCTGAAACATTTGCGTGTGGCGGTGAGGATGTTGGTGGCTTCTTCCACCTCGTGCTGCTTGTTGCGGGGAGCCTGGGCATTCTTGGTCAGCGCCGCCTCCTTCTCCTCACTCACCTTGTCGAACTGCTTCTTGGCCTCTTTAAACTTACGCAGGTCTCTGGAGGGGAGAGCAGAGGAGAGCAGAGGAGAACAGAGGAGAGCAGAGGAGAACAGAGGAGAGCAGAGGAGAACAGAGGAGAACAGAGGAGAGCAGAGGAGAGCAGAGGAGAGCAGAGGAGAGCAGAGGAGAACAGAGGAGAGCAGAGGAGAGCAGAGGAGAACAGAGGAGAACAGAGGAGAGCAGAGGAGAGCAGAGGAGAGCAGGAGAGCAGAGGAGAGCAGAGGAGAACAGAGGAGAGCAGAGGAGAACAGAGGAGAGCAGAGGAAAGCAGAGGAGAGCAGAGGAGAGCAGAGGAGAACAGAGGAGAGCAGAGGAGAGCAGAGGAGAACAGAGGAGAACAGAGGAGAACAGAGGAGAGCAGAGGAGAACAGAGGAGAGCAGAGGAGAGCAGAGGAGAACAGAGGAGAGCAGAGGAGAGCAGAGGAGAAGAGAGGAGAGCAGAGGAGAACAGAGGAGCAGGAGAACAGAGGAGAACAGAGGGGAGCAGAGGAGAGCAGAGGAGAGCAGAGGAGAGCAGAGGAGAACAGAGGAGAGCAGAGGAGAACAGAGGAGAACAGAGGAGAGCAGAGGAGAACAGAGGAGCAGGAGAACAGAGGAGAACAGAGGGGAGCAGAGGAGAGCAGAGGAGAGCAGAGGAGAGCAGAGAACAGAGGAGAGCAGAGGAGAACAGAGGAGAGCAGAGGAGAACAGAGGAGAACAGAGGAGAGCAGAGGAGAACAGAGGAGAGCAGAGGAGAACAGAGGAGAACAGAGGGGAGCAGAGGAGCAGGAGAGGAGAGCAGAGGAGAACAGAGGAGAGCAGAGGAGAACAGAGGAGAGCAGAGGAGAGCAGAGGAGAACAGAGGAGAACAGAGGGGAGCAGAGGAGCAGGAGAGGAGAGCAGAGGAGAGCAGAGGAGAACAGAGGAGAACAGAGGAGAGCAGAGGAGAACAGAGGAGAAGAGAGGAGACCAGAGGAGAGCAGAGGAGAACAGAGGAGAGCAGAGGAGAGCAGAGGAGAGCAGAGGAGAACAGAGGAGAACAGAGGAGAGCAGAGGAGAGCAGAGGAGAACAGAGGAGAACAGAGGAGAGCAGAGGAGAGCAGAGGAGAGCAGGAGAGCAGAGGAGAGCAGAGGAGAACAGAGGAGAGCAGAGGAGAACAGAGGAGAGCAGAGGAGAGCAGAGGAAAGCAGAGGAGAGCAGAGGAGAACAGAGGAGAGCAGAGGAGAACAGAGGAGAGCAGAGGAGAGCAGAGGAGAACAGAGGAGAACAGAGGAGAACAGAGGAGAGCAGAGGAGAACAGAGGAGAGCAGAGGAGAGCAGAGGAGAACAGAGGAGAGCAGAGGAGAGCAGAGGAGAAGAGAGGAGAGCAGAGGAGAACAGAGGAGCAGGAGAACAGAGGAGAACAGAGGGGAGCAGAGGAGAGCAGAGGAGAGCAGAGGAGAGCAGAGGAGAACAGAGGAGAGCAGAGGAGAACAGAGGAGAACAGAGGAGAGCAGAGGAGAACAGAGGAGCAGGAGAACAGAGGAGAACAGAGGGGAGCAGAGGAGAGCAGAGGAGAGCAGAGGAGAGCAGAGGAGAGCAGAGGAGAGCAGAGAACAGAGGAGAGCAGAGGAGAACAGAGGAGAGCAGAGGAGAACAGAGGAGAGCAGAGGAGAACAGAGGAGAGCAGAGGAGAACAGAGGAGAACAGAGGGGAGCAGAGGAGCAGGAGAGGAGAGCAGAGGAGAACAGAGGAGAGCAGAGGAGAACAGAGGAGAGCAGAGGAGAGCAGAGGAGATCGGAGGAGAACAGAGGGGAGCAGAGGAGCAGGAGAGGAGAGCAGAGGAGAGCAGAGGAGAACAGAGGAGAACAGAGGAGAACAGAGGAGAACAGAGGAGAGCAGAGGAGAGCAGAGGAGAACAGAGGAGAAGAGAGGAGAGCAGAGGAGAAGAGAGGAGAAGAGAGGAGAACAGAGGAGAGCAGAGGAGAGCAGAGGAGAACAGAGGAGAACAGAGGAGAACAGAGGAGAGCAGAGGAGAAGAGAGGAGAGCAGAGGAGAAGAGAGGAGAACAGAGGAGAACAGAGGAGAGCAGAGGAGCAGGAGAGGAGCAGGAGAGGAGCAGGAGAAAGGTTATGTTCATGTGTTTCGTTAGTTTGAGTTATTGTACTGTTTGCACTCTAGCCGCCTGTGTGGCCTACGTGTAACGACTCGGAGCAAACCCAGCATAGCGGTTTGGATCCTTCGAGGAACATCGTGTGGTTTAATCTGAGAGTCTGCGGGTGTTTTTACCAGGGCAAACTCATCCTACCTTCGCCTCACATGAACGTGCCAAACGGACATCGACCACACAGGGAACTCAACCGAGGAGCCGTGGAGGAGCCGTGGAGGAGCCGTGGTTTCCACGTGGTTATCAGACGAACAGCAGGACGCGGATCCCTCAACACTACAACGACCAGGGTGGGCAGGGAGGGCAGAGGGGGGGGGGGGTACAGACCTGCCGCTCCCTGAATGCTCCTAAAATTGCATCTATTCGCATTAAAATGAGTTTTAGATCAATTGCACAAAAAGAGTTAGGATAAGATCTCCCTAAAACGACCATGAGAGGTCAAAATGACCGCGCGTAACTTGCACGATGGTCGTGTCAGTATTCATGACGTGTGTTGGTGGCGTCATTTCCTTCGTGAAGTTCGTTGCTCGGTCCTAGAAACACACTAGCGCCCTCCAGTGGAGAGAAATAGTCTACACTTGATGTGTGATGATGTCCAACATGTCTGGTTACAGACGCACCATGACTACCACCGAGGCGCTGCAGGATTTCCAGGCGCTGGACAGCGGCCATTTTAAACTGCTTAGAAATAGTATTAAAGTTGTTGAAATGTTAATTTTGGTGTCAGTTAGTTTCTTAACAGACATATTAGCATATGTAATGCATTAATATATCAACTGGGTGTTTATCTTGACACAGTAGAGAGTGTAAAAACCGCGGCGGTCATTTGACCGCCCCCGGTCATTCTAGTCGTTCTAGTAGTTTTTAAAAAAATATATTTCTGATTTTCCCCTTTTTTCTCCCAGTTTAGTGGCCAGTCGCTCCCTATTCTAGGTCAAACACCCCCCTCGTACTGCATGCGTTCGCCAACTGCACCTCTCCGGCCAGCGGTCTGGACGGGAATCCAGGCCCAACCAGGTGCATGGATAAGTAGACACGTTGGCCCTTGGCTAACGGGTCGGACCCTTTAGTCGACTGGTTAACCTTGTGGCTTGCGGCGTTGGAGACACTGGTTCGCGTCCCGGCTGTGGCGGTTCCCGGGCTGCCCCCTTAATGCCCTACAGTATTATAGCTGGTAGAACGTTAACTTTGGTGTCAGTCGTTTCCCAACAGACACAGTAACATATACAATGCACTAATTGGGTATTTATCTTGACACAATAGAGAGTTTAAAAACCGGCCGCCATTTTGACCGCCCGTGGTCGTTTTGGGTAGGGGTGAAATCCCGGTCGTTGGAACCTCTCAGGTCAGCGTCCCCACTGACCACAGGAGGAGGATTTAGGGCCCTTTCACACTTATGTTGTTTAGTCGGGACTTTCAGACTTTCCAGAAAAGTCCGAACCAGATTGCTCGGTGTGAAACCTCTTGGACCGGGGTACAGGGATCAAAGACTCGGTCTTTGGTCCAAGCTCAGGAGGTAGTCTCGGTTCAGACCAAGGTTCATGAATGTCTAATGTGAAATCAAAGGTTCGGACTTTCGGATCGATCATAGGAAGTGATAAAACAAACACAAACGGTAACACCCGGCAACAACGAGCGTGCCTGGCGGCAACAACGAGCCAAAAGTTCAAGTCAAGGTCCGCTGGTATGAAAGCAAAAGTGCTGAACCTAATGACTATAAAATAACAGATGTGAAAGCCCCAGAACCAGACTCTGGTTCAGACCTTGGTTTGGACTTTCAAGTGTGAAAGGGACCCACACCAGACAACCTCTCACCTCGCCACATGATGGAGACAGGCCAATCACTTGAACTGATCGACTCAAATCTCTCCCTCTCTCTCTCTCGCTCCTCTTCCTCCCTCTCTCTCTCTCGCTCCTCTTCCTCCCTCTCTCTCGCTCCTCTTCCTCCCTCTCTCTCCCCCTCCCCCCTCTCATCCTCTCTTGTTATAATCATTATTTACTTTTGAACTTTACAGGAAAGAAGAACGAGTTTTATTGGAGGCCTTCTTGATTCTCTCTCTCTCTCTCTCTCTCTCTCTCTCTCTCTCTCTCTCCCTCTCTCTGTCTCTCTCTCACACACACACACACACACACACACACACACACACACACATAGAGCGCCACACGCTGGTCTCTTATGTAAGCTCATCAGTCTCTAGAACGCCTGCCTGCCTGCAGTGTAACTGTCCCTACTTCTGTAAATGGGAATTCCTGGTAATGATCGCCTAACATGGAGTCATGCAGTTCATATTATTCAGCAGATGTTTTATGAAGAACACTTCAACTCTCATCCGTGCCAAAAAAAACGACTGAATTATTCAAATTCAGATTTACTGCGTTGTTTGCAGTGACCACACTGCCATCTAGTGACCACTTTCGGTAGGACAAGCGTCTGAGTTACTGATATAATGCCCATTATGTATTGATTTTCTTTAAAATTAATAATTTATGCGTCATCTAGTAATGATTTGAATACTAGTGTGTTGTAGAAAGGAAATGTAGCTTGTGGCCACAGCTGACAGCGTTAGGGCTTTATTGTCTTCATTCTGTATTCACTTGTGTGATTATTATCACGCAACTTCTTAATGTTTACCCATATATTTACACAATGTGTCAATGCTGTCGACAGAAATGAGAGAGGACCAGGCTCATTAAAAGTGCACAGCCTTCAAATATGATCCCTACATAGGACAGTAATAAAATAATTCTTCATTTGAAGGCAGGATAGTCTGTCTTCTTACTCATGTAGAGAAATTAACCCGCAGAAATCGATGTTCCTTCATAAGCCTGCGAAAGCTTCACCTTTTGTTTAACATCCACCCACAACGACAAAAAGTTGTGAGTGTTCTTCATTCTGTCGTCGTACAGATGAAACGATAACTCATCTGTTTCGGGGCTGTGCCTTTAGTCAGACTTGTTGGTATGACCTTAACCTGTTGTGGAACAGAACCTTAGACACTCAGCTCAAACTCAACGCCGAATTCATTTTATCTGGTCTATGTGATGATGATGATGACATGCCTGCCAAGAAGATGTCCGTCGTTAACCTTCTTTCTCTATTAGCAAGATTAAACATACACGTCAGCGAATCTGCAAAACAGAGACCCAACCTCACAGTTTTCACGTCTCCTGTAAACTCCCGGACACAGTAAAATCCTACCCGGGAACAGTAAAATCCTACCCGGACACAGTGAACTGCTACCCGGACACAGTAAAATCCTACCCGGACACAGTAAAATCCTACCCGGACACAGTAAAATCCCGGACCGGACACAGTAAAATCCTACCTGGGAACAGTAAAATCCTACCCGGGAACAGTAAAATCCTACCCGGACACAGTAAAATCCTACCCGGACACAGTAAAATACTACCCGGACACAGTAAAATCCTACCTGGGAACAGTAAAATCCTACCCAGACACAGTAAACTGCTACCTGTGCAAAGTAAAATCATCTCCGGACACAGTAAACTGCTACCTGGGAACAGTAAAATCCTACCCGGGAACAGTAAAATCCTACCTGGACACAGTAAAATCCTACCCGGACACAGTAAAATCCTACCCGGGAACAGTAAAATCCTACCCGAACACAGTAAAATCCTACCCGGACACAGTAAAATCCTACCCGGACACAGTAAAATCCTACCCGGGAACAGTAAATTCCTACCCGGACACTAAAATCCTACCCGAACACAGTAAAATCCTACCCGGACACAGTAAAATCCGGACGGTTGCAGTCAGTTGAAGGGTGGGGATACCTGCAGTCAGTTGAAGGGTGGGGACACCTGCAGTCAGTTGAAAGGTGGGGATACCTGCAGTCAGTTGAAGGGTGGGGATAGCTGCAGTCAGTTGAAGGGTGGGGACACCTGCAGTCAGTTGAAGGGTGGGGATACCTGCAGTCAGTTGAAGGGTGGGGATACCTGCAGTCAGTTGAAGGGTGGGGACACCTGCAGTCAGTTGAAGGGTGGGGACACCTGCAGTCAGTTGAAGGGTGGGGATACCTGCAGTCAGTTGAAGGGTGGGGATACCTGCAGTCAGTTGAAGGGTGGGGACACCTGCAGTCAGTTGAAGGGTGGGGACACCTGCAGTCAGTTGAAGGGGGGTGATACCTGCAGTCAGTTGAAGGGTGGGGATACCTGCAGTCAGTTGAAAGGTGGGGACACCTGCAGTCAGTTGAAGGGTGGGGATACCTGCAGTCAGTTGAAGGGTGGGGACACCTGCAGTCAGTTGAGACTGAAGAGGTCAGTTGGATGATGATGAGACGTTTCTCCTACTAAACGTTGTGTCCAGATGAACTGATTCACCTTTCTGTGATACCTGCCTTCTTTTTCCTCATTTGGCTGCTATGATGAAGATGGAAAACACCATGCACCCGGTCAATTTTCCTGGCAAAGTCCTACCAGTCACCAACCTACTACTACTACTACTACTACTACTTTCAGCTGCTCCCGTTAGGGGGCGCCACAGTATATCATCGGTTTCCATCTCTTCCTGTCCTCTGCATCTTCCTCTGTCACACCAGTCACCTGCATGTCCTCCCTCACCACATCCATAAACCTCCTCTTTGGCCTTCCTCTTCTCCTCTTCCCTGGCAGCTCCATATTCAGCATCCTTCTCCCAGTATACCCAGCATCTCTCCTCCTCCACACATGTCCACACCATCTCCATCTTGTCTCTCTTGCTGCCAGTCACCAACCATTCACATCAAATGCTACTGAAGCCTGCAGGATCCTGAGTCCTGGATTTAAGCCTACTTGGTTTGAGTCTTTAACTCGACTCTGATATTCGTCTGCCGATTAGAGGAGGGAGGTTACTTCTGATTCATCTCACCCACATACAACATACTTCCATTCTCAGACTTTGCACGGACACTAAATCCCAAACGTTCCAACGCACTTTGAGCCGTCTTGCAGGGAGATTAGTGGGGACAAAATAATAATAATAAGGTAACCGGGGGCATTTCTCAGTCCATGAAAAGAAAGCATTACCAGTTTTATGGGTATTTACTCTGTCAATACTTACTCTTTGACAAAGGTTTGAAGCTGGGTCTTTATTGATCTCTGGGCCTGGTCAAACAAGATCTGTGGAAAGAGAAGAAGGATGAACAGGAAGAGAAGAAGGATGAACAGGAAGAGAAGAAGGATGAACAACCGAGCACCAGGCTACAAGGCTCTGCACTCAACCCCTTTTATCTTATGACGAATTTCTTCGCAACAAGAAAACAACGACGACTAAAAACCCGAAATGCTGAGTTTCCAGGTTGTGTTGTGCGAGTCAGCATTCCCCATCTTGCATATCAGGGTGTTGCCCAACAAGGTGCGGTTTAGCAGAAGTGAAGGCTGCTAAATTTACTGGGAAAGGGCTGACTTGGTAAACCCCCTCACAAACACACCAACACAACAAGCAAAACAGGTGTTGTGCTGTTTGCGCTTTTTTTGTCGTTGTTGTTAAGCGATTTAACCTGCGTACTTCCTTAAAACTGAATCTGAAACTCGGCTAAAGGCCAACAAACGGCTCTTGTGAATGAGGTCTGCAGTGTGAATCCTCGATGGCGGGTGGCAGGGCCGACATGGACAGTGCTGTGTGCAACAGGACACATCATGTGAGCGGTCAGAAGTCATCTGGGAGTCAGCTGATGTGACCACAGTCTCGGCTGCTGAGTCATCGTCTCGACCGCTGGCCTGTGGCTCCTCCCGACTTGCAGAGGAGCAAACCCGGAGGCTCATGAGACGACAAACGATGGAGTCTCTCCACCTTTGAGTCAAGGCTCGGCCTCTGTGACTCCTGTCACACACGTGGTTTTAGACGGCGACCAGTGAGCCCAACTCGCCGGGTTCAGGCAGGACGTGGTCCTGCCTTGCCCAGAACACCTCATCTGTCCAGAACGGGTCGGGAGCACAGCTGAGACAACCCCATTTCTAAGCTGGGGCAGACTTTACAAGGTTCCCGCTCTTTCTGGGAAATCATTTCCCGGGACTTTTCAAGGACACTTTCCATGACTTTAGCTTGGATATTCATGACCGCTGTTGCTGAGCTGTTGAGCTGTTACTCATCTCAGCTGCTCAGCTGATATTTATGATAAAAACATGCCAATTTCATGGGGTGGTGCGGGTGGCGTGGGGGTCTATTCCGGTGCCTACCAACACGGGGCTCGCTGGTTCAAATCCCCGTGTTACCTCCAGCTTGATCGGGCATCCCTACAGACACAACTGGCCGTGTCTTCAAGTGGGAAGCCGGATGTGGGTATGTGTCCTGGTCGCTGCACTAGCGCCTCCTCTGGTCGGTTGGGGCGCCTGTTTGACGGGGAAGGGGAACTGCGGGGAATAGCGTGATCCTCTCACGCGCTACGTCCCCCTGGTGAAACTCCTCACTGTCAGGTGAAAAGAAGCGGCTGGTGACTCCACATGTATGGGAAGAGACATGTGGTAGTCTGCAGCCCTCCCCGGATCAGCAGAGGGGGTGGAGCAGAGACCGGGATGGCTCGGAAGCGTGGAGTAATTGGCCAGGTACAAGTGGGGAGAAAAAGGGGGAAACCCCCCAAAAAATAAAAAAAATATGGCAATTTCATAACCTAACTTCACAACTTTCCTTGACTTTTTTCAATGTTTCCTGGACATCTGATCAATTCTATTTTTTTCAGGTCTTTTCCAGACCTGGAAAACTAGTCTATACATTTCCAGGTTTTCCAGGATACATGCTGTACTGAAGCTGGCCATGTGCTCCGACACAAACGGTGAACTGTTCCATCCATCCATTATCCAAACCGCTCATCCTGCTCTCAGGGTCGCGGGATGCTGGAGCCCATCCCAGCAGCCACTGGGCGGCAGGCGGGGAGACACCCTGGACGGGCCGCCGGGCCACCACAGGGCCAGGGTGCCGTTATTAGGAGTAACTGACAGTAACGGTAACAGGGTGGACTGTTACTGGTTTTAAACACACAGGAGTTGCAATGAAACCGTCCTTTTCCACAGACACAGGAATAAATGCTTATTCGGTGTGCATGAGCTGCACTAGTCATTTTCTCATTATGACGTTGTTTAGCTAGCGCGCTAATCTGCTGGAATGCAAACCGAGACATTCCGCCCCTCGGTTAACCTCCACCGAGCCGATCAGGACCGACAGAGAGGAAGTGTCCTCAGAGGACTGAAGACAAACAAACTGTCTCATATTCAGGAATGGTGCACACCTAATAATGCCTTCCACAATTCATCTGCTGGCTATTGTATCTATGATATCTGTTATATCTATGATATCTACTGTATCTATGATATCTGTTATATCTATGATATCTACTGTATCTATGATATCTGTTATATCTATGATATCTATTGTATCTATTATATCTGTTATATCTATGATATCTACTGTATCTATGATATCTGTTATATCTATGATATCTACTGTATCTATGATATCTGTTATAGCTATGATATCTATTATATCTGTTATATCTATGATATCTATTGTATCTATTATATCTGTTATATCTATGATATCTACTGTATCTATGATATCTGTTATATCTATGATATCTATTGTATCTATTATATCTATTATATCTATTATATCTGTTATATCTATTATACCTATTGTATCTATTATATCTGTTATAGCTATGATACTATTGTATCTATGATATCTGTTATAGCTATGATATCTATTATATCTGTTATATCTATGATATCTACGACAACCATTATATCTATAACTGTTATATCTATTATATCTATGATATGTATTATAGCTATGATAACTATTATATCTATGATATGTATTATAGCTATTATATCTATGGTATGTATTATAGCTATGATAACTATTATATCTATGATATCTATTATATCTATTCTATTATATCTATTCAAGGTAAAAAGGGTTTAATTTGAATTTATTCTATTAATTTTTTTTTGCCCCCTTTTTCTCTCCAATTGTACCTGGCCAATTACCCCACTCTTCCGAGCCATCCCGGTCTCTGCTCCACCCCCTCTGCTGATCCGGGGAGGGCTGCAGACTACCACATGCCTCCTCCCATACATGTGGAGTCACCACCCGCTTCTTTTCACCTGACAGTGAGGAGTTTCACCAGGGGGACGTAGCGCGTGGGAGGATCACGCTATTCCCCCCAGTTCCCTTCCCCGCCAAACAGGTGCCCCAACCAACCAAAGGAGGCGCTAGTGCAGCGATCAGGACACATACCCACATCCGGCTTCCCACCCAAAGACACGGCCAATTGTGTGTGTAGAGACGCCCAACCAAGCCGGAGGTAACACAGGGATTCGAACTTGCGATCCCCGTGTTGGTAGTTGATGGAATAGACCGCCACGCCACCCGGATGCCCACACATTCTTGTTGTAAGGGACGACAACAAGGTTTGATAGACAAACACACTAACAAATACAGTTATATTGTGGCTCATCAACCAGCGACAGTGTGAGACAGATGTTGTCAGTGTCCAGCTGCAGGACACTGCTGCCGGTGGTCTCAATCACCTCATCTAGGATCATTACAGCCTCATGCCAGCAGAGGCGCTCCCATCCTTCCCCACAGATGAACGATTATGAAACAGGATGGCGAAGGAATAACGATGAACCAGAAGGAAAGACAGCACCCAGAGTAAAGACAGAAGAGAGTGATAGAGACAGAAGAGAGTGATAAAGACAGAAGAGAGTGATAAAGACAGAAGAGAGTGATAAAGACAGGAGAAAGTGATACAAACAGAAGAGAGTGATAAAGACAGAAGAGAGTGATAAAGACAGCAGAGAGTGATAAAGACAGAAGAGAGTGATAAAGACAGAAGAGAGTGATAAAGACAGGAGAGAGTGATAAAGACAGGAGAGAGTGATAAAGAGAGAAGAGAGTGATAAAGACAGGAGAGAGTGATAAAGACAGGAGAGAGTGATAAAGACAGGAGAGAGTGATAAAGACAGGAGAGAGTGATAAAGACAGGAGAGAGTGATAAAGACAGGAGAGAGTGATAAAGACAGGAGAGAGTGATAAAGAGAGAAGAGTGATAAAGACAGAAGAGAGTGATAAAGACAGGAGAAAGTGATACAAACAGAAGAGAGTGATAAAGACAGAAGAGAGTGATAAAGACAGGAGAAAGTGATACAAACAGAAGAGAGTGATAAAGACAGGAGAAAGTGATACAAACAGAAGAGAGTGATAAAGACAGAAGAGAGTGATAAAGACAGGTGAAAGTGATACAAACAGAAGAGAGTGATAAAGACAGTAGAGAGTGATAAAGACAGGAGAGAGTGATAAAGACAGGAGAAAGTGATAAAAACAGAAGAGAGTGATAAAGACAGGAAAGAGTGATAAAGACAGAAGAGTGATTAAGACAGAAGAGTGACAAAGACAGAAGAGAGTGATAAAGACAGGAGAAAGTGATACAAACAGAAGAGAGTGATAAAGACAGGAGAAAGTGATACAAACAGAAGAGAGTGATAAAGACAGGAGAAAGTGATACAAACAGAAGAGAGTGATAAAGACAGGAGAAAGTGATAAAGACAGAAGAGAGTGATAAAGACAGGAGAAAGTGATACAAACAGAAGAGAGTGATAAAGACAGGAAAGAGTGATAAAGACAGAAGAGTGATAAAGACAGAAGGGTGATAAAGACAGGAGAGTGATAAAGACAGGAGAAAGTGATACAAACAGAAGAGAGTGATAAAGACAGAAGAGAGTGATAAAGACAGCAGAGAGTGATAAAGACAGAAGAAAGTGATAAAGACAGGAGAGAGTGATAAAGACAGAAGAGTGTGATAAAGACAGGAGAGAGTGATAAAGACAGGAGAGAGTGATAAAGACAGGAGAGAGTGATAAAGACAGAAGAGAGTGATAAAGACAGAAGAGAGTGATAAAGACAGAAGAGAGTGATAAAGACAGGAGAGAGTGATAAAGACAGGAGAGAGTGATAAAGAGAGAAGAGTGATAAAGACAGAAGATAGTGATAAAGACAGAAGAGTGATAAAGACAGAGGAGAGTGATAAAGACAGAAGAGAGTGATAAAGACAGAAGAGAGTGATAAAGACAGGAGAAAGTGATACAAACAGAAGAGAGTGATAAAGACAGAAGAGAGTGATAAAGAGAGAAGAGTGATAAAGACAGAAGATAGTGATAAAGACAGGAGAAAGTGATACAAACAGAAGAGAGTGATAAAGACAGAAGAGAGCGATAAAGACAGGAGAAAGTGATACAAACAGAAGAGAGTGATAAAGACAGAAGAGAGTGATAAAGACAGGAGAAAGTGATAAAGACACAAGAGAGTGATAAAGACAGGAAAGAGTGATAAAGACAGAAGAGTGGTAAAGACAGAAGAGTGATAAAGACAGAAGAGTGATAAAGACAGAGGAGAGTGATTAAGACAGAAGAGAGTGATAAAGACAGAAGAGAGTGAGAAAGACAGAAGACTGGTAAAGACAGGAGAGAGTGATTAAGACAGAAGAGCGTGATAAAGACAGAAGAGAGTGATAGTCAGAAGAGAGTGATAAAGACAGAAGAGTGATAAAGACAGAAGAGTGATAAAGACAGAGGAGAGTGATTAAGACAGAAGAGAGTGATAAAGACAGAGGAGAGTGATTAAGACAGTAGAGAGTGATTAAGACAGAAGAGAGTGATAAAGACAGAAGAGTGGTAAAGACAGGAGAGAGTGATTAAGATAGAAGAGAGTGATAAAGACAGAAGAGTGGTAAAGACAGGAGAGAGTGATTAAGATAGAAGAGAGTGATAAAGACAGAAGAGTGGTAAAGACAGGAGAGAGTGATAGACAGAAGAGAGTGATACAGACAGGAGAGAGTGATAGACAGAAGAGAGTGATAAAGACAGGAGAAAGTGATACATACAGAAGAGATTGATAAAGTCAGAAGAGAGTGATAAAAACAGGAGAAAGTGATTCAAACAGAAGAGAGTGATAAAGAGAGGAGAAAGTGATACAAACAGAAGAGAGTGATAAAGACACAAGAGAGTGATAAAGACAGGAGAAAGTGATACAAACAGAAGAGAGTGATAAAGACACAAGAGAGTGATAAAGACAGGAGAAAGTGATAAAAACAGAAGAGAGTGATAAAGACAGGAAAGAGTGATAAAGACAGAAGAGTGATTAAGACAGAAGAGTGATAAAGACAGAAGAGTGATAAAGACAGAAGAGAGTGATAAAGACAGAAGAGTGGTAAAGACAGGAGAGAGTGGTTAAGACAGAAGAGAGTGATAAAGACAGGAGAGAGTGATAAAGAGAGAAGAGTGATAAAGACAGAAGAGAGTGATAAAGACAGAAGAGAGTGATAAAGACAGGAGAAAGTGATACATACAGAAGAGATTGATAAAGTCAGAAGAGAGTGATAAAAACAGAAGAGAGTGATAAAGACAGAAGAGAGTGATAAAGACAGGAGAAAGTGATACAAACAGAAGAGAGTGATAAAGTCAGAAGAGAGTGATAAAGACAGGAGAAAGTGATTCAAACAGAAGAGAGGGATAAAGACAGAAGAGTGATAAAGACAGTAGAGAGTGATAAAGACAGGAGAGAGTGATAAAGACAGAAGAGAGTGATAAAGACAGTAGAGAGTGATAAAGACAGAAGAGAGTGATAAAGACAGTAGAGAGTGATAAAGACAGTAGAGAGTGATAAAGACAGAAGAGAGTGATAAAGACAGTAGAGAGTGATAAAGACAGTAGAGAGTGATAAAGACAGAAGAGAGTGATAAAGACGGGAGAGAGTGATAAAGACAGAAGAGAGTGATAAAGACAGTAGAGAGTGATAAAGACAGAAGAGAGTGATAAAGACAGAAGAGAGTGATAAAGACAGGAGAGAGTGATAGACAGAAGAGAGTGATACAGACAGGAGAGAGTGATAGACAGAAGAGAGTGATAAAGACAGGAGAAAGTGATACATACAGAAGAGATTGATAAAGTCAGAAGAGAGTGATAAAAACAGGAGAAAGTGATTCAAACAGAAGAGAGTGATAAAGACAGAAGAGAGTGATAAAGACAGGAGAAAGTGATACAAACAGAAGAGAGTGATAAAGACACAAGAGAGTGATAAAGACAGGAGAGAGTGATAAAGACAGGAGAGAGTGATAAAGACAGGAGAGAGTGATAAAGAGAGAAGAGAGTGATAAAGACAGAAGAGAGTGATAAAGACAGAAGAGAGTGATAAAGACAGGAGAGAGTGATAAAGACAGGAGAGAGTGATAAAGAGAGAAGAGTGATAAAGACAGAAGATAGTGATAAAGACAGGAGAGAGTGATAAAGAGAGAAGAGTGATAAAGACAGAAGAGAGTGATAAAGACAGAAGAGAGTGATAAAGACAGGAGAAAGTGATACAAACAGAAGAGAGTGATAAAGACAGAAGAGAGTGATAAAGAGAGAAGAGTGATAAAGACAGAAGATAGTGATAAAGACAGGAGAAAGTGATACAAACAGAAGAGAGTGATAAAGACAGAAGAGAGCGATAAAGACAGGAGAAAGTGATACAAACAGAAGAGAGTGATAAAGACAGAAGAGAGTGATAAAGACAGGAGAAAGTGATAAAGACACAAGAGAGTGATAAAGACAGGAAAGAGTGATAAAGACAGAAGAGTGGTAAAGACAGAAGAGTGATAAAGACAGAAGAGTGATAAAGACAGAGGAGAGTGATAAAGACAGAAGAGAGTGAGAAAGACAGAAGAGAGTGATAAAGACAGGAGAAAGTGATTAAGACAGAAGAGCGTGATAAAGACAGAAGAGAGTGATAGTCAGAAGAGAGTGATAAAGACAGAAGAGTGATAAAGACAGAAGAGTGATAAAGACAGAGGAGAGTGATTAAGACAGAAGAGAGTGATAAAGACAGAGGAGAGTGATTAAGACAGTAGAGAGTGATTAAGACAGAAGAGAGTGATAAAGACAGAAGAGTGGTAAAGACAGGAGAGAGTGATTAAGATAGAAGAGAGTGATAAAGACAGAAGAGTGGTAAAGACAGGAGAGAGTGATTAAGATAGAAGAGAGTGATAAAGACAGAAGAGTGGTAAAGACAGGAGAGAGTGATTAAGACAGAAGAGAGTGATAAAGACAGGAGAGAGTGATAGACAGAAGAGAGTGATACAGACAGGAGAGAGTGATAGACAGAAGAGAGTGATAAAGACAGGAGAAAGTGATACATACAGAAGAGATTGATAAAGTCAGAAGAGAGTGATAAAAACAGGAGAAAGTGATTCAAACAGAAGAGAGTGATAAAGACAGGAGAAAGTGATACAAACAGAAGAGAGTGATAAAGACACAAGAGAGTGATAAAGACAGGAGAAAGTGATACAAACAGAAGAGAGTGATAAAGACACAAGAGAGTGATAAAGACAGGAGAAAGTGATAAAAACAGAAGAGAGTGATAAAGACAGGAAAGAGTGATAAAGACAGAAGAGTGATTAAGACAGAAGAGTGATAAAGACAGAAGAGTGATAAAGACAGAAGAGAGTGATAAAGACAGAAGAGTGGTAAAGACAGGAGAGAGTGGTTAAGACAGAAGAGAGTGATAAAGACAGGAGAGAGTGATAAAGAGAGAAGAGTGATAAAGACAGAAGAGAGTGATAAAGACAGAAGAGAGTGATAAAGACAGGAGAAAGTGATACATACAGAAGAGATTGATAAAGTCAGAAGAGAGTGATAAAAACAGAAGAGAGTGATAAAGACAGAAGAGAGTGATAAAGACAGGAGAAAGTGATACAAACAGAAGAGAGTGATAAAGTCAGAAGAGAGTGATAAAGACAGGAGAAAGTGATTCAAACAGAAGAGAGGGATAAAGACAGAAGAGTGATAAAGACAGTAGAGAGTGATAAAGACAGGAGAGAGTGATAAAGACAGAAGAGAGTGATAAAGACAGTAGAGAGTGATAAAGACAGAAGAGAGTGATAAAGACAGTAGAGAGTGATAAAGACAGTAGAGAGTGATAAAGACAGAAGAGAGTGATAAAGACAGTAGAGAGTGATAAAGACAGTAGAGAGTGATAAAGACAGTAGAGAGTGATAAAGACAGAAGAGAGTGATAAAGACAGAAGAGAGTGATAAAGACAGTAGAGAGTGATAAAGACAGTAGAGAGTGATAAAGACAGAAGAGAGTGATAAAGACAGTAGAGAGTGATAAAGACAGTAGAGAGTGATAAAGACAGAAGAGAGTGATAAAGACGGGAGAGAGTGATAAAGACGGGAGAGAGTGATAAAGACAGAAGAGAGTGATAAAGACAGTAGAGAGTGATAAAGACAGAAGAGAGTGATAAAGACAGAAGAGAGT
Source organism: Lampris incognitus (assembly GCF_029633865.1). NCBI lineage: Eukaryota > Metazoa > Chordata > Actinopteri > Lampriformes > Lampridae > Lampris > Lampris incognitus. The sequence continues at coordinate 113,487,188 of NC_079213.1, forward strand.
GATAAAGACAGGAGAGAGTGATAGACAGAAGAGAGTGATACAGACAGGAGAGAGTGATAGACAGAAGAGAGTGATAAAGACAGGAGAAAGTGATACATACAGAAGAGATTGATAAAGTCAGAAGAGAGTGATAAAAACAGGAGAAAGTGATTCAAACAGAAGAGAGTGATAAAGACAGAAGAGAGTGATAAAGACAGGAGAAAGTGATACAAACAGAAGAGAGTGATAAAGACACAAGAGAGTGATAAAGACAGGAGAAAGTGATAAAAACAGAAGAGAGTGATAAAGACAGACAGATAGAGAGAGAGATCGATAGATAGCTAGATAGATAGGTATAGACAGACAGACAGACAGACAGATAGATAGACAGATAGATAGGACAAGTACACACAGACCCATACAGCTAGAACCTGGCCAGGACAACCACAGTCCTCTGCTGCTGGTCAGTGAGTAGATCTAGTGGAACAGCTGGGATAGAAGTGCCTTGCTCATGGGCAACAAAACAACAGCTTAGAAGGGGTGGAAAAATTTTCCTACTGGGTGTTAGCGGGGTCACATTGGGTGTTATGGTGTCATACTGGGTGCTAGCGGGGTCATACCGTGTGGTAGTTGATCATTTCCTGCAGACTCTCAGCAAACTTTGTGAGGCTGGACTGTGGAGAGAGAAGAAGACTTATAAAACCGGGGGTACCCCACCCTTATAAACAATACAGTGACTGCTGGTACCCCACCCTTATAAACAATACAGTGACTGCAGGTACCCCACCCTTATAAACAATACAGTGACTGCAGGTACCCCACCCTTATAAACAATACAGTGACTGCAGGTACCCCACCCTTATAAACAATACAGTGACTGCTGGTACCCCACCCTTATAAAGAATACAGTGACTGCAGGTACCCCACCCTTATAAACAATACAGTGACTGCAGATACCCCACCCTTATAAAGAATACAGTGACTGCAGGTGTCCCCACCCTTATAAACAATACAGTGACTGCAGGTGTCCCCACCCTTATAAACAATGCAGTGACTGCAGGTACCCCACCCTTATAAACAATACAGTGACTGCAGATACCCCACCCTTATAAACAATACAGTGGCTTAACGACCGAAGCCAACGACCAGTTTCATATGCAAATAAGGGCATGACCATTAACTAGGGTTACAGCGGCATTGGGGAATAGTTGCAATCACAGCATTGTAAGACAGTGACAGATGTATGCTTAGCCCCCCCACCCCCTTGGTTCAGGGATGGTCGTTCCCTCTTTGACTCTGTTCAAACGGGCAATTCTCTATCAAGGATGTGCACATCCTCATCCTTGAGAGAGAGGCCACTGGTCTGTAGATGGTGTAGACCGTGGAGTCCTGGTCGGATGAAGGAACGACCATCCAATCCCAGTTTCTTTTCTAACAACCGAGACAGCAGCATCACGATGAACTGAGACAAAGTACACAATAAACACAAAGGGATGAGGAGGAAAAACACCGCTGTTTACCTCAATGACTTCATCTTTGGTGGACTGCTGGGCCAGCTCCCTGATCCCATTAACAAACTGCTTGTTGGCCGAGTTGTAGGCTTTACCTGCATCAATCATCCCAATGCACAGCTTCACCAGCTAGAGAGAGAGAGAGGGAGAGAGGGGGGGAGAGAGAGAGAGGGAGAGAGAGAGGGAGAACAGTGAGGTAAATAAGCATCATAACAGTTCTTGCCATCACTTCAGGACATTGTCTCCTCTTCCAAAGCAGGAAATTTCGAGGTGCCGCCAGCAGCCGTCAGGAAGTCAGCCAGCTCGCGGATAGGTGCCGTATGAACCACTGACAAAAAGGGATGTTTTCATCGATTTCTCAGCAATTAAGAAGAGACACTGGTTTCCTGTCTGAGTCACTGGGAGCGGAGATAATTCGGGGTTATGTAAACTGTCCTGGCTCCTCTCCACCTCCTCCCACGCAGGAGGAGCTGCAGCCCGAATGTAAGAAACACACAGAGGCCTGTTGTGATGTTACCCAGAATTCCCACACATCCCATACAACATTCCCATCTTTGTTTTGGTCTGAATTTGAAGAGTTTCATCTGTGGTTGATAAAACAAACTTTATTAGTCACAGCAGACATGTGGTTCAACAACACAACAAGAAACCAAACACAATAAAACATGACCATACAAACTGTACACAACACACGGGGGGGGGGGGCTTTAATCATGATAACGAACTTCCCATCTAGCCATTATCCGAACTGCTCATCCTGCTCTCAGGGTCACAGGGACGCTGGAGCCTATCCCAGCAGTCACTGGGCGGCAGGCGGGGAGACACCCTGGACAGGCTGCCAGGCCATCACAGGGCCGACACACACAGACACACACACACACACACGCACACTCACACCTAGGGACAATGTAGTACGGCCAAGTCACCTGACCTACATGTCTTTGGACTGTGGGAGGAAACCGGAGCCCCCGGAGGAAACCCACGCAGACACGGGGAGAACATGCAAACTCCATACAGAGGACGACCCGGGATGACCCCCAAGGTTGGACTACCCCGGGGCTCGAACCCAGGACCTTCTTACCTAAATTGGAATAGACATTTTGAATTAAATAGTTTGGACTCAGTTTGTCTGCTGGGTTATCAATACATCATGTGATATAAACATGAGACCACCCAGGTGGTACCAGCAAGTTGTATTTCCAGCTACATTTTTACATTTCCAGTAGATTATGTAGAGTACCACACGGTATCGTAATACTACCGTATCACAATGTATCGTGATACTACCATATCAAAATGTATCATGATACTACCATATCACAATGTATCATGATACTATCATATCACAATGTATCATGATACTATCGTATCACAATGTATCGTGATACTACCGTATCACAATGTATCGTGATACTACCATATCACAATGTATCACAATGTATCATGATACTATCGTATCACAATGTATCGTGATACTACCATATCACAATGTATCACAATGTATCGTGATACTACCATATCACAATGTATCACAATGTATCATGATACTATCGTATCACAATGTATCGTGATACTACCGTATCACAATGTATCGTGATACTACCATATCACAATGTATCACAATGTATCATGATACTATCGTATCACAATGTATCGTGATACTACCATATCACAATGTATCACAATGTATCGTGATACTACCATATCACAATGTATCACAATGTATCATGATACTATCGTATCACAATGTATCGTGATACTACCATATCACAATGTATCGTGATACTACCATATCACAATGTATCACAATGTATCGTGATACTACCATATCACAATGTATCACAATGTATTGTGATACTATCGTATCACAATGTATCGTATCACAATGTATCGTGATACTATCGTATCGTGAGCCATGTAAGGTGATGAGGTCCTTGCCAGTACCCGGCCCTGCATACAGGACAGAGGAACACCAGGCCTCCATCAAACACTCTGCTCTGCTGGTGCTACAGCTCTCAGACGGGTAGTGGATGCAGCTGGACCTGGATTTATGAACCCTGAGGCTGCGGCTGCACTGACTGAAATCTGTTTGCCATGTGAGGACCATTTTAAATGGCTTGACTGCAAAATTAACAAAATCAACAAAAGCAGGCAATGAACCGTTGAACAACTGTTTTTTTTTTGAGGGGGTGGGGGTTTGACTCCCCCCCTTTTTTTCTCCCCAATTGTACCTGGCCAATTACCCCACTCTTCCGAGCCATCCCGGTCACTGCTCCACCCCCTCTGCTGATCCAGGAGGGCTGCAGACTACCACATGTCTCCTCCCATACATGTGGAGTCACCAGCTGCTTCTTTTCACCTGACAGTGAGGAGTTTCACCAGGGGGGCGTAGCGCGGGGGAGGATCACGCTATTAACCCCAATTCCCCCTCCCCCCCGAACAGGCGCCCGACCAACCAGAGGAGGCGCTAATGCAGCGACCAGGACACATACCCACATCCGGCCTCCCACCCGCAGACACGGCCAGTTGTGTTGGTAGGACGCCCGACCAAGCTGGAGGCAACACGGGGATTCGAACTGGTGATCCTCGTGTTGGTAGCCAATGGAATAAACCGCTACGCTACCTCGATGCCCCCGAACAACACAAAAGATTCAGAAGATACACAATTCAATGAAATACAACAACTTTTCATTGAACATGTAAACACTCTGTACTGACTCTGGCCTCCACCCACCGCACCAGCAACACCAGTATCTGATACCAGTCTCAGCAGCAGTCACTTCTTCTTAGTGTGTGTGTGTGTGGGGGAGCGGGAGGGGGGCATGTCTCTCCTTTACTTATATATGCCGTTTCCTGGTTGTTTTGTGTTGTATCTTTAATATCTTGTGTACGTGTCTACTTGTCGGTCATGGAGAGCTCTGTCAATAAATCCTGAACATGAACAGAAGATCCAGCCAGCGTAGCGAGGCCACGTGGCCTTCAGTATGAAGAGCTCACTCACGCAGAGCTTAAAAGGGAAACTGATATCAGATGTCTTTCTGACACACCGACAGCTTTCCAAATACCGGATTTCCATTTGAAGAGAGATGGAGAGGCATGATATGGTAAGCAGGGGAAAGAAAAGAGTGATGGAGAGAGAGAGAGAGAGAGAGAGAGAGAGAGAGAGAGAGAGAGAGAGAGAGAGAGAGAGAGAGAGAGAGAGAGCTAGCAGCCAGGATTATCAGCTTTGCTTTGATTTCTTAGGTAGATGGCAGCCTGCATATCCGGGCTCCTCTGTGGAAGCGTGGGTCCTGCTGGCGGACTCGTGACGAGCTCCTCTGTGGAAGCGTGGGTCCTGCTGGCGGACTCGTGACGAGCTGATGAGTCAATCTAGAGAGCCATATGGAACAGACCCGACCCCCCCATCCACCACCACCACCACACCCAGCTCGTCTATCCTGTTAAAATGCACCGGGTTTGTTGATTTGATCTTTGGTTTTATTTAGCTCACAAATTCCTCTCACCTTGGTCATCACCAAGGCAGGTCTAAGTGCCTTGCTAAAAGACACTTTGACAGGTGTGATAAGAAGGATGAAACTTGCAGGATGAGGCCATGAGAGCATCCTCATATCTAGGACAAACTACAGTGGTGCCTGAAAGTTTGGGAACCCTTTAGAATTTCCTATATTTCTGCATAAATATGACCTAAAACATCATCAGATTTTAATACAAGTCTTAAAAGTAGATAACGAGAACCCAATTAAACAAATGAGACAAAAATATTAAACTTGGTCATTTATTTATTGAGGAAAATGATCCAATATTACGTATCTGTGAGTGGTAAAAGTATGTGAGCCTCTAGGAATAGCAGTTAATCTGAAGGTGAAATTAGAGTCAGGTGTTTTCAATCAATGGGATGACAGTCATGTGTGAGTGGGCACCCTGTTTTATTTAAAGAACAGGGATCTATCAAAGTCTGGTCTTCACAACACATGTTTATGGAGGTGTATCGTGGCAAGAAGAAAGGAGATTTCTGAGGCCCTCAGAAAAAGCATTGTTGATGCTCATCAGGATGGAAGAGGTTACAAAACCACCTCTCAAGAGTTTGGACTCCACCAGTCCACAGTCAGACAGATTGTGTACAAATGAAGGAAATTCAAGACCATTGTTACCCTCCCCAGGAGTGGTCGACCATCAAAGATCACGCCAAGAGCAAGGCGTGTAATAGTCGGCCAGGTCACAAAGGAACCCAGGGTAACTTCTAAGCAACTAAAGGCCTCTCTCACATGGGCTAATGTTAATGTTCATGAGTCCACCATCAGGAGAACACTGAACAACAGTGGTGTGCATGGCAGGGTTGCAAGGAGAAAGCCACTGCTCTCCAAAAAGAACAATGCTGCCCGTCTGCAGTTTGCTAAAGATCACGTGGACAAGCCAGAAGGCTACTGGAAAAATGTTTTGTGGATGGATGAGACCAAAATAGAAGTTTGTGGTTTAAATGAGAAGCGTTATGCTTGGAGAAAGGAAAACACTGCATTCCAGCATAAGAACCTTATCCCATCTGTGAAACATGGTGGTGGTGGTGGTAGTATCATGGCTTGGGCCTGTTTTGCTGCACCTGGGCCAGGACTGCTTGCCATCATTGATGGAATAATGAATTCTGAACTATACCAGCGACTTCTTAAGGAAAATGTCAGGACATCTGTCCATGAACTGAACCTCAAGAGAATGTGGGTCATGCAGCAAGACAACGACCCGAAGCACACAAGTCGTTCCACCAAAGAATGGTTAAAGAAGAATAAAGTTAATGTTTTGGAACGGCCACGTCAAAGTCCCGACCTTCATCCAATCGAAATGTTGTGGAAGCACCTGAAGCGAGCAGTTCATGTGAGGAAACCCACCAACATCCCAGAGGTGAAGCTGTTCTGTACGGAGGAATGGGCTAAAATTCCTCCAAGCTGATGTGCAGGACTGATCAACAGTTACCAGAAACGCTTAGCTGCAGTTATTGCTGCACAAGGGGGGAGGAGGAGGGGGGGGGGTCACACCAGATACTGAAAGCAAAGGTTCACATACTTTTGCCACTCACAGATATGTAATATTGGATCATTCTCCTCAATAAATGTATGACCAAGTACAATATTTTTGTCTCATTTGTTTAACTGGGTTCTCTTTATCTACTTTTAGGACTTGTGTGAAATCTGATGATGTTTTAGGTCATATTTAAGCAGAAATACAGAAAATTCTAAACGGTTCACAAACTTTCAAGCACCACTGTAGTTACTTTGACTGAATACCTCCATATTGATCATGTGATGATATTTAGTGGATGACTATTTGTGCTTCCATAAGATATTTGCACAGCAGTAAATGTTGATAAATGATCATTAGTAATGTGGATATGATGACCAAGCAGGTAGAGACATTCATTGTTCATTTCACTAAAACAGTGGAATAAGTTCAGAAAACTTCTTCACACATCTTCACAAGTTCAGCCATCTTCCCAAGCCGGTGTGGGAAGCTGGTTGCATGAATTCACATTTGCAGCGGCCTCACCCAGTACCGGTATGGGAAGATGGTGGCGCGAACTCATGTTTGTGACGGCCTCACCCAGTATCGTCCATGCAGTGTCTTCATCCACTTCTGTGTCTAAGTTTGTGTTTTCGTTTAATGGGTGGGAGAGCTGGTGCTGGATCGGCTGGGAGAGCTTGGTCTACTGTGTCCTGTGGGCCCAGGGACCACGGCCCTGCCTGGAGCTGCGCCCAAGGAGGAAACACCGAGGGCGGTCTGACAGGACGCGGAAGCGGGGCAGGTTAAGCTAACGGTTAGCCCATGCAGATCGGCAGTTCTGATAACACCGAGGGCGGTCTGGCGGCAGCCTCGCCTAGCATTGACTGTGTTTTTGGGGTCGTCGTGTGGAGTGTGGGGAGGTGTGTCAAAGGTGTCTGGCTGGGAGAGCTGACGTTGGATCAGCTGGGGAAGCTTGGTCTGCTGCTGCCTGGAGCTGCACCTGAAGAGGAAACACCGAGGGCGGTCTGACAGGACGTGGAAGCGGGACAGGCTAAGCTAACTGCTAGCTCATGTAGACCGGCAGTTCTGACAGTCATGCTGGCGTTCGCTCTCTTGGACAGTGATTTTGTCTTTCTTTTTTTTTTTTTGATATGTTGGATATATGTGTTTTTGTCATTTGGATATATGTGTCCTTGTAGTTTGGATGTGTTTTTGTTTTTGTGTTGCACTGCTGTGGGCTGGGGAAATGATATTTCGTTTCATTTCATGTGTGCAGGTGCATGGAATGAAATGACAAATAAATGTTCCTGATTCCTGAAAAATGGTCTCGCTTTACTGTAATGCAGCCTTTAAGACAAGGGAATGACAGCATTTAAGTTGTATCACTATCTTACCACAGCCACAATCCCACAACACACCTAGTCTCACATCAACATATATCCACATACTGACCAGCTCTACTGACACACAGCATTGAGGCTTAACTCTGTTCTGGTCCATGTTTGTGGTTTGAACTACTGACAGAACCTCACGAATCCTCTGCCAGCTTCATTTCATCAGCATTTATGATTCTTTTTCTAAGCATGTCTCAGCTTTCTGATGCAGTTCTTTGCAGACGTGAAATGAAGAATCTCTGCATGAACTACGGTTAAGTCTTGAAACCAGTCCCGAATATAACACGAGACCAGAAATGCCAGTTTTGTGATTAAACTAACCAGCCTGGATGGACTGCATCAACAAACTACAAACTCCAAGAGAAAACATAACATTGGAACAATTAAAGTATGCTGATTTAAGATTAACCTGTATTGTGTGTGTATGTGTCATATGGGGGGCGTAGGAGGACAATAAGGCTATGTTCCAATTCCCATGAAGTGTGGGGGCCAAAGCCAACAGGACACCCTCGGGCCAACTAGGCCACTGGAGTGCCTGAAAAACACCATGAAGATGGGAAACTGGAAAATACAAACACTGCACAGATGCAAAAACATTGCGCAGACAGCAAGAGAAATGACCAGCAGAGACATCGATATGTCATGGGTATCAGTGAAATACACTGGACAGAACAAGGAAAAGTGCAACTTGCAGAAGGAGAAACTATTATCTACTCTAGAACGTCATCAAGAATAAATTTGGATAAAACTGAGATGCTGGTCGTTGACCCTACTAGACACAGAAACCAATTTGATCAAGTAACAGTAACGCTCGACAACTCTGATTTCACAAAGTGTGGCAGCCAAAAATCTCAATGTTATGTTTGATCCCAGCCTTTTGTTTGATAAGCACATTAAAGAAATCACCAAGAATGCTTTTTTTCACTTCTGTAACAGCTAAAATTTGGTCTTTCCTGTCCATGGCTGATGCAGAGACTCTAATACATGCATTTGTTTCATCCAGACTTGATTACTGTAATGTTCAGATTTCAGGTCTGCCACATGCTAGTACTAAAAGTCTTCAGATAGTTCAGAATGCTTCAGCAAGAACCCGAACTAAAACTAGAAAATTTGACCTTATTGCCTCCCTTCATTGGCTTCCTATCCACGTTAGATCAGACTTCAAGGTGTTTCTGCTGACTTATAACATCCTAAATGGGCTTGCCCCATCCTACCTGTCTGATCTCCTTAAACCGTACATTCCATCTTGAGCTCCACACTCTCAAAATACAGGGCTCCTGTGTGTACCCAAAGTTAAACAGAAGTCAGCTGGTGGCAGCAGGGCCTTTTCCTATCAGGCCTCATTCTTATGGAATAACCTGCCTGCTGCTATCAGACAATCAGAATCTGCTGAGTCCTTTAAATCCAAACTTAAAACTTATCTTTTTGTCTTAACCTATAATTGCCTTTAAATTGAGTACTTCATGACCTGTACTGCATGGCGGGTTGGTTTCTGTCTCAATGAATTTACCAACCACTGTTCTGCCGACAAGATCATATATATTGTTGACTATTGTGACTGTTCTCTTTTCTCTCATGTCTTTTCTCTCTCTCTAAATGATGTCTTCCACAGTCTCTTCTCCTGTGCATGTGAATGGTGTGATGCGAGTCTCCCCCATGTGTACATGTAGTCTGTCCTCCTCCTAGGTCTCCATGGTGATGATGGGCCCCACCTGGATCCTGCCTGGCACACTCCTCATCACATTCGTTATATATCTTATAAAGTCATATAATTTCGTTATCCTGTTTCAATGTTGTATCCTCCCCTCTCTTCAATGTGTGACTAATGTCTTCTCTTGTCTCTTCTCCCATGTTTGTGAATCCTATGATATGAGTCTCCCAAGTGTACATGTGTAGTCTGTCCTCCTGCCAGGTCTATGTGATGATGATGGTCCCGTGGCTCAGGTTCTAAGCTGTTCCAGTGGCATCTGGACACTGCTTGGCGTCCTCCTCATCATATTCTTCATATATCTTATAATTCCATTGTAATGTTGTTATCCTCTTTCGAGGGTGTAGTCTGTAAATTGGTTTTATTCTGTACATACAATATCAGCTTTAGCCCCTGAGGCAAATTTGTAAATTGTGGTATTGGGCTATACAAATAAAATTGATTTGACTTGTCTTGACATCAACATAATGACGTGGACTTTGCAGATGATGTAGTACTACTCTCCTCTACCACACAGCAGATTCAGGATAAAATGACAAGACTAGATGAAGAAGCCAGATGGGTGGGACTCAAAATCAACATCGAAAAGACAAAAGTGATGAGGATTAATGAAAGAAACCAGTAAAGAATTAAGACTGATGGACAAGATACTGAAGACGTCGATGAGTTCACTTACTTTGGAGCCACAGTTTGTAAGCAGGTAGGTGGTATGAAGCACCTGAAGAACAGACTCTCAAAAGCCAGGGGTGCATTCATCAGACTAAAAGGACCTGGAGCTCCAACAACATCTCAAGAAGAACAAAGCTGAGACTGTATAAAACGCTGTTTTAATGCCACTGGGAGGCGCCATCCAGTCTGCTGGAAGAATGATGTGTGAAATCACATAGACACAATGCTGAGAAACCCCACCGGTGTCACTCTTCAATACAGAAGAACGTATCTGTCAAGAAACGTGGTATCCAGATGAACTGATTCAACCTTCTTTGATCTTCAACACAGAGTAGACAAAACATGTAAAGCCCAAATCAACTTCCAAGATGGTGCCAGTATGAATTCCAGTCTGAATCATTACTTTATATCAGAATCTGTCTTCCTAACTGGGATTGAATCCAGAACCTGTCGACTGAGCAGCTCCAGTGGAACTGCTGGAGGTTGAATACCTTGCTCAAGTGATCCTCCATAGTAGTTCAGGATTCCAACTATTTTTAGGAAATGATTTTCCATGACTATTCCAGGACATTTTCCAGGACTTTATCTCGGCTATCCACGACAGACAGGCATTGCTGACAGAAGGTCATATTATACACAATTAACTATCAGTGGAAGTCTCAACAGTCTCTAAATGGACTATGTGACTGAACATACCGCCCAAACTGCACACACTGATGGCACATCGCTTTAAAATTCAATTTTTAACCTTACTTTGGGATTTTCCATGACATCAATAATACTTCCAGGAAATTTGATCACTTTTATCACTTTCCAGGTGTTTTCCAAGGATAGAAAACTACTCTATGAATTGTCAGGTTTTCCAGGATGTGTGGGAATCCTGTTTAGTGGGGGGGGGGAGAATGACGTGATGGATTCACTTTCCTCAACTAGGTCAAACCGACCACCTCCTGTCACAAGCCCTGTCCTAAACCCCGCAGGAGCATAGGAAGCATTTACTTACTTTGTCAAGCTTGGACTCCAGCTCACAGACGTCCCCCTCCACTTCCTCTATGGTGGCTCTGTGAGGACAAAACAGAAAGGTATTTCAGTAAACGTGTGGGTGTACGGTTTTATCACCAGTTATGTAAAGATAATATCTGCAGGAGACATATCAGACATTCTACATTAGATGGGCTGGTTTCAAAAGATTCTGGAGGCATCCTGACTATACAGCATGTTAATGAATATGACGTTTTAATAATGTTGTGAGTTCAAGGTCCTTTTCTCCACCTGTTCAATGTAAAGTGTCTCATTAAAGGACAGGTTTCCCTTGCCTACCAACACGAGGATCGCCAGTTCGAATCCCCGTGTTACCTCCAGCTTGGTTGGGCGTCCCTACACACACAATTGGCTGTGTCTGAGGGTGGGAAGCCAAATGTGGGTATGTGTCCTGGTCGCTGCACTAGCGCCTCCACTGGTCAGTCGGGGCGCCTGTTCGGGGGGGGGGGACTGAGGGGGAATAGTGTGATCCTCCCACGTGCTACGGTCCCCTGGTGAAACTCCTCACTGTCAGGTGAGAAGAAGCGGCTGGCGACGGCACGTGTATGGGAGGAGGCGTGTGGTAGTCTGCAGCCCTCCTGGATCAGCAGAGGGGGTGGAGCAGAGACTGGGACAGTGCGGAAGAGTAGGGTAACTGGCCCAGATGGGAAGAAAAAGAGTGAAAATCCCCCACACCCCCCACCAACAAAAGGACAGGTTTCCTTTTTCTGAATCCAGACTTGATCATATTTGTTGTCAGACATCATGTCGATTGGTACAGATCCACCGTCACCCACCTGGTCCATCTGTCTACGGTGTGTTTTCCATTGGCATGTATCCAGACATGGCTGATTCTACAGTGAGCTTCCTCTTTTCCATAAGGAGATGTTGAACATGTTAAGTAGGCCTGCGTTCGGAGGAAGCTAATCTATCCTTTAATCGTGGATTAATTCAAATTACTTATATAATAAGATTAAAAATAAACAAGACGCCCATGCAGATAAACAGAACCCCACACACACACACACACTCGTGACATGAGAGGAACGGTTGAGTGCTGACGTTTTGTTCTTTAAATGGTGACAAAACACTGGCGCAGGAAGAGGAAACTGGGATGACATCACCGCAGAGGACTTCTACTTAACTCTTGCCACAGCTTACCTCCATAAATTAAGTTATGTAACCCTTTATTCTACACTGGCCTTACAGCATTTAAAACCTACTGGCAAGCACTGCAGACACACACCGACGCTCTGCAAGGGCTTCATGAAAACCAGTTTAATACACTGGCCTGGTTAGTACACCGGAAATGCTGTAATGAAGCAATACCGTCACGCAATACAAGATTATCAAAACTCAGTGAGTCAGAACATTTCTAAAAATGTGTCCCTGTTACCGATTCACGCCGGAGCTTCGGTTTTCTCTGGAAGTTGTTGCAGAGTGTTTGCCTTGCGTTTCAGAGTCAGAAAAACTTTGTCATCGTTTCCCCCAGCCCACAGCCGTGCAACACAAAGACAAAAACACATCCAAACTCTACAAGAATACACATATATCCAAACTAACACATATCTAAACTAAACAAAAAAACAAAAAACTAACTGTCCAGGAGAGCGAACGCCAGCCAGGATGACTGTGGGAACTGCCGGTCTGCATGGGCTAGCAGTTAGCTTAGCCTGCCCCGCTTCCACGTCCTGTCAGACCGCCCTCGGTGCTTCCTCTTCGGGCACAGCTCCAGGCAGGGCCGTGGTCCCTGGGCCCACAGGACGCAGCAGACCAAGCCCTCCCCAGCCGATCCAGCACCAGCTCTCCCAGCCACCAAACGAAGACACACTTAGACGCAGATGTGGACAAAGACACTGCACGGACGGTGCTGGGTGAGGCCGCCGCAAATGTAAGCTCGTGCCACCATCTTCCCACACCGGAAGTGGAACTATTCCGCTTTATCCTTATCTATTTCTTTATCCGAGCATTAATCATTGAAGGAAAAGGCAGATTTAACCAAAGCAAGTTTGTCTATCGAAGGACCGTGGAACCAAAACGGTCTGACCACTCTACAAAACACCGTCGACATTTAGTCTGGCCTCTCATATCTGAGGTGGTCTTCAGTTAGCCTTTAGTGCTGATGCTGTCTGTACTGCAGTACACTCCTACAGAGAGCTGGTGTGCAGCTCTGGCAACTCATTAACTAACAATCTGTGACCTGGCCGGGTCTCACGTCTCCAGAAAACCCGTCAGATGTGAATATAACCTACATGAGTACTGAACAGTGAACGTGAACATTATCCACACAGGAATATCACCTGCATCGGGCGGGCCTGTAGCGCCAACCGCTGTCTTCTTTTGCTTCATGTTAATGAACCATTTGTTCTGAGGTGGCTGAAAAATCAACAGAAGCGTCAGAATACCCTAAAGGACAGTTCTGTTTCTTACAACCGGGGTCTTGTTTTCATACTTTTTAAGGGCTATATAAATATATACGCGCTATAGAAATGTATTGCACTATTACTACTGTCATTATTATTACTATTATAGTTTCCCCCCTCTTTTCCTCCCCAATTACCCCATTCTCTGAGCCGTCCCGGTCGCTGCTCCAGCCCCTCTGCTGATCCGGGGAGGGCTGCAGACTACCACATGCCTCCTCCCATACAGGTGGAGTCGCCAGCCGCTTCTTTTCACCTGACAGTGAGGAGTTTCACCAGGGGGACGTAGCATGTGGAGGATCACCCTATTCCCCCCAGTTCCCCCTCCCCCCCCGAACAGATGCCTCGACTGACCAGAGGAGGCACTAGTGCAGCGACCAGGACACATACCCACATCCGGCTTCCCGCCCGCAGACACGGTGTCTGTAGGGACACCCGACCAAGCTGGAGGTAGCACAGGGATTCGAACCGGCGATCTCCATGTTGGTAGACAACGGAATAGACCACTATGCAAGCTGGATGGTCATTATTATTATAGTTTTTGCCATTGTACATATATATATATATATATATATATATATATATATATATATATATATAGTATAAGACATGTCATTTTACTCAACGGCTTAATGCGTCAACATACCGTTGTAAGGCTGTGAGTCCGGTGGTGGTCCCGTGAACAAAATCTCCAAAATTAAGCCGTTGAGTAAAATGATATCATAACTGATATGTACGATCAAAACAAGACCAGGTCAAATCCTAGTGTATGGCTGGACTGTGTGTGATCAATGTCTGAAACTGTGGCCAATTTGTCTAAAGGGATAGTCAGTGGTGGTGTCTGTAATGTGAATTCCTGGATATCAAATGTTCATCTGCAATTTTCTGAAGTGGTTCCAGTAATATTTGTGTTAAAGTGTACTGAAGTAGCATATCACATGACATGGCTAAGCTACAGTCGAGTAAACAAAACCAAAAGAGACTATAAATGCAGTTGCAAGAACAATATTTTCCCTCTCATATCTTGGTATGTTTGATTTGAAACCATCTGTTAACCCCCTTCCTCTTTCATCTGTTTCTATCTGCGGATGTCTCGTTTTTCTATGACTGGCTCTGTATTGACAGACAATGTCAGCAAAGAATGGGTTGTGGCTGCTGACAGCACCATGGATTGTGCATCACTTGCAACCGCTGTCCGCCCTGTCACAAAGTCCAACTCACAAACGGTGTTGTGCTAATGACATTACAGCACAAACATGCCCATAAAGTCTTGCAGCTGCTTGCAATTACCCATGTGGCAAAGTATCAATGGTGGCTTTGCACCAAGAACACAGCAGGCAGGTTCAACGTCTAGCTTAGGTTCAATGTCTAGCTTTAAGTACAACAAGAATTGTTAGACCCGGCAACCTGTATCTGCAAGTGATTTCCATTCCACTATCCAAACCACTTATCCTGCTCTCAGGGTCGCGGGGATGCTGGAGCCTATCCCAGCAGTCATTGGGTGGCAGGCGGGGAGACACCCTGGACAGGCCGCCAGGCCATCACAGGGCCCGCCAGGTTAAATCAGAAAGTGATATTCTCCTTTGAAATATCCGGTCACGAGCACGCCTGGCATGACGATGCCGTCGCCTGGCTGCAGTCACTGCTGCCATGTTGACTGGAAAGTCTGGGCGTCAGTTACCACCAACTTCCTGAACATGCTAATCATTTTATATTCTAATGGATTACGCTTATATAGCACTTTACCTTGATATCCAAAGCACTTCACATTGAATGGGGTAACTCACTTCAACCACAACCACAGCCATTTTGCACCAGAACGCTCACCACACATCAGCTTGAGGTGGAGAGGGAGGAATCATTGAGCCAATTACATGGGGGATGATTAGGTGGCAAGATGGCGAGAGCCAGGTTGGGAATTTTGCCAGGACACCGGGGAACCCCCTACTCTTTGCTATAGGCGCCATGGGATCTTTAATGACCACAAATGAGTCAGGACCTCGGTTTAACATCTCATCCGAAGGACAGCATCTCCTACAGCAGTGTCTCCATCACTGCACTGGGGGTTTATTAATTAGGACCAAAGAGAAGACTGCCCCCTACTAGCCTGCCAACACCACTTCCAGCAGCACCTCCGTTTTCCCATGAGGTCTTCCATCCAAGTACTAGCCAAGCCAACACCTGCTTAGCATCTGTCATTTGGCAGAACCAGGGTACATGTTGGTATGGCTGCTGGCAATTTTCACTCTATATGTGTGGCTGTTAGCAGTGGTGTTTTACAATGAAGCTCATTTGCTTAGAAAGGGGCCAATATTGCACCAAATGTATGCATACTACCTAATGTAAATATGTGCAAATAGCACCGGTGCACCGACACGCTATTTGCTTGGCAGCGCAGTTAGGGGTACACTTCCCCCTTTGCGGGTGCTTTCAGAATTACATGGCTTCTTTCTGTCTTATGTGTGCAGGTTTAGCGGCCACAGCAGCTGCATAATCCCTTTGTGAATTTGCCAGTGAGTATTTTATCAAAGTGATTGTTATTTGGGTTGCTTTAACTGTGCACTCTCCCTCACGCCTCTCGGCCGACCAATCATGTAACTTCAGGGACTTTGTTGGTCACCTGATCCAATCATGTCAAACTGGTCATTCAGTCAGTCAGTCATTGAAGGGCTGACCGGTCCAACCAAAAAAACAGAATTATCCTTTAGGTGTAAAAACTGGCTCTTCCTTGTAAAGGTCAAGCTCTGATCAAATTAGCTCCGACCACCATCGATCTTCTGAATGAACTCCTTTAATGGCATGTCTCCTCACAGCCAGACCAGAGCTGACTTTTTACCTGTTCTCTGTTGAAAACCCCGAAAGAGATGCTGTCTATCTTTTACTTCACACTCCTCCATGAGGGGGTCAGAGGTCAGGATAAGCAGCAGTAAAATGCTTCTGAAGTGGGTAAAGAATCAGAGGACTTTGGGTTGAAGAACTATTCTTCTTCTCGCTAAACCACTTTCATTTTCTAGATTTTAGTTATCGTTATTGTTCTTTGTTGACTTTAAAAAGTAGCAAACAAATATAGTTATCACTATGATTTATCTGGCTGGGAGTGAGATCAGTGTCTTCTACGGTGGAAGAAGACGACAAACGTGCATATTATGGAAAAATAGTTCAAAACTATGTTTTAATTTTTAGGATTTTGTACGTATTTGTAAAAATGGGTTAAGAAAAGTTGGGAACGTTAGGCTAGTGAGTAAAAAGGATGAGCTTTGGAGAAAACAGATTTCTCTTCTTCTGAAATGAGTTGCTAATGATCCTGGTAGACTTCTAGCCATTGTGCTAAACTAGGCTAATCTCACCATGCTAGGTGCCTTCAGACTGCACAGACAGACATAAAAAAGGTATCCACGAGTTTTCTGACTATGTAAGTAGAACACATATTAAATAACTGGCCATTCATAATAAAGAAATGATCTCATCTCATCTCTTCTCATCATCAGCTGCTTCTCCGGGGTCGGGTCGCGGTGGCAGCAAGCCAAGTAGGGCATTCAAGAAATCTCTCTCCCCAGCAACGCCCTCAAGCTCCTCCTGAGGGATCTCAAAATGTTCCCAGGCCAGATTGGATATGTAGTCCCTCCAGTGAGTTCTGGGTCTACCCCGGGGTCTCCTCCCAGTTGGACGTGCTCGGAAAACTTCCAAAGGAAGACACCCAACACTAAACACAATTAAATGAATGAAACATAGTTACACATCTTCTCCTTCTTCACCATTGACAGTAAACCATGACGCACATGTTTTGTGCAACAACAATTTATATTCTGCTGAAGTACAACTGCATAAAACTGGATGATGTGACACTGCTAACATGTTAGCTTCCTCCATCTTGGATTCTCTCTTAGCAACCGCCCTGTCAGAGGTCAACAAAGTCAAAGCAGTGTTGCTATTGGTCGACGGCATGAATTCTCATGTCAAAGTTCACCAGAGTTGAAGTCTAAATGGTAAATGGACCTAGTCTACTGACCATGCACGGCTTTACAGTGTACGCCTCACACTCACACATTCACAAACACACACGTTCACACACTGATGGTGGAGGCTGCCACGCAAGGCACCAACCTGCTCATCAGGAGCAGTTGGGGGTTCAGTGTCTTGCTCAAAGACACTTCGACACACTCTCTGGAAGAGCCGGGGATCGAACAAGGAATCCTCCGATTACTAGATGACTCGCCCCACCTCCTGAGCCATGCCGCCCTCTACATGAAGGCATCCAGCAAATTTACTTCACTACCGGAAGTGAATCCCACTGATCATGGTGATTCCATGCAAATGGGTTGATTTTGATGTAAAATATCACTGTCATAGATGCTGGTGTGACTGGGGCCACTGAGGTGCCCTTTAGCGAGGTAGCTCATTTCCCAGCAGCTCCAATGGAGTGGACCAGTAAGAGGCTGTGGCTGAACTGGGCAGTACCATGAAATGTGTTTTACTGTGTGAGATAGAACAGGAATAGAGAGCAGAACGTCCAATTCCCCCCAGGCAAATAATGGAGGGAGTAAGCCGGGGCAGTTTAAGGTCCAACCCGGTTCTTAGTGGGTAAATGTGATTTCTGGATTTCCAGAAAGAGACGAGAACAGGACTGTTTTCTGTTAATCTGCTAACATGGTGGAAGTGCTGATGCAGGACTGGAGAGAGAAAATCTGAGCCACTCTCTTACAGTTCTGACCCTGGAGCTCATCCAACCACAGTCTGGATAATAAGCAGAGAGAGAGAGAGAGAGAGAGAGAGAGAGAGAGAGAGAGAGAGAGAGAGAGAGAGAGAGAGAGAGAGAGAGAGAGAGAGAGAGAGAGAGAGAGAGATAGAGAGAGAGAGAGAGAGACAGGAAGTGGAATTCACACCAGTGATTGACTGAACGACATCAGTTCCACTACCAGTCTATCTCCGACCTCCGACCAGAGACAAAGCTGTACCGAGTCTCTGGGTTCATGCATGATGAGCAGGTTCTCCAGTTTACACCAGAGTCTACTGCCCTCGCAAAGACACATGCATGATGGGTAGGTATGTTGTCTGACTTGCTCCACTGACACAGCAGGCGAGTCACGGACAGCTCATGCGACCAAGGAGGACAATGCTGGAGCTCAGTGCTGCAGATGTTCACCACTGAACACACACTCAGGATGATGGGAAATTCAGTTTCCTCCCACAGTCTGAAGACATGCATGTCAGGTGAACTAGAGACTTTAATTTGCCCATCGGCGTCAGTGACTGTGTATATGTCCTGTGATATTTAATATAAGTGGTATAACTTATCTAGATAACTAGTGGTATAACTTATCTAGATAGCTAGATATCTAATATAAGTGGTATAACTTCTCTAGATAGCCAGATATCTAATATAGGTGGTATAACTTATCTAGATAACTAGTGGTATAACTTATCTAGATAGCTAGATATCTAATATACATAAGTGGTATAACTTATCTAGATAACTAGTGGTATAACTTATCTAGATAGCTAGTTATTCAATATAAGTGGTATAACTTATCTAGATAACTAGTGGTATAACTTATCTAGATAACTAGTGTTATAACTTATCTAGATAACTGGATATCTAATATAAGTGGTATAACTTATCTAGATAGCTAGATGTTTAATATAAGTGGTATAACTTATCTAGATAGCTAGATATTTAATATAAGTGGTATAACTTATCTAGATAGCTAGATGTTTAATATAAGTGGTATAACTTATCTAGATAGCTAGATATTTAATATAAGTGGTATAACTTATCTAGATAGCTAGATGTTTAATATAAGTGGTATAACTTATCTAGATAGCTAGATATTTAATATAAGTGGTATAACTTATCTAGATAGCTAGATGTTTAATATAAGTGGTATAACTTATCTAGATAGCTAGATATTTAATATAAGTGGTATAACTTATCTAGATAACTAGTGGTATAACTTATCTGGATAGCCAGATATTTAATATAAGTGGTATAACTTGGTAGATGCTTTTATCCAGAGCACCTCTGTGGTGAATGCTGGTCTTTGTTTTTTGTTTTTTTGGTTACTTTTAATGTGTTCTCATGTCAAGTTGTGTGGCGTTACCTTGTTACGTACAACATTTTCTGTACAATTAAAGTTTCACCGGTCACTGTTATAGTGTAGTGTTATAATACTACATGATAACCAGAGGGAGGCACAACACCAGCGGTGTACGGTCGCTCTGGTCCAGTTACATTTCCCCGATATCGGCACGTCCTTTTGACCTCTAGATACCAACCTCTATCCACACCGCCTTCATGTGTAAAGAACTTTTGTAAATGCTTGGACCGTCTAAGACCACACGGGTCAAACAAGCGCTCTTTCACTCCTCTATTTACACAGCAGCGCCCTTCGCTCATTCCTCAACAAGGCATTACAACAGAGTTTATCCAAACCTCAACGCATCAACAACCTGGGAGTCCCCTTATCTGGGGTCCTGATAAACGACTTTGTTGTTCCCCACCCCGACGGGGGACTCACCGGATTTATCTGTTCGGTTGCTTTTCCCAACAATACACAACAGCTGTGTCAACAATGGCTGCATTGTAAAAAAGGAAATGCGGACCGTGTTTTCATTTCTGCTAACGCAACAGAGATATCTCCCACACAGTTCACTTCAACCTGCAGCGAACCTCCACTCACAGGGGGCGTCACGGAGATCTCAGAGGAATATGGCCTTTACGCACGCTCAATAATCCCGATGAGGAAATCACAGGAGGTCGAACCAGTTCATCTGGACTCACTCAACGTGTATTGACAGAAACGTTTCATCACCAGCTAAGTGACCTCTTCAGTCTCAACTGACTGCAGGTACCCCCACCCTCATCATCCACTGGAGCACAAACTAGGAGTCATCGGGACGCTGGACCACCGAGCTGACAATGTCCCCACCGACACAGCGGCCGGGGAAGGGGCGAAATCCCACATTAAAGAGGCCCTGGTTAAGTGTGGTTATCCTAACTGGGTGTTTGTCAAATCCAGGAAGACGCCCAAACAGTGCACCAGCCCATCGAAGAGAGGAGGAGGACAACAGCTGTCCAAGTGTAAACCAGTGGTGACTCTGTATGTGGTGGGAGTGTTGGAACAGTTGAGACGTGTATTTTCCAAACACTGCATGTCAGTTGCTTTCAAACCCCAAAACACGCTGCACCAGAAGTTGGTCCACCCCAAGGATCGGGTCCCCCGGCACAAACAGAGCAATATAGTGTAGCTGTTAAGTACCAGGAGGGTTGTCGTGACTTGTACATCGGGGAAACTAAACACATGCTGGCCAAGAGGATGGCACAACACGGGAGAGATAACACGTCAGACCAGGACTCCACAGTCCACACCATCTATAGACCAGGACTCCACAGTCTACACCATCTATAGACCAGGACTCCACAGTCTACACCATCTATAGACCAGGACTCCACAGTCTACACCATCTATAGACCAGGACTCCACAGTCTACACCATCTACAGGCCAGGACTCCACAGTCTACACCATCAACAGGCCAGGGCTCCACAGTCTACACCATCTACAGACCAGGACTCCACAGTCTACACCATCTACAGACCAGGACTCCACAGTCTACACCATCTACAGACCAGGACTCCACAGTCTACACCATCTACAGACCAGGACTCCACAGTCTACACCATCTATAGACCAGAACTCCACAGTCTACACCATCTACAGGCCAGGACTCCACAGTCTACACCATCTACAGGCCAGGACTCCACAGTCTACACCATCTATAGACCAGGACTCCACAGTCTACACCATCTCCAGACCAGGACTCCACAGTCTACACCATCTACAGGCCAGGACTCCACAGTCTACACCATCTACAGGCCAGGACTCCACAGTCTACACCATCTACAGGCTGGTGGCCACTCTTTCAAGGATGAGGATGTGACCGTCCTTGATAGGGGGGAACGCTGGTTTGAACAGGGAGTCAAAGAGGCCATCTATGTGAAGAGGGAACGACCATCCCTGAACCGGGGGGGGGTGGGGGGTGGGGGGGCTAAGAGTACTTCTGTCACCATCTAACAATGCTGTGATTGCAAACATTCCCCAAGCCTCTGTGAACAGTACACATGGTCTTTCTAACTCTCGTTAATGATCACGGCAACTTGCATATGAAACCGGTCGCTGGTTTCTGAGTGTGATTGCTGTGTTCACATGTGCCTCAACGAATTGATCTTTGGGGGGAAACACTGCTGGCTCCCAAACAACTGCCAGGTGTGAAAGCACCCTAAAACTCAAAGAAACCTGACGCCCCCCCCCCCCCCCCCCCGCCGGGGCAAACTGTTTGCCAAAGCAGGGCTGATTGTTAAGAGGAGGCTTTACGGTCGCCTCAGAGACTCACAGAAACTCAAAAAGAGAAAAGAAATAATTTTATCAGGAAGTTGTGTTTAATTTCTCAACAGTGGGTGCGGTGTGAGATTAAGCTTGAGAGGCGAAGGTGTTGTGGCTTCAGATTTCCATCCAGACGTCAGGTATCTAACCGCCTCTGGACAACATGGAGGACAGACATCTTCGTCAGTTCTCCATTTCACGGCTTTAAACTCAAATCCATGAGACAGGCCCGTGGCTCTGGTGGACACACGTCTAAACCCCGTGTGGTACCATGAGGGCTTCTGTATGGGCCAAACAAGGCTGGATACTCATGGAAATTGCTTCTTCTTTTTTTTTTTTAATACTTTGTTAATCCCAGGTTGGGAAATTTTCTTTTGGGCAGCCGGGGAAATATTCTGCCCCAGGACATATGGATGGATAAGAAGGTTCTGAACCAGGAGTCTCAAGTCTGAAAACGTTGCCGATATTCTATAAGCCATCACTTCCATGGTCCTTTCAGCTGAGACAGATACCGAGAAGTTTCTATAACACGTAAAGTTTATCCATTTAAAACAGAGTTGTAACACAGAAACACTAATAGTCCACACTGCAGACATTTCCATGTTGGCTGTAGCGCCTCCTGTCTTTCCATCAACGCCTGTTGTCTCCGTCAGCACCACATGTCATGGCGTCGGGCTTAAATTCAATATCTGTCAGGGTAACAGTGCTTACTTAAGCCATTATTTGCCAATACCGATAAGCTGACTGACATATCATGCACGTCGACTCTACATCTTCCTACATGGGCAGAAACTGCTATTTTGACTGGTATACTTGAATTTTATTCATTATAAAATAAGATTACTTATATTTATTTGCAGGTTTATAAAAAGAATCGGGAACGTGAAGGCAGTTTTCTGTTGATTTTAAGTGCTCGTCTGATAAAACAATCCAATTTCCTTAAACAGATGAATAAATGTGATAAATAATCATCATGATCACGATATTCATCAACATAACTTTGTTGGTTATCATTTTAGCCGTTCTTGTGCAGCCCCATCGCGACTCCATCTTGCTAACTAACCACTACACCGTCCTGCCTCCTGGTTAACACGCTGGCTAACCAGGAGGCCACGGCCTACACTGACGAGAAGTCTGAGTCCTGAACCCTGGGTTCAGTGGGGTCCATTACGGATCACAACAAACAGGAAAAACACAGCCCCAAGTCGTTCTGGACCAACGGGAGGTGACACGCCAGCCTCCACCGCACAGCCAGACAAGGACTTTCTATGGTCCATGAGTCCTGCAGAAAAGCCTCGGAGTCCCTTTCACACTTGAAAGTCCAAACCAAGGTCTGAACCAGAGTCTGGTTCTGGTGCTTTCACATCTGTTATTTTATAGTCATTAGGTTCAGGACTTTTGCTTTCATACCAGCGGACCTATGAACCAAAGGGTCAACAGTAACCTGGCAACTCAGAACGAAATCTAAACGTTAACGGTTACCTGAGCAACGCAACGGAGGCCCCCGAATCACCTGTGTGGCCGTGGCGGCTTCAATTGCCTATCTAGCCGTGGGTCAAATCTTTGTTCAGTTTGTTGCCATCGTACTGTTACAAATATGCTTTTGCATCCAACATTTTAATTACCAAGGTGTGCTTTTGCGATGAGCTCGTCGTCGCCATTCACTTCGATGCCTTTTGCATAACGGTGGACGACGCAGACGGCAGGCAAGGAAGCCAAGGTTGCCGGGTGTTACCGTTTGTGTTTGTTTTATCACTTCCTATGATCGATCCGAAAGTCCGAACCTTTGATTTCACATTAGACATTCATGAACCTTGGTCTGAACCGAGACTACCTCCTGAGCTTGGACCAAAGACCGAGTCTTTGATCCCTGTACCCTGGTCCGAGAGGTTTCACACCGGGCAATCTGGTTCGGGCTTTTCTGGAAAGTCTGAAAGTCCGGACTAAACAACATAAGTGTGAAAGGGCCCTCATGAGAGAGTAGGAGGACTACCCGTCAGAAGAAAAGCAAAAAGGAAAGCAGCTCATGATTACTAGCTTTGTCGCTGAAGGAAACAACACAACTTGAGGAACTGGGTGTGAGGGCAAAACACAGACTAAATAAAGATCCATGTGTGGTATGAGAGAGACCGAGAGCCAGTCAGGCTTTCCTGGTAAACCACTTCAGTTAGAGAGAGGCTAAGTCAGCATCGCTGAGGGGAAGGTCTGGATCCAAGTCGACCAAAGTCACTCAAATCAACACTGATTCCCTGTTTATGTCCGACAAAAGTTGATACAACTTGTCTCAACCCAAACCGACCGGCCGGGGAAAGCTTTGACTGGTTAAAAGAAGTGTTGTGCTGCGGTGTGAAAACAGTGGCCTGCCAGGGCTCTTATCTGGAGAGACTCCGTCTTAAACATGAAAAGGCACAACAGATGTGAACGTTGGTTCTCCACCTCCTAAAGCAGAGGCACTAAGAATAAATACACAACACTGGTAAGGGGAAGTGCTTGGGTTAAATGCATCCACCAAAAGGTGTTGTAAACGGCGTTTCAGTTCATCCACTGGAAACAAGCTTCAGCGTTTCCTCCACACCTGGCTAAGCAGCAGAGACCGACCGACCGCCCCATCGATGGACACGGAAAAACCGTCCGTAAAAACCTAGACCTGTATCAGTAAGTAGACAGGAAAGCATGTATCATGATAATGATAATAAAACCTAGACCTGTATCAGTAAGTAGACAGGAAAGCATGTATCATGATAATGATAATAAAACCTAGACCTGTATCATTAAGTAGACAGGGAAGCATGTATAATGATAATAAAAACCTAGACCTGTATCAGTAAGTAGACAGGAAAGCATGTATCATGATAATGATAATTAAAACCTAGACCTGTATCAGTAAGTAGACAGGAAAGCATGTATCATGATAATGATAATAAAACCTAGACCTGTATCAGTAAGTAGACAGGGAAGCATGTAACATGATAATGATAATAAAACCTAGACCTGTATCAGTAAGTAGACAGGGAAGCATGTAACATGATAATGATAATAAAAACCTAGACCTGTATCAGTAAGTAGACAGGGAAGCATGTATCATGATAATGATAATAAAACCTAGACCTGTATCAGTAAGTAGACAGGAAAGCATGTATCATGATAATGATAATAAAAACCTAGACCTGTATCAGTCAGTAGACAGGAAAGCATGTCTCATGATAATGATAATAAAACCTAGACCTGTATCAGGAAGTAGACAGGAAAGCATGTATCATGATAATGATAATAAAACCTACACCTGTATCAGTAAGTAGACAGGAAAGCATGTATCATGATAATGATAATAAAACCTAGACCTGTATCAGTAAGTAGACAGGAAAGCATGTATCATGATAATGATAATAAAACCTAGACCTGTATCAGCTCCTCCAGCTGATCCAGTGCCAGCTCTGCTGCACCCTGTGGGCCCAGGGACCATGGCCCTGCCTGGAGCTGTGCCTGAAGAGGAAACACCAAGGGAGGTCTGACAGGATGTGGAAGTGGGGCAGGCTAAGCTAACCGTTAGCCCATGCAGACCGGCAGTTCTGATAACACCAAGGGAGGCCTGACAGGACGTGGAAGTGGGGCAGGCTAAGCTAACCATTAGCCCATGCAGACCGGCAGTTCTGATAACACCGAGGGCGGCCTGGCGGCGGCCTCACCTGACATTGACTGGTGTTTTTGAGGTCATTGTGTGGAGTGCGGGGAAGTGTGTCGAAGGTGTCTGGCTGGGAGAGCTGGTGTTGGATCGGCTGAGGGAGCCTGGTCTGCTGGGTCCTGTGGGCCCAAGGACCGCGGCCCTGACCGGAGCGGCGCCCAAAGAGGAAACACTGAGGGCGGTCTGACAGGACGTGTAAGCGGGGCAGGCTAAGCTAACTGCTAGCCCATGCAGACCCGCAGTTCCAACAGTCACGCTGGCTGGCCTTCGTTCTCCTGGACAGTGATTTTTTGTTTTGTTTAGATATGTGTGTTAGTTTGGATATGTGTGTTCTTGTAGTTCTTGGATGTGTTGTGTCTTTGTGTTGCACCGCTGTGGGCTGGGGGAAACGATATTCATTTCATTTCGTGTACACAAGTGCACGAAAAGAAACGACAAAGAAAGTGTTTCTGATTCTGATTTCTGATCTAGAGAAAGAGCATCAAATACAGACGGAGAAATACGCAGTTGTGGACCGCCTAGCTCGTACTTCATCGCCCCTCCTCCACCCACCTCCGGTATGTTATGTATGCTAGCAGCCCACACGGAGCTACCTCAATTATACACACACGCTAACACTCTGTCCACACATGAGAAAATAAAGCCATGTTAATTCTGTTCTTCTTTACTTTCGTTTTGTTCTCTTAAAAAACCAAACAAAAAGAACCGACAAGGGTACCGTTAAAGCACCGGATTGATAAGCGGTATCGATGAGAGTAACAGCACGTTAAAGTCTTAACGATACCCGTCCTAGTAAGCGTTCAGGCAGGAGCAACAGGCTTGATGCAAAACGACAACAGCAACAACAATAGTAAGAAACTAAAGACTCGGTGGTTTGCTCAATGGCACTTTACTGGCCATTGTCTGGGTTTTAACCTGTGACTTCCCCCCTTTACTTACCCAGATAGCAAAGTCGCTGTGGCCCGGACCCGTCCCACCCGACACTTTATCCGGCCCACATACCGCGTGGAATGATGGCACTTGGGCGGTCCACTCCTGTTTGCCAGATCTGGGCCAGAACCGAGCCATAGCAATGCTGCATGTGCCACATATTTGCCAAAGGTGGCCATATTTGTTTTGTGATATTTGGGCCATATTCACCATTTACCACACAGGGCGCTGCAGGGTCACATCCAGACCACATGTTGCCCAGAGCACCGGCCCACATCCGATTTGGCATACTTTGGCCATATTTGCTGTTATACATGTGGGCCACTTCAGGCTCACAACCATTTTGTCAGGGCCAGAAGAAGGCCATAAGTACCTGAAGTGGCCCACATCTGGATGCTGTCTGGGTACAGTGCACTGATGACATCATCACCGCATCGGCCGACGAGTCTGAGTTTTGCCTGGCGACAACTCCAACCTTCAGTGTGGTTTTTATCTAGGGTTTTAGCTGACAGCAGTTACACATGAACCCCACCACACCAGTTCTCCGTCACAGGGAGTCGACTCATAGAGGTTGTGTTGCTTTGGGACAGGAATCAGCTTCTTCGGTGGATCGCCATTTGGCTTCCTTCATTCATGGTTCCTTCTATTTTGCTATAAAACACTTTTAAAAAGCATGACACAAATGTCCGATTAGTAAAAAAAGGGAATAAGATATTCTGTTATATTGTGAATCTTGTTCATTTTCACACCCCAGCTGCCAATCTTCACACATCTCCCACAATCCTCTTTGTTTACTCGGGCAGGAATGTGTGGTGGGAGTGAACAGACTCCGTGCCTGTTATATAATGCAGGTTTTAATACCAGGTTCTGATCTGTTTTAACACTAGAACGACCGGCATCTCACGCCTGCCTAAAACCACCGTGGGCGGTCAAAATAACGGCCGGGTTTTAAACTCTGTCAGGATCAATACCCAATTCAAACTCTGTCAGGATCAATACCCAATTCAAACCTTGTCAAGATCAATACCCAATTCAAACTCTGTCAAGATCAA